>NC_067139.1:68013246-68344912 GCF_903995435.1 Acomys russatus
TAAAATGATATCATCTACTGGAAATAAATTCATCTTATTAATGAAAAAATCTAGAACTTGAACATTACCTGATACAGGACCGTAAAACTGAGAAGCAACCACATTTGCTGCTCAGTAAGGAAAGGAGTAAACTGAACCGACACTCTAGGACCTATTTCACTTTCAGCTTCATGAGAATCTAGGATGGACCATTCCTGTGACACTGACACACTCACAATCATGTGTGAGTGCTGGCAGACATGCTTTGCCATCCACTCCACCAAATGTTTAAGGATAGATGAGCTATCACCAGTAAATACCCATGCTTGATTACATAGTCACTTTGTAACATTGAAAATCTGAATCATTGCACATGATTACAGATTCTCATGAAGTTGTAAGGAAATATCAGATATTTTACATACATTTTGTCCACTCTCTCCTAACTGTACCAGCGTTGGTACTATAGAGCATCATTGCCATTAGGACATGGGCATTAGTACATCCCCTTGATCCTGTGTGTGTGTGTGTGTGTGTGTGTGTGTGTGTGTGTGTGTGTGTACACGCGCGCACTGGCATTAGCATTCAGTTCTAGGGAAGTTCATTACCTATGCCAGTTCATCTATCTAACAGACAACAAAGTCAAGTGGAGAATATTGTCATCACCATGAACTAAATTTCTGACATCTTTTTCCTGCACTATTTCCTACCCATGTCCATCTCCTCTGGCAACAACTAACATGTTATCTACCATAATAATTTTTATCATTTCAAAGCATTCTTGAATGGAATTGCAGAGGCACACATGGTCTTGTGGGCAGCTAATTCTTCTAAAGAACTTCATGTGTAGCACAGTGATAGGCATATGCTTAGTATGTGCGAGGCCCAGGATAAATGCACCATCACTGAAAAACATGGATGAAAGGGAAAGGAAGAAATAAATGGATGGAGGAGAGGATGATGGAGAAGAAAGATGGGATGAATGAAGGATGGGAGGGAGGAAACAGGAATAAAGAAAGGAGACAGAAAGAAAACTTGAGTTGAACTCCCCAATGAGGTTTATACAAAGTTGCTGAGTACTTCTCCCAGAAAGAGCAGTTCCTTACCAGTTGAGGACATCTGGGTTTCTTCTGGCTTTGTCTCTTACAGAAAAAGTGGCTGTGCACATTCATAGTCATATATTATGGGATACATACTTCTAATTCTCTGAGATGAAAGACCAAAAATGTGATTGGTTGGTATATGGTGATCACATTTTTAATTTAAATTTATAAAAAACCTATGCATAGTCTAATGCAGAAGGCGGTGCGGGGAGACACCTTGATCATGAAAGTGGTTTCCCAAGGGTGAGGTTTAGCCTTTGCATTCTGGATATGCTGACCCCTGAAATTTCCCCAAATGAGCAGAAACTCAACTGCATAAGTTCTGGAATTTGGGGGAGTATATTTGCAATCTCCCCTGGAAAAAAATTAAAAACAAAACAAAAAATTAAAAAACCCAAAAACCTCAAATATCAGAGAAAATAAAGAACTGGAAAATCAAAGAGCCACTTTGGCAGAGGATGTAGTACAGTTCTCTTAACTTTTAAAAACTCCATTAAGCTATGGTTTGTGTTGAGGCCCATTCTAGCCCTTTCATTCTGGACCTTACAGTCCTGGTGAGTAGTTTCCTCCCCAAATGACAGGGTTGACCCAAGAGTCAACCTCTACCACATGTTCCCAACAATGCTGCCTTAATAGCAAGTTAATTGCTGGCAGTGTGGGTATACATCACAAAGCAGTTTCCCACAGATGTCTTTGAGGAATCTTTATAAATTACTGTAGCCATTGTAAACACACAACAGAAGAAAATGCTAAACCTTGTAAAACATGAGCTATTCATTACAAAATGCTTTTTGTGGCATAATGTTAGTGTGTGTTCAGAAAAAAATTTTAAGCTACAAAAAGGAAAATGCTTTGTATCTGATGAAACAGAGGTTATTAATGGAGACTAGAGAGGTTGGAAAGCAGCTGCTTACGAAAGAATGTAGCAAAATACTTCAGACTAATTTTATCAACACCCTTCAACATAAACACTGCAGTAAAAGTGCCGTCGGCTTGACACAAACTCCGCAACAAGTACACTGTAAAACAACTTGCAAAATGAAATCAAATAACCTGAATCCTAACCTAAATAAAAACACCCATGAAGTTGCTTTAGAAGCCCCAATAGCACAATTAAAGCCACCGATATGATTTTCTTCCCATTTATTTTAATGAATAGGGCAGCGACGAATTGAGTCGATTGTCATAATGACAGATGTGGTGTTAAATGATAAATAGCCCGTATGTAAATGCATTGCATGTCAGGAGAGGCAAGGATGAACACAGAACAAAAGAATCATATGTCAAAAGAATATTTTGGAAGCCTAAAATTTGAAAGTTGAGAAAAAGAATTGGAATATGAAATTCCCCTTTTTTTTCTGTTATTAAAAAAAAAAAAAGTCATTGTAGACAATCTACGCCTGAGTATAAGTCTAGCACCACAGCTGAGTTAGGAATATAGCTACAGGAGTCCTGTTAGCATGCTTTACAACTACAAGATAGCATGGGGCTCTAAAGTAATATACGTATATAAGATTTCAAGAACCAGATTAATAGACTTTTAGTAACACCCAAGGTACATGCATCAGTGAAGTTATTTATTTTAGGATAAGACTCACTAGATGGCTCAAGGCACAAAGGCATTTGCCTCCAAGATTACAGCGAGAGAATCTGAGTTTCATCACCAGATCTCATATGGTGGAAGGAATATCTGACTTCTGAAAGTTGTCCTTTGACCTACAGAGGTGAGTGTCATGGTACACACACAAACACCCTACAGAGGTGAGTGTCATGGTACACACACACACACACACACACACACACACACACACTCACACACTTGGGTACTTAATTACTGCTTGGGAAGCTCCTGGAATAAGTTTGATATCAGTATCATTTTTTTTCATAATTAAACTTTTGAGACACACTGACAAATTTTTCCAAACATTTGCATACCCCTTGGCAGCATCTTTCCCTGCTAGTTCATTCATATTCAAATCGTGACTGTATGTTGTCATTATTTGCTAATTTTAGAAGAAAAATTGTTACTTCTCATTACTTTTATTGGTGGTGATTCTTTTTTTCTGTACTGAGACAGAGTTTTATGGAGCTCAATCTAAGCTCAAAATTGATAGGTAGCTATCATGATTATGCCGCCTCCCCCTCCCAAGGGCTCACAACTCCAAGGTTTCCAATTGAATTTTTAAACTTTTAAATGTTAAGTAGCTATTTTTATTTCTTATTGTGTAAGTGTTTCTAGAGAGCAAACCCAGGACCTTGCACCTGCTAGACAAGTCCTTGGCAGCCAAGCGATAATTCCCCAACACTTTCTGTTCCACTTAAAAAAAATTTAATATAGTTTCTCTTACATTTATTAAGATATACATATATCTGTATGGCCATTTAAGTAAGTATGTCTTATGTGTGTCACATGTTTTTGTTTGTTCCTTCCATTTTTATTTTTATTTTGAAGTGCTAAAAATTTAACTTTAGACATGTGAAACAAACATTCTACCATGAATTGTGATTGTAAGACACAGTTTTCCCAGCTTACAAATTGGTGTGTGTGTGTGTGTGTGCGTGTGTGTGTGTTTGTGTAAAATATGTATTTTTGCATAGGTGTCATAATTATAAGACTAATTCCAAAGGGAAAAAAACCTTAACTACCTCTCTTTCCATTTTTAATTGCATTGTTTTACATTTAAAATGAAAAACTTTCATAATTTTTATTACGCATTTGAATTACTCTAGACAAAATTTATAGTTATTACTTGTCATGTCATTTAGGCTTTTGATAAGTTTTGGATAAATTTTATTTAACAAATATTAAGTTTAGCAGGGATATGGTGGTTTTATGATATTGATTATTAATATTCAAGAATACTTAAAAAATTTTAATCTGAAAATTATATATTACAATTTTGTAAATATTGTTTATTTATATTTTCATTTGTTTTTTATTATTGTTGTTGTTGTTATTGAAGAGACTTTGTCCTTAATGGTGACACTGGACTTTTAAAGTGTTGAGAGTGGGACTGGGAGAAGAGAGTGGTCTGAGATCAGGCTGTAAAGCGATTAAATAAATTGATTAATAAAGAAAAATAGTTCTTTAGATTTCTTATCTTTGTAAAAAAGAGAAAAACAAAATAAAACAGAAAAACAAACCTCTCCTCAATTTCTTAATAAAAAAATCACTGTGTAGATTTTTAGCTCCATTGTTAATCTGTAAAAATATGAAGAAAATGTTCTTTGAAAAGAAAAACAAAATTAAAAAAAAAAACAAGAAAGAGAGAAATCCAACACTTTAAACACTTTAAAAGTCTAGTGTCACCATTAAGGCCAAAGCCTCTTCAATAACAACAACAACAATAATGATAATTTTTAAAAAGTACAGCATTTTGCTATTTCAAAAGGAAGGACTCAGACTATGGGACATTCAGATAAAAGCAAACCCGTAAACTCAGCAATGTAAATAACTCAGTGTCTCATTTCTAGGACTCTGACGAACATTCAGGCCACAAAAAGGCTTGGACAGCCCCAGTTATCTATGCCTGCACATCGATCTTGCTTCCGTCTCAGGGAGACTCTCCTCCATTTCTTTGCTGTTCTTAGCATACTTAGCAGACAGAGCGTCTCCAATGTCCTGCAATCTCCTCTGCAACTGACGCTTCACCTTTGCCTCTGGCCTTTCTTATGTCTCTGACCGTGCCACATTGTCCCAGGCCACACAGTACCAGGCCACACAGTCCCAGGCCACATAGTCCCAGGCCACACAGTACCAAAGCCACACAGTCCCAGGCCACATAGTACCAGGCCACACAGTACCAGGCCACACAGTACCAGGCCACACAGTACCAGGCCACACAGTACGAGGCCACACAGTAGCAGACCTCAACAGCTCTCACAGGCCCCTCAGTCTTGCATCCCGCCTGCCTTCCCAACAGTATCATATGGGAGGCTTTTATACATTGCCAAACTTGGTTGCCAACTTGAGAGGTAGCAGCGATCCCCCTGAGCCACAGCCGTTTATCACTGACACTGAGGAACTATTCCAACTGTCCCAAAGAGGCCTGGAAATTTTCACCTCAAAAAGGCTGACCTCATATTAACCACAGCTGATTAGTCAGCTCCAGCTGAGCAGAAACCACAGGTTCTTAATCCAAAATATTCCAAAACGGCCTGATTGAGTCGTTGCACCCCTCTGAAGCTTCACAAGTCAGACCCCCATCCTCCACGTGTCTCTCGGCTTTCTTCTAAGCTTCCACTACAACAGTTCATTTGAACTGTGAGCACCCAATAGCTTTTACAACTCAAAATTCCAAAACTCTCCACCATATTCAAGCAATCAGGTCAAAGGCATAAAAACAAAACCAACCAACCAAACAAACAAAACAAGAAAACCCTTACTTAGGTCCCACTACAACGACACCCCACTTTCCTGTTTCCAGTTTCTCTTTAGTTTGCTTTGTGTTGCTGTGATGAAACTTACTGATCAGAGCAGCTTGGGCAAAGAGAGCATTTGTCTTACACACTTCTAGGTTGCAACTCACTACTGAAGTAAGGTGGGGAAAGAAACCATGGAGGAACTCTACTTACTGGCTTGCTTTTTGTTCATTCACAGCTTTGGGCCTAGTTATCCTAATAAAGCAAAAGACCAACTGCTGAGGAGTGGTGCCACCCACAGAGGGATGGGCCCTGCTACACTGATTAATAATCAGGAGACTCTCATAGCGACATATCCACAGGACAATCAGATTTAGGCATCTCTTTAATCAAGGCTTTCCTACAGGATGATTCCAGGCTTAGTCAGTTTGATAGTTGACAGTAGCTAAGAAAGCACATATATCAATTGGCTTAATTTTGAAAATCACTTGCCCATATCCATATACAGATTCAAATTATATTGTATGCCACCGTGTGTGTGTGTGTGTGTGTGTGTGTGTGTGTGTGTGTGTGCATGCGTGCATGCATGTGTGTGTGTGTGTGTTGTCAATCAAACTTCATTGAGCTGAGGACAAGAATCAAAATACCAAAGTATCCACAGTTGTGACAAAAGTATTTGGAGATTTGAAGCCATTATATTAAATGAGGGAGAAATACCAGAATGAAAGCAAGCAAGCTCAATTGCAAATTTCTTTGCCTGGACTAAACATAGCGAGGTGGCAGAAGGTCAGAGCCATACAGCAGCTAGGAATTCTCATGTTTTCTTTTTCTCACAAACTCCAAAGCTGTTCCTGTCTAAAAAGGATATCTATAGTAAATCTTCAATTCTTACATCAGCTGACCCAGAAAGTGTCCAGCATGTGGTGCTTATTTAAATTGGGTCAGCGAGAATGCAGCAGTTTTACCTACAATTCCCATATTTACTCATTACCATATATGGAATTCCTTTAATTCTTGCATAGACCTGTGAAACGCTTCAACATGTCTGTTAACAAAAGCGACTGAAGACCACTGCTTTTTGACAGTAATTGTTGGCTTTTTCAGCTTCAATATGTGATAGTTTCTAATACAATGATACATCAAGTCATCTTTGATATTTGTGAACTTTCTTTTTGATACTGAGGAAAATTTGAAGATATAGAGTCAGAGGATGGGACAAAATTTCTCAAAATTCTAATATTCTTGCCTTATAAGACTGTCCATTCTGGGCTTCCCAGGAGGAATATAGGGAGCAGAGGGACCAACTCCAGGGGAAAATGAATAAAAAATGCATAGTTTAAACTGACAGACGACTGTAGCTATACTAAATAATGTTGTGTATCCCGTAAAGAAAAAAGTGAAGACTCAAGGGGCTAAAAACAAGACATTCTGATTGTAGCAGATGCCCTTAGTATAAGCAATGTGTCTTTGCCAGTCATTTCATCATCTTCGATTTCCCTGCAAGTTAAGTGAAATCATTGCATCTACTCTTCAATTAATTTAGATTATTGACCCAAATGAACTTTTCCTCAAATTGAGTTTTCCTTTATAAGCTAAATTTAAAAACTCTTTCTTTAGTATTATTTCTATTAACTAAAATATAGACAATTAACAAATGCTCACTAGTGTTAAAGACATGCAAATCAATATAAAAAAAAGAAGTCATTCTTAAAAAATAAATGAGCGTTCAAACCCACACAATTCTCCACAGAAAAGATTTAATGTCTTACACACTGTTAGCATTTATACAGTTGCTTAGGGCAAAAATTTAAAGTTAAGTTACTCCATATTCCTCTATCTCCTTCCTCCTTGCTAAAGCTAGCTTATCCTGAATGTGTATCTTCATAGCTCATGTGGGTGTCTGCTTTTTCTAACCACCTTCCTTGGTCTGACAGGTAAGATGTAGGGCATATAACTCTGACAGGATCCTCATTCTGTGGTGCATGATTTGTATCATTGCAAACCTCTTCCTTCTGTTTCAACACTACACAATTTTGCTTTTTATTAACCCTTCTTGGAAGACCTTTTCTACTGTAATTAGACTTGCTGACTCATGGACAAGTCCCTTTGCCACCTGTTTGTTTGTCTAGAAGACACCTTTTCCCCTAGATATCTAAAATGTGCATTTTTTTTCATTTTCTCATGCTCCATGAAACAAGATCGATTTACCATTCTGTCGTTGATTGCTTGCCTGAAATTACCATTGGAAGACTATTGATCATATCATATTTTTGGCAAGAAGCATCATTGAATTTCTTTAACATTTAAGTAGAATTATATTTATTTCCTTCTTAATTTCTATTAGAAAGAACTTTTATATTTTCTTTAGTTACATTTAGTTACACAAACATTATGTGATGAGATATTATAGAATTTGATAACTATTTGCATAATGAAGTAACAACCTCTTTTTCATAACAACATCTTTAAATTTCTCTAAGCTCACGTCTGTCCACCTACACTGTTCTTAGTTCCCACTTTGCTTCTGTATAATGTTACTTGTATGCCATTTTTGGTTAGAGATGGGATGATCATCATTTTTTTTTGGACTGTTGAGGTTCTATGCCCGGGGAAAGTCAATAAAATAAAGAAAATAAATATTATCTGTAGAAAATCACTAGTGAAGACAAGAGAGTAACATTATACAGACTTAAAAGTTTATATTAAGCAATATATATATTTATACTTGCATCTAGACATCATATGTACATATGTACACCACACATACACATACAAATGATATATATACCACATACACATATCCATATATGTGACATATAAATGTCATATATCACAATATATATATACATCATATATACATATATGCCATATGCACACACACATATATATACAAGCACTCATGAATAATATAAATACATAAGTCATATGTCACGCATATATGCACACATGTAAACACATGCATCCATATATCTATACAATACCTATGCATGTATGCATATTTACACATATTTACATATATATATACCTATGCACGCTCACATGAATTTCATATATATATACATATATTCATGTAAAAAGAGGGCATGAATTTGAAGGAGAAAAGAGTGAGTTTTATGTAGAATTTGAAGAGAGGAAAGGGAAGAGAGAAAAATTAAATTTTTACAAATTAAAATTAAAAACAGAATTATTGCAAAAAAAACATTGTTAATAGACAATAAATTTTGATTCTATCTGTGATCCAAAACCCCACTGAGACTGTCACATAATCCCATAAACTTAATCTTACTATTAAGCTGACTAATTTCTTTCATCTTCAATTGCTGTTTCTATGCCTTACTTTTAGCTAAGGGTTATAAACTGATTCATTGGAGAGTTCACTGCTCTAGAAATCTTACTGATACTAAAAATACCCAGCTTTTTTTTTATGAGAATTAAGTCCCCATGATGGTTTGTCATCATTATGCTTATGTATTTTACATTTGAATTGTAAAATTTTGTTTATAATTTTTGAGAGTTCCAAATAAAATTTCATTGGTTCTTTTCCAAAATTTTCTAAATTGAAATTACTTTAGTGGAGTTTCTTTTTGCCTTACTGAATGTAAATTTTCACAAGTAATAGCGGGTGCTCTTATAAGCACATTTCTGATGTGTTTATATATACAAAAATATATGGTATCAAGACTTTTATTTGCATTTATTTATTCATTTTTCTATATATAAGGGAGCGAACCATGTGCATAGTAAAGTAAGTATTCTAACACTGAAATAGACTCCCAGGATTTCTTTATTTTTAAGCTGTAAGTTATTTTATTAGCCAATGCTCTATAGAGGAACAGAATTGGCAAAATAAATGTGTATTAAATAAATCATTTATTATATCAGTTTACAAAATATGGTTAAAATAGTCCCACATCAACTATCTTACAGCTGAAAGGCCAAGAGCTCAGTACATTCTCAGAAGTCAGCTCTCCCAGTCTGGTGCTTACGCCATGGTGTTTCCAGAGAGCCACAGGTCCTCAGTACATATTGGAAGCCTGTAAACTCTGGCTCTCACATTAGCTAAAAAGCAGCTGCAGCCATGAAATAAATCCCTGCAGCATCAAGAGGGAAGACAAGGCAACCAAAAAGGAAATGATTTTTCTTCTTCCAGATCTTTTTATTATTTGGGTCATTATGCGAAGGTGTGACCCACGTTCAGGACGGAACTTCCTGTATCAGATGGCAATGAATAAATTCATGCATGGGACAACATAATGACCTTTCCACAGCCAAGGCTCGCTCCTCAGGAGTTGAAGTTATCCAAAGTTGACTTTTAAAACCAATCATCACATGAGCTATGCACTTCGTGAACGCACATCTCTGTTGTTTCACAACTCTGTCTTTTGCTACACATCCGTACAGAAAAAGTTAATATCTTCAGCATCTCCTAGTTTATTCTAAAGCAGGCATTGCTTTATTTTTTATGATATAGCATGTGGTTGAGCTAAAGTTAGTCTCTTTCTGTTTGCCTGCCTAGCAGATTTTCTTATTATTTTCTGTCTTTATTCCTATAGCAATACTTTTAGGAAAATGAGAAAATTGAGAAGTCTGACAGAGTAATTTATTTTAAACACAGACTTGGCTATTATTTTTCTTGTTTTACATTCAGGCAGCCTTATTTTAATAGAAACTGAACTACTGAAACGCAGAAACAGGAGCAAAAAAATATTTCTCTCTCTCTCTCTTTGCAGTAGTAGTAAAGGTAGGGCTGCACAGTGAAAAGCGTAATTAAATATTTACAAATGTTTATGGGAAACATAATGTAAAAGATAATGGAAAAATAATGTTTAAGGGGAAATTTTTTGAAAAATTTCAAAAACAGACCTAAAGTTATATACTTTTATCATAAGGTGTCTTTGATAACCAATGAAAGTTTTAAAAAATAGTACATCTACTCTTATCTAAGTTTTAGAAAGATTGTGAATATAATGATGAGAAAATGTGAAAAAAAATTAAGAACAACATCAAATTAATTACCAAATCATTGCAATTAGCTGGCCTTAGACTTCTCATGAACAGTAAAGAAGGAAGTTAAAACTAACTTAAAAATGGACACAGAGCTCCCAGACTATGACAAGAAGAAACAAAACAGAACATCCAAGTATACAAGCAAAGTAATAGCACCAATTAATACCCTAAATACAGGAAACATAGAGCATAAAATATCAGTGGCTGAGATGTTTAAAAAGAAGTTAAATTTTAAAAAATACATGACTTAATAAAAAAAACTGTTTATAAATAATGATATAACAAACCTTAGAAATAAAAAATTGAGAGAGATGACTAAAGCAAAAATAATTATTCTTTGAATCAACGCATGTTCTCTTTTACTTCCAATAAGTTCATAATCAACATAGCTTATTATAGAATAAAATGTTTTATCAGCTCAAGGTATGTGACTCAGACAGAAGATACAATAAGAGAAAAGAAGCTATTGCCAATTCACTTTAAGGACATAAGTCATTAAAAGAAACTAAAAAGAAATTGGAAACTTAGGCTGAAAAGCAAAAATCAAAAGTTCTAATATTTATGTGAGACTTAGCCCTGAGACCACTAGATGGCTTTATGCACAAATCTGAATAAATCTTCAAAGAGTAAATAATTGCTATGGGAACATGCTCTTTAAAAGAATTAATAAAACAGAATTATAACTGAGAAACTATGGTTTTAATATAAAATGGATACCTGATTTGAAAGGTACAATTTGAAAACTATTGCTTTATCTCATCTACCAAAATCAAATTATACTGGGTAGTATGTCTAATTAAAACAAAATACATACAGAAAGAAAGACATTTCAACGTTAGAAGAGTCTGGTATGTGAACTAATAGAAAGCTGATAATTTTATAACATACTCAACATTGGTCAAGATACCTTTTTACTACATGCCAATGTATCTATGTATTGAAACTAATATATACATTTTATATAGATACATGATACAATTATTTTTATGATGCTCAACTTTAAGAAGTATTTCCCTCCATTAAGTTAAAAAAAAATCTCATGTCTCATGGTGATGGACAATATGAACATTTTTATTATTTTCAGGAATGAGACAGGTTGCCTAACCCCACTATCCTTGTAACAATCTATTATAGAAAATGAAAGGACAAGCTTAACAAGTTTGAAATACAGTAAGAACAAAAACCACCCACCGTTACAGAGGAGATAGCATTAAAAAAATCCCAAAAGTTCTGGCAAAGTGTTAGAATTAATTTCAACATGGATTCTGGATGAAAGTTTAAAGATAAAATAGATTTCTTTTTCTAATGTAATATAATTTAAAATACTTAGAGAAATTAATATAATGAACACATTTGAACAATAATCTTTCATGAGGCATAAACTTTAATATCATCCATGAATTTCTGTGTGAACAACTTTCTGATCGTGACACGAATTAAACAATCTGATTCTGCACGTGATTTAAGATTTTAACTTGCACGCTTTCCATTTAATCAAATGTCTATTGTTTTGAATGGTTTAATTTAAATACCTATGAACATGGCACTGTATATCACTGTGCTCTTTTGTTTCCTTGTTGTTATGTTTGTACTTTCAGTAACCTTAACGTGGCATATTATATTGATTTTTACCAGTTTAGAATATTTTATAGAGTGGCTATGTTATGATAGAGTTGGTTGGCTATGTATAGGCTCTTGCTTCTGTGTACACTCCTCTGTAGTTGTTCTTCTATGCCTGTGAAATAGTTTTGTTTATATACTATGCAGAATTGTTCTGTTGCTCCATCTTCACTTTTAAATGTACTTCCAAAATCTCCTCCAACAAATGAATAGAAATAACGGTCACAAGAGCATAGTGCAATGATAATCCTGATTGGCCTTAAATGTTTCAGAATCCAAAAGGTGATGTGATACTAATTTTAAATCCTTTGTTATAGGCCTATAATACTTTATATACCTTCATGTGCAATTCTCTGTTCAAACTTGAGGTCTGTCTCTTAAGATTTATCTGTTAGTATTTATGTAGAGTGTGCAAACTGAAGCACATGTTTTTGACCATTAATTTCACTCCCTTCCTCTCAGGAATGCTCAGGAGTTACAATCAACAAGTGTCCCCTGCACTGCGGTTTATTTCTTATCTCAAGGGAGTTGATGACTATGTATACATCCATACAGCACTTCAGAGTCAAATGAGTCATATTTGTGTCTTATTCTCTCTTTCAGAGTAGGGGAATTTTTGTTTGGTTGTGACAGGTGCTGAGAGTGTGAGATCACACAGTAGAGATTTATAATTTTCTTAATGTATAATGTATGCTATACACAGCCCTATACGTAACGCAACTACTTTTTGCTCATACCAACAATCCAGCTATTTGTCCATTTGTTCTAAGTTCATTGTAGTTTTTGTGTTGGAATAAAATAAGTACAAGCATTGCACTTCCAGATAGCAATTCTAGATATTTAACGTAAGATACTGGGAGAATATTTACTAACAACTAACACTACATCTTATGATACAAATGAGTTGAGAGTAGATTTTAAGTTCGCTTATGCAGAAAAGAAAAGCAATTCTGAGGTAACGGAGTTTGGCTTCTGTGGCATTAGGAATCACTTTAGTATACCTACACATATTAAATTACCATGGTGCTTACCTTAAGTACACATAATAAAATACTTTGTTTTGTAGTGCTGGTAGATAAGCACTCTACCTCTCTGCTACACTGTTAGTTCCTAGGACATAATACAAAAGAAATAGAGGCATGTTTAGGAGATTTTAGATCATGAACTGCATGCCTTGAAAGCAGATTGTAGAAAACGGACCTGGTGTGTCCAGTGATGAGAGGGTGTTGCCGCAGTGCCGGAGAGTCTGTGCTCTTGATAGGTTTGTCACTCTAATTAGTTTACACCTTATCTTCTGTAAACAGCTACTGCCAGCAGCTCAGTTTTTATTGACCTCACTGTAATTTATTTAGGAGAATGGATAATTATTCATCATAAAATTGTTTACCATCAAGTAGAAAACAGCTCCTGCTCCCAGTAATATGTTACATAGCTACAGGATAATTTAATTTAAATTCTCAGGGATTATCCAATAAAATTAAAAGGCTAAATACAAGGTAAAAACTATTAGAAGTTAGCAAACCATCAAAATTTATGAATAATAAGTAGAATATTTTGCAACTAGAATATGTTAAACTCTATTAGCTGCATAAAAGCATCTACATTGAGGAAAAACTTGCAGATGACATGACATAATTCCAATGAATTAGCAGTAATGATGACTTCTATATCTAATGAGTAGATGAGTTCGTCAGTGCCCTAGAAAGATAAATCACTACACAAAAAAAATACGTCCAGTTCACTGTGATTATTTCTCTTCTGGTCATTTTCTTAGGAGCTATCATGATAATTACAACAAACATTTTAATGTGAGGCAATCTGTCATAATGAATACTGCTTTAATCTCTATCATCTATACAGAAGGGACTTTGGTTTAGCTCATTGCCCTTCCACTTATCTGTACTTCAACAAACACAGTTATGTAGGTTGATGAGGTACATTTCATACCCAATACTTAGAGAAATTACCACTGAGGTGTTAGGTGACTACTAAGCTACCTGAGAAGCCACTCTAGATGTGACATGAGCTTAGGAGGGCATGGCATAAAGTTGTTGGGGGCTGGGCTGGTGCTATATATGCTAAATACTGTCCCTCAAGATCTCGTTACCGCCCAGATGAGCACATTCTCACATACACGAAGTAGTGTTGTGTAAATCTTGCTCCCAATCTAAACCTTGATTTGTTTATAAGAATAGATAGAAGTCTGTAACTGGGCAAATGAGAAGTAGGTTCCCAGGCTTGGGGTCATGTGGGGACTACAAGGCAGGAGAAAGAAAAAGGAGAGGAAGCCAGAGAGAAGGGAGTCGCCATGGGACAGTATGAGGGCTAACCTAATGAAACAGAAGCAGCCCAGGCAGGAACAATTATAGCAAGTAACTTGATGTGTGTATCTAGGGAATAACAAAATAACTTAGATGGTTGCTATCTGCCCAGCTATGATGCTTTAACACTTTTATGAATCTAAAACATCTCTGTCTTTTTTTTTCTTTTTTTTTTTATTAATTTATTCTTGTTACATCTCAATGTTTATCCCATCCCTTGTATCCTCCCATTCCTCCCCCCCCCATTTTCCCATTATTCCCCTCCCCTATGACTGTTCCTGAGGGGGATTACCTCCCCCTGTATATGCTCATAGGGTATCAAGTCTCTTCTTGGCTACTTGCTGTCCTTCCTCTGAGTGCCACCAGGTCTCCCCCTCCAGGGGACAAGGTCAAATGTGAGGCACCAGAGTACGTGAGAAAGTCATATCACACTATCCACTCAACTGTGGAGAATATTCTGACCATTGGCTAGATCTGGGAAGGGGTTTAAAGTTTACCTCCTGTATTGTCCTTGGCTGGTGCCTTAGTTTGAGCGGGACCCCCAACGGCCCAGGCCTTAATGTCAACCATTAATAAATGGGACCTCATGAGGCTGAGAAGCTTCTGTAAGGCAGGAGACACTGTCAAGAGAACAAAGCGACAGCCTACAGACTGGGAAAAAATCTTCACCAACCCTACATCTGACAAAGGTCTAATATCCAAAATATATAAAGAACTCAAGAAATTAAACACCACCAAACCGAATAACCCAATTGAGAAATGGGGCTTGGAACTAAACATCTCTGTCTTGATTACTTGGGCCCTATCTAGTATAGAGCTGTCTAGAGTCTGCTATCCCTTCCACAACATGCAGTAGCATCCACGCAGCTCCAAACACCAAACCAGGTGGGAAAGGGAGATGTGAATACCCAGATTGCCTCAGCTGATTATTTATGTTGTACGTTAACTTCTTAACTTTTATACCCACTGCATTTCTCTCTTTATTGATGTCCTGCGTGTGATGATACACTTTGGTTCTTTCGTTGGATCCATTGGCAACAATTCCTGCCTTTCATTCCCTGCATGCATTTCACATAACTGGTGGAGAGTGGCTTTATGAGGCCCTATATGTCCTTAGTCTATTGGCTAATTTATTATTTTTTGATGTTCTGGATATAGACTAGAGTTTCTTGCTTGTTTACATAATGTCTAGATAATTAAATTTAAATCCGCTAAGTTTCCATCTGATTCAACCCTTAAATATTTGAAATTTTCTGAAGCTATATCAAACCTGCTTTTCCCGGTCTCCTTCTAAATATTTAGTCATTTCAAAATGCAACCTAGTGGATTAGGTGTCGATTGGTGATCCACGTTAAAAACACCTCCTTGTGTTGTAGGCTTCCCACTTAAAAGACCTAATTTTCTGCTGGCTCATTGGGGTTTTTGAAGTTTCACTCACACTTGGCCATGCATAATCGAGATTTAATACTCTATCTTTGAAAACCTGAAGGGAATAGGGACGAGTGTTAACTGTTGCTAAGGACGGATAGTCAGTTGGTTTTGAAAAATTAACCATCTTTTTTCCCCATGTGTCTTAAGTTCTGCCACGTTCAATATTGTAAGAATGGGTTTGGTGGTAACCTTGTTATTGATGAAATCATATAGAATGATTGATTCTTTCATTGAATTGAATAGATACCAATTCACTCTACTTAAATTCTATTTTACTATCATCCATACTCTGGTCCAGTAATCACTCCAGGATTACAGTATTGTAGAGTTAACCATTTTTTCCTCTTTTCATGTGTATGTGTGTAAGGATGCACGTGTATATGTAGGTTTACACAGAAGTGTGAGTGTGCGCTTCTGAGTCGGAGCCTGCATAGGAAGTCTGAGGTTGATGTCCAGACTCTTTCCTCATTGCTCTTTCACTGTATCAACTTCGACAGGCCTGCCTTCTCAATCAAACCCAAGCGCGTCTATACTGCAGATCTCATTACCAAGCTTACCCCAGGGATCCCAGGACTCTCCCCCAAAGGCAACCAACATGCTAGCCCGGCATTCAGGCAAATTCTGAAGATCCATAGTCAGGTCCTTTTTCTTCACTGCCGAGCCACCTTCCTACTTAATATTTTGACCTCCCCCCAATTTTATTGTTTTCTGATCATTATTGATATGTTATCAATCTTATCCTAAATTTTTCATACTTGCATACATACATATTGATTCTTTAATATGCAGATGGCTTTACAATGTAATACAGTCCACATGCAGCTCTGCAGAGACAAGGTGTTTCACATTTCCCATTCTTCTGAATAGCACTAGGAATGTACATTTTATTTCTGTGTTTAAAAATAACCTATATGCACCAACCTTTCCTGTGTCAGAAACCTCAAGTTATTCAACTGTAGAAGTCACATGACTGCATGCCTCAGAAAGCATATCTCTACCAATCACCTCTCTGAAACATGTGCATTGATCATAAATTATTCACTAAAGTAGACCACCTTCTGTTCGCTCACCTCACTGTGGCAATTTGGTTAAGAATAGTCCCCTGGGCTCATATGTTTGAATGCTTAGTCAGCAGAAAACAGCACTCCTTTGGAGTGATTAGAAGTCATGGCGTTGTTGGAGTGAGTATGGTCTTGTAGGAAGTGTGTCACTTTGAAGTTTCAAAAGTCCAAGCCAGATCCAGTGGCTTTCTCTTCCTGCTGCCTGCAGATCTGGAAGTACTACTCTCAGCAATTTCTCCAGCACCACGTCTGTCTGCATGCCACTGTGCTTCCCATCATGAGACTAGTGGGCTAATCATTGCAATCATAAACAAACCCCAATTAAGTGATTTTATAGGAGTTGCCAGGGTTCTAGTGTCTCCTCACAGCAATAGAACATTGATGAAGACACTCATTAATCTCAGTGACCCACTAACTTTATCTCTTAATTAGCCCTAAAACTTCAAAATAATATGATATGTGTGTACATGAATTTGTGTTAAGAAAGGAAAATATGTCAACATTCAGTCTAAAAATCAATTCACTGATGCACGAGTCCTGCAGGGCAAGGTCCTCTGAAATCCTTCATTATGCCTTTTAGTCTCCTTACAGCTTCTCTAACTTCTAAATTGCATCCTGCGGGTTAAGACCAACTGTGTGAGGATTATGCAGATGTCCTTTGGAGGTCATCACAGTAGACTGCACTGTGTAGAACTCTGGGGTTCAGTACTGGCTGCTTGACCTCTCCACTGTTTGAACACAGGGAAGTTACCTGTTCCATTGAGTAAATTAATTATACTCGGTATCCTCTTCTACTTTTCTTTAAACTGGTCATGCAGTTACTAAATGTGCAGGAAAGATAAATAGAACAAGTTCCTACATAAAAACTATGAAATAGCTTTGCCAAGAAAATAGGACATGGACACATGTCATTGAAATTATTCTACTCTAAGTTCTGCTTTCTACTATGAAGAGATTCAAAGCAATGCATGACTGACTGGTTCTAAGTATTAAATGTGTAACTACACACAGACATGCCTGTATGCTCAATAGAAATGATATTTTATCCAACCCTTTCTAAAAGATCAGTTTGAAAGAATCTGCACAGCAAAAGAATTCTAAGACTTTGGCTTGATAGGTACTTTAAGGCAGTTCAGAAAATAGCTATTATCATGTGAAGTAAAGAAAATTAGCTCCATGCATTATGAAAAACAGCTGTATGCGATCAGACCTGATTGGGGATTGTTTTAAGTACTTTGTTGGAAACAGTTGGAAGAATTCATTGTATCATCTGCAGCATCTGTTATTGAGAGAAGTGGCATCTGGTGGGAAGATCGTTGGCCTGGTATAATTACAGAAAAATGACTGTTTCCTTTCTTTATGTCATTAGTATTGGTGAGTTGTTACATTGGAAAGTTGACACTTGTTAAATATGTATTTTTTAATTGTCCATGAGAGCCAGTGAGACGGCTCAGTGGATAAGGGGGCCTGGTTCCCCGGGTCCTACCTGGTGGAAGGAAAGAACTCACTCCTGAAAGCTGTACTCTGATTTCCACATGCTCGTTGTGGTAGAAGCACACACACACACACACACACACACACACACACACACACACACACACACACACACACACACACACACACAAGAATATAAGAACCATCTATTTAACACTTCCTCTTTAACTTTGGTATGTATTAACCTGAACTGCAGAATATTGTAAAACAGAGATTAACTCTTATATCAGTGGATAAAGTGGGCCCATAAGAGGACTTTCTGAGGAGATTTCCAGAAGTCTTGACATGACTCCAAAAAGCAAACTCAGAATTTTTTTTCCAGGATTGTTTGTGTTATTGCTTCCTTGGGTAAATTACATACTTTAAGGAGAAATAACCAGTTCTACCTACAACTAGCCTGTCGCCTGGCAGTATAGTTTCTTCCGTTGATTTTTTTTTTTTTAAACCTGTAGTGGCTTAAAACTGTTTTAGTCCGTACCTACACACACAGTGGTTGGCCTACCTTCAAATCTTTAAGCTTTCAGCTTTGCTAATTACTTAATGTGTGGTCCAGTAATTAAGTCAGAATCTTAAACTCATGAAATTCTAGCTGACAGAATTCCTTTGCTGTAATAAATTAAGGTTTGATGAAACAGTTCTTTTTTCTTTTTTTTTATAGAGAGAGACTCCATAGGAGCTATAAAATTAACTTCTTAGTGTTCTTGTGAATAAATTTAGCACAGCTTTCTTGGGGGAAATGCTTGTTTTATTTCTGTATACTCTACATTATTTATCTATTGTTCTGCCTTAATTGGCTTTTCATAGATCAAAGCTGAACTTAAGATTGAAAAAGGATCTTCTCTCCACTGTATCTAGAAAGGAGTAGAAAGAGGAAAGGTGAAGGACAACTGTGTCATCTTGATAAGGAGATTTTAATGTTTAACAAATTTGCAAGGCATCAATAAATGCATGAGCTGCAGGTACCTTTGCTCCTCAAGCAAATACTTTAATGAGCAGGTGGTTCTGACTGGGTGACCATTTTAAATACTGCATTCAGAGTTGACAACTTGCTTGAGACCGGCTGGCGTTGCTCATCCGTGCTTTGTTATCTTCAAAATCGCCAGAACTATGTATAATAAAAAAAATACTTTCCAAGACCCTGAAATTAAAATATAAAGGTGGCTTACATGTTTTAATTTAAGCCCTACTGCTTGTCTTTTCCTTCTTTATGCATGTGGTACCTGTGGTGCAAGTTATCTTTACTTTACAAAGGTCCACAACATGCCATGTCCCCTAGGCCAGATGAAGGACCTTTTTATGCCTCTTGTGCATGTCGCCATGCCCTTTACTGTCCCTCTGTCTGCATGAGCCTTTCTACCTATATCCTTCCAGACTGTGTCATTTCCATTGTTTAATTCTCACTGATATATATATATATATATATATATATATATATATATATATATATATATATATATACATACACACACACACACATATTAGTTCCAGTTAGTCATTTTCTCTTCACATTCCTCCATCTCTTCTTTGGCAATGTCTACACAGAGTTACATTGCTGAATTATAATGTAGCAGCTTGTTTTTCCCAGTTGACTTCTGGAGCAGAGCACAGATTCTTTGAAAGTGGGGAAATTTTTCTTATTTCACAAAAGACATTCTACAATAAACTTACTCACTGCTGCATGAGAATATTTGGTTCTCTACAACTCTCATGGCCAAGCCTGGTTCTTCAGCATCTCTATGGAATACTCGCACTTCTGCTACACCTGGGAGAAATTTTCTTTCTTTTTTTAAGAAGATTTTTATTAATTTATTCAGATTACATCTCACTTGTTATCCCATCCCTTGTATCCTCCCGTTCCTCCCTCCCTCCTGCTTTCACCCTATTCCCCTCCCCTACGTCTGTGACTGAGGGGGACTTCTTCCCCCTGTATATGATCATATGGAGAAATTTTCTTAATCAGATTATTTGAAGCAGGAAGACCAACCCTAAAACAGGGTCCCACCCTCCTGTGGCAATCCACGTAAAAGGACACTTGGCTTATTTGTCTGTTTGCTGATCACTCCTTCTTGCTGGCAAGTTCACCCTGTTGCTGTGGCTGGTATTAAAAGCAAATTCTTCAGGATCTAACATAGACTGAAGACCAGCTGCTCTCCAGGACCTCAGCACTAGATTGGGACTGCAGAGACATCCAGCCTCATGATCAGCAACCAAAATCTCAACTTTTCTGTCTAAGACAGCTAGCTATTCTTGGACTACCTGGACCACCTCCTGTACGTTAGGCTGTAATAGATCACACACACACACACACACACACACACACATATATGGTTTATATGTATGCCTGTGTATCCATTCTATTTCTTTAGAAAACACTGACTAATACAATAAATAGCCTTGGCAGATACCATCATACAACTTATTATCTCTTCAATTCTAATGTATTGACTATTTTTTTGAGACCTAAATGGTAGGCATATTTTCATCTATTCAGTGAATGTTTATAGTTAGTAGTTTATAGTAAAATGCTTTTAATATTATGATATATATATATATATATGCACTGACTGATGTGGTGTATTTTTAATGCAAATAAAGATTAATTGTACAGGATTCTCCTGTTAACGTTTACACTTGAACTTCCCTCTTCTCATGTGTGTATACTGCACCCTCGGTCAGCCAGTTTGTTTGTCTACTTTCAAAGTGTGTCAAATAGCAAATCATTTATTATAACTTATCAATTCTCACCTGAACTACTGTGATATTCTATAACTACTCAATCAGCAACAGAGTAGTTAGTCTAACACTCTTTACAGCAAATGCCAAATTACCCACGCCTCTGCTCAAAGCCTCCTTCTGGGTAAAAGTTGACATCCTTATATGACACAAGGGGCCTAAGTCATTTTGCCCACAATTTTCCTTCATTCTTTACAGCGCACTCTTCTTCTATTAGCTAACTCCCAGTTAGCCCCAGTCCCCAGTGCCTGGAGTGCTCTCTGATACCTGGTACTTTTCCTGATCTTCAGCCTTTTGAAGCAGCACTTCTTTCACATCCTATGTAGAGCAAAACACACTCACTCTACTTTGCTACTTTTTTTTTCTTTTTTTTTTTTTTTATTAATTAATTCTTGTTACATCTCAATGTTTATCCCATCCCTTGTATCCTCCCATTCCTCCCCCCCCCCATTTTCCCATTATTCCCCTCCCCTATGACTGTTCCTGAGGGGGATTATGTCCCCCTATATATTCTCATAGGGTATCAAGTCTCTTCTTGGAAGCATGGGAGAACAGCAAAATAAAAGGATCCAGAGGGTCCTAGAAATCTACAAGTAGAACAATATGATAGGCAGATTTGGGCCCAGGGGTCCTGCTCAAACTAAGGCACCAGCCAAGGACAATACAGGAGGTAAACTTTAAACCCCTTCCCAGATCTAGCCAATGGTCAGAATATTCTCCACAGTTGAGTGGAGAGTGGGATACGACTTTCTCACGTACTCTGGTGCCTCACATTTGACCATGTCCCCTGGAGGGGGAGACCTGGTGGCACTCAGAGGAAGGACAGCAAGTACTTTGCTACTTTTTAAATTCTTGTAACAAATTTCACCAACTGAAATTCTACCCATTCATTTTCTCTTTTAAAAAAATGTATTTTATTTTTTAATTTCTTCACTTTACATCCCCACTGTATCTCCCTCCCTTGTCGCCTCAGGGTCCCACTGGCCCTCTCTTTCCCCTAGTCCTCGGAAAGAGGAAGTTCTCCTCCCCTATCATCTGGTCTCAGCTTGTCAAATCTTATCTGGATAACCTGAGTCCTCTTCCTCGGTGACCTGGCAAGGCCGCCCTGCTGAGGGGAAGTGATCAAGAGTGGGTATCAGAGTCCATGTCAGAGGAAGCTGACAACCGAGATGCTATCCATTAATTTTGTTTTAAAAAATACTTTATTAATTTATTCATATTACATCTCAATTGTTATCCCATCCCTTGTATCCTCCCATTCCTCCCTCCATCCCATTTTCCCCTTACTCCCCTCCCCTATGACTGTGCCTGAGGGGTACCTCCTCTCCCTGTATATGCTCATAGGGTATCAAGTCTCTTCTTGGTAGCCTGCTATCCTTCCTCTGAGTGCCACCAGGCCTCCCCATCCAGGGGACATGGTCAAATATGAGGCACCAGAGTATGTGTGAAAGTCAGTCCCCACTCTCCACTCAACTATGGAGAATGTCCTGTCCATTGGCTAGATCTGGGTAGGGGTTCGCATATGCTCAATCACATTCATAGCAGCCTTATTCATAATAGCCAGAATACGGAAACAGCCTAAGTGTCCCTCAGTAGAAGAATGGATAAAGAAACTGTGGTACATTTATACTATGGAATACTACTCAGCTATTAGAAACAAGGAATTCCCAAATTTTCTGGACAAATGGATTGAACTAGAAATTATCATAATGAGTGAATTCACCCAGAATCAAAAAGAGACAAACGGTATATACTCACGTATATCGAGACACTAGCCCAAGGGGCATGTCCCATGAAAGTCCTCACTTACTAGGAAAGTGGGTCAGAGGGGAGAACATCCTATTGGGACTTTAGGTGAGAGAAGCATAGGAGAATGGGGATATAGAAGGATCCAGAGGATCCTAGAAACCTACAAGAAGAATATTATGATGGATGGATCTGGGCCCAGGGGTCCTGATCAAACTATGGCACCAGCCAAGGACAATACAGGCACTTGTTTTTGGACAGAGTCTTCTACACCCACTGACTTCTAATGCCACTGTCATTTCCTACAAATGCCTGTCTTAATAGAAGCGGCCTTTGCAGCATTTTAGTTTAAGCTAATTCTCCAATGATCTATGAAAGTGTACTTTTTTTTTAATTTCTAAATTTGTCTTTTGGATGAGAATACCAACCTACAACTAATATATATACAACCAACCCCCTTATCTCCATAATATTCACCAATGCTCAGTAATTTAATTTAAAAAGAAAAGTATAAATTGGTGTACTCAAACTTTGTATTATTTAAGGCAGCAATTTATTTACATATTTACCCATATACACATGATATTTTAATATAATATATTAAAAATGATTTTTATGATAACTATGAGCCAAATTATATATAACTGATTTTGCTTTAACATTACATATTGAGTGTAATTATGTCATTTGAAATATGCTTTTTAATGCAATGGGTTTATGAATAGCTATGTGGATTATAACTCTTTTATACTACTATAAGATTTGGTTTAAATGCTACTTTATTAAAGAGACATATTCTTATTAAAGCTATTATCTTTAAAGATCTACTTTTCATGTGCCTGGAGAGCTTCACTACATAACAAGTAGCTCCAAGGTTGAAAATTCAATTGGACTTAGAGTTCATTCTTCTTTTTCCTCTCACTATGAGCAATGCTTTTAAAAAGTCTGAAGATGCTAACCTTTGTATCCTAATCCTTTAATTAAAAGAAGCAGAGCCTGGTGTGGTGGTGCACGCCTTTAATCCCAGCATTCAGGATGCAGAGGCAGGTGAATGGCTGTGAGTTTAAGGGCAGCCTGCTCTACAAAGCAAGTCTAGGACAGCCAAGGCTACACAGAAAAACCCTGTCTCAAAAAACAAAATAAATTAATTAATTAAAAAGAAAAGAAAGGAAAAGAAAAGAAAGGAAAAGAAAAGAAAGGAAAAGAAAAACACCTGACTGGTCAAGAATGTGTAATAGGCTAAGACATCTAAATAGCCTGATATGATGATACTTAAAGTCAGCATAATAAACTTTAAAACATTTCAAATTAACTCTAATGATAAACTCTGGGTTACTTATGAAGTTCAAAGTATTTACTCTGTGATTCCTAAAATTTTATATTCCTAAAAATTTACAAAATTTTACACTTACATGTATATTATATGTGTGTATAACCTGATTTTAGGCTATTTGTTATCTAGTTAGCTTTTTTAGGTGTGTGTGTGTGTGTGTGTGTGTGTGTGTGTGTGTGTGTGTGTGTGTCCAATCTCACCATTACCCTGTGTGTTTCCATGGTTTTCTCTGTGTGTCAGTAGCCAACCTTTTGATTATACTTGTCTTGAGTTTAGTTTTTCAGACCACAGATTCTCTTCTACACTAAAAATTAATGACTTTTCAGTATGTTTTACCCTCTTCTCCAAAACTTGTCAATACCTCAGACATCGAGATATCTGATGCTACATTCACCATGATCTCTTCTTTCTCCTAAACATGTGTTTTGGTAATTTCTTTACTTGATTTTGAATGTGCTTCTCTTTAATTTCTCCCCTTCACAGATTTGACAATACTGCATCGTAATATATTTATGGAAGTTTTCAAATCAAATATCTAATTATGTGATATAACTTCTGTCCTTTCTTGGTTATCACATGTGACATGTAAAAGATGTCTAAGAGTCACCCAGCATGCAGAATGCCTGTAACCCCCAGCAGCTGAAATGGAGAAGCATAAGTGTAAGTGGTTCGAGGAATGCCTGCCCTACACAGGGAGCCTAAAGCCAGCCTAGACTGTTTATCAAGATCCTGCCTCAGAGTTAAAGCTTTTTTTAAAGTTGAGGGGAAGGCCAGGGTGCATCTAAGCAACATAGTGTTTCTGAGCTGTCATAAGGATTCCAGACGCAGCTGCCAGTACCATACAAGAAGTATAAATACATAAACAAATAAACAAATCAATATGTTCAATCTGATTTCCTTCCTTGTTAAGTGAATTAAGAAGGGTCTATGCAGGCAGTAATTGCCTTTGAATTTTCACAGTGATCCTTTACAGGGGGGAAATCTGCAGGATTGGGAGGCATTTGCATTTTAGCCATTTTCTTTTTCTCTGATGTAGGCTGTTTCCTAGGAGGCAGTGAGGACACAAAGCGACCAACTAGCTGGTCCATGGTAGAATTTAAGAGTGGATGCCTTCTGTGTTTGTGGTAGAAAGGAAACCCTGGAAGGGAACATCCCAGCTCTGACTTCCAGAACAGGTTCTAAGCAGAGACACTTAGAATTACATTATTTTGATAAAATGACATGTTTTATTTTACCTCACTGAGAAGCTGTTCTGGAAGATGTTTTGGTGAAAGTATATTTATGTCACATGTCCCGTAATTTTTTTCTAGAGATGATGGGCTGCCTCCCTAACCCTATGACATTCAGAAGGGAGAGGAGAGCAGTGCATCCTGAAGGTATAAAAGATGCTCTTCAGAACACAGGGAAGCTAAACTCCATCCAAAGGCTGCTACTGTTATTTATCCATGATATAAAGGTACCTGCAATAGTAAAGAAGAGCTGGGACTTCAGCATGGCAAAGTCATGGAAGAAGAAAAGCCTTAGTCAGGAACTGACTCAACATCTGGTTTATCCCTGCCGCCTGTTGTGATATCCAGCCCTCCAATCCTTTGCTATTTGTTTTTGTTCAGAAGCTTCACGCCAGGTTGACACTATGGTCTGCCTGGGACTTTCTCAATGGAAAAAACTACCTGATTGCCTTAAAGGGGCTTCCCAGTAGATTTTTTCTCAATGTTTGCAAGTTCCTGGTTTGGTGATGTTGCCATCTTGCTCCTAGTTGCTCTCTCATTTGGAGACTTCATGTGCAGCTCTACACTGCTTAAGACTCAAAGGGAACTCCAGCTGGCTTCCTTAAAGGGGCTTCCCAGTCAATACATCTTTCTGATTGATATATTGAGTCTCTGGTTTGATGGTGTTTTGCTATGTATGCATGTGAGTATCTATCTATCTATCTATCTATCTATCTATCTTATATCTATCCATCTATCTATCCATCTATCTGTCTGTCTATCTATTTATCTATCTATCTTCTATCTATCATCTCTTATTGTTTCTTTGGCTTGCTATATACTTGATAAATTCACTCATACAAAACTTGAAGTGTGGTTCTTGACCATCTAGAGAACACCTGCAATGGGGCTGTCTTTCACACATTTGCACCCACACAATTAAAATTGGGCCAGCAAATTTAGTCAGGTTTTTCACTTCACTAAAACACCTCCCAATCTGAACTGGCAGCTTCTCCTGGGAGTGGTTTGCTTTCGCCATTTTATGATAATTGCTTTTTATATTTCTGTATTTTGGTCTTCTCTTCCTTCTGAGATGTCTATGTTCCACTTGTAGGGTTCACACTGCCTGTTCCTCAGTTCCTCCTTCAATAACCTCTTACCTGACTATTTGACATTCATTCCACTATCCAATTTTCATAGAGGCAAGCTCATTTCACTTATAACTCATCTTTTGTAAGGGAGTTGAACATATAAGTACATTGTTGATAATTATGTCAATGTCCTCATTCATCTTTAACATACCTTAAAGGTGGCATTTCTTCATATTTAAGTAAAAAGTCTTACTTATGACACAGTCCTTAATAAAATACTTTGAATTAATTAAAACATTTCCTCGCTATTTTATATTTACATGGAACCTGTGTTAAATGAAGAGTCAGAATACTACATCTGGGGAAAATAAATACAACTGAGTCAAGGACATTTTCTTAAGCAGCCAGTGGGGTATTACGCCTATACCTTAAAACCTCTCAATGTCTTCCTTTAGTCTTCTTGCTTTGGTCCTTATTTTTGTGTTTTGTTTCCTTATTCTAACTGTATTTGTTCTTTCGTTCCTTTTCTTTTGATAAAGGTCTCATTCTACATGATACTGGACTTGTCTCAAACTTCATGATGTCCTTTATGAGCTATGACATTTGATTGACTAGGAGATGAATCTTCTGCAGTTTGAGAGAAGACAATGTACACAAAACAAAACCCAAAACCCTTCTAAAAACTGAGTCTGAGTTTCTTTTTTACCATTCGAGTGTTTAGAATAGTGAGTCATTCACTGAAGTTCTCATATCTCCCATATAACCTAGAACAAAAATTTTAAAATCCCACAATTAAATATTATGGAAAGCTTAATTTCAGTATAGTGGACACACACTGTGACTCTTTTCTGAAAATTCTGATTTAATAGAGGTGGAGCAGACTTCTAATTCCCCTTATATTTTTCTTCCCTTTTCCTCTCTTTTTTCTTTTTCTTTTTTTTTTAATTAATTTATTCTTGTTACATCTCAATGTTTATCCCATCCCTTGTATCCTCCCATTCTTCCCTCCCTCCCATTTTCCCAATATTCCCTTCCCCTATGACTGTTCCTGAGGGGGATTACCTCCCCCTGTATATGCTCATAGGGTATCAAGTCTCTTCTTGGTAACCTGCTGTCCTTCCTCTGAGTGCCACCAGATCTCCCCCTCCAGGGGACATGGTCAAACATCATATATATCTTTAAAAAATATTTATTTCATTCTCTCTCTCTCTCTCTCTCTCTCTCTCTCTCTGGGGGTGTGGAGTGGGTGTGGGTGTGGGTACACATGTGTGCCTGTGTATGTGTGTGTACATGTACATGGGTACCTGCAGAGGCCAAATTGGATATCCTTGAGTTGGAGTTACAGCTAGCTGCTGTCACTAGGCGCTCTTCTACAAGAGCAAAAAGTACTCATGAGCCCTGAGCCATCTTTATAACCCTCTTACCTCATGAAGAGTGGAATGTAGTAACTAATAGTTGCAGACTGGCAATGTGAAAAGTCCAGATGTGGGATGGAAAACAATCCTCATTAATACTACAAGCATGAGAACTTCTTTTCTTCCTGAAGAGACACAAATAATAGAGAAATGTTTCCTGAGTCATTTAACTTGGGATTTTCCTATTTATAGCAAAGTTAAGAAGTGGAAGTAAATAAGTTGTTAGCAGGAACAGCTCAGGTGTCGGTGTCACAATTCATAGACATAATCCTGGTAAGTCTCTTCCTGTTAACGAGACTGTTGACTGACGAGGTGATTACATTACACATGGCTAGGAAGCTTTGTATCTGGTGGAAAATGGTCTTGATTTCTAACAGATGAGTGCTCTAATTTGACATCAAATGAGGCCACCTTTGAGAAATCAACTCCTGCTGTCTAGCTTATCAAGAGCGGTGCCATTTCATTTATTCATCCCCAAGATAACAACAGAAGATTCAATAAAATTGTCTGTCATTCTGTGCTTTTGAAAGGCTAATCATACATAGCTTCATATCATAGAATATACAGAAAAGAGACAATTCTTCCTCAAATATATTTGAATCCCAATACCTTATATGTTGCATTTTGTAGTCATCAGTTTTGCATATCTCTAAAATAGGAGTGTCTTTAAAGTGACATGTTTCAAAATTTTTATTATAAATTTTGTCAAATATCTTCACGATTTACAAATCTATTTATTGTTATTCTAGAATCTGTAATACAGACCATTTTAATATAGATAGTAATAACTTATGACTCCCGGAGGATGAGTAGATAATACATACAATTCTAATACATAATAGAAAAAAATGAACATTATATGAAGGTGCCTCTTCTTTACGCTACTTTAGAATAGTTTGGTATGAAATGTGAGCTATGGTAATATTTGATATAAAATCAGGGAAGATGAACTACAAACTTTAGATGAGATCTGGATTAAAAGGAGGAAGCCCATGGAACAAAGAACAATTGTGTAGCATACTAGTTTTCTATCTTAATAAGCATATGAGAACGAAAGATTTAACGCAATGTTAAAATAAACACCGCACTGGTGAGATATTTCAAGAGCCTGTAAATTTTAATGTAATTGTAGTAAGAAGGATACACACTACTTGTGTAAAAGCATTAATTTAAATTCAAAAGAAGATGCACTAAAGCATTTTAAGTACCTAATTTACATGGAAAAGAGCTCAATATTCTGCTTTTCTGTAAAAAACATAGTTGATCTATGAAGTAAACTTTTAGAAAATCTTTGCTTCTTGCGTTTTTCCTTCAGTAGTCACGTGCTGCTTAATTTTTTTACTTCAAAGTTCCAGAGACTCGTAAAATTTATCAGGGTATCTCCAAAATGTAGTGAGTGAATGGCTTTCTAAGAAGATTGGTTTGTTAAGAAAAAACCAAAAACCAAAAACCAAAAATCAAACCAAAACAACAATAACAACAACACAGTCATTTGGATCAAAAGAAACAAAATGCTTAGAGATAGCAATGGAGAACAGAGGAAATATTTTCAAATATTTTAATTAAAAAAAATACAGAACAGAAAACTCTCAGCACACAAAAAAGAGGCACATAATATACACAGTGATGTAAGCTAGTCTTGTGGTTGACCTCATTCATGGTGTGTACTGAACAAGACCTCTTTTAAATAATGCAGCAGTCAGTAGAACTAGATAAATTCAAGTGAACACTAATAATGGCAGAAGTGAGAAATGAACACTTTAAACTTAAAAACCAAATAAGTCATCCTTCAGGTGACACATATCTAAGACCATTGAAAATTAGATCACAGTGCCACTAATGAGATTATGTAAAATCATGAAGGAATGTTAATGTGGATCTTGAGTAATGTATAGGTAGTGGGCTAAACATTATAAAATTATAAGGCACTGGATTTTAAGATTAATTTAAAAGAATCAGAAAGAGGCCTGGGGAGATAGCTCAGTGGATAAAAGTTATGGATGCCAAGGCTGAATACCGGAGTTTGGCACCGGGGAGCCACAGGGTAGAAGGACATAACTGATTTTAACTAGTTGCTCATTCACTTCTACACACTAGTGTGAGCATCTACACACACACACACACACACACACACACACACACACACACACACACAGAGCAACATCACATATATGCAAGCAATAAATAAATACAATTTTAAAATAGCAAAAAATGTAAACAAATTTTTTTAATTAGCCACAAGATTTTCTTCTCAACCATGCCGAGGCTTTTTGTGGAGTCTATTTCAACGCCCGGACCCACGAAGAGACAATCATGCTGGGCATAGAAGGCAGAGAGGACTTCGTGGTGAAGACCCAAGGCTTGTCCTGGTCCTGCTCCGTGGATGAAGTGCTGCGGGATTTTTGCTGTTGTTTTTGTTTTTTGTTTTTGTCTGATTGCAAAATTCAAAACGGAGCTTAATCAGAGAAGGCAGATAGAATAGCAATGCTTTTCTTGAGTCAGAAGATGAAGTCAAAATGGCCTTGAAACAAAGAAACAATGGGTCAAAGATATGTTGAAGCATTCATGTTAAACAACGTTGAAAAGGATTGGGTGTTGAAGTTTACGGTCCAAATAGTCCTGGCACAGCCAATGATGGCTTTGTATGGCATAGAGGACTCCCTTTTGGATGTAGCAAGGAAGAAATTGTTCAGTTCTTCCCAGGGTTGGAAATTGTGCCAAACAAGACGACATTGTTGGTGGGGAGGAGTTCAGGGGAGGAGTGTGGGGTGCAGTGGGGGTGGATGTCGGGGCAGGGCAGGCCCTTCTTGCAGTTTCTTTCACCGGAAGTAGCTGGAAAGGCTCTAAAGAAACCAAAGAAGAGGGCACAGGTATATTGAAATAGTTAAGAGCAGTCAAGCTGAAGTTAGAACAGATTATGATCCACCATGAAAACTCACGGCCATATAGTGGCCTGTTCCCTATGACAGACCTGGCCCTGGCAGAGCGTATGACAGCACTGGCAGAGGAGCTACCTTTGAGAGGATAATGTGTGGTGCTTATGATGGAAGCAATGGAGGCTGGGATGATTATAATGATGGTAATGGATTTTGTTCAGATAAACTTGGAGGAAACCTCAATTACTGTTTTTCAGGAATGTCTGACCACAAACATAGGGATGCTGGCTCTACTTTCCAGATTACAATGGGACATTGTGAAGACATGTGGGGATTACCATACAGAGCCACTGAGAATGATGTTTATAATTTTTTTCACCACTCAACCCTATGAGAGTACATGTTGAGATTGGACCTAATGGCAGAGTAACTGGTTAAGCAGAGACTGAGTTTGCAACCCCTGAAGATGCTGTTGCAGCTGTGTCAAAAGGCAAAGCAAATATGCAACACAGATATGTAGAACTCTTCTTGAATTCTAGAGCAGGACAGTAGCCAAATGCTAGGAGGCTTGGGTTTGGCAAACCAGTCCAGTTATGGTGGCCCGGCCAGCCAGAAGTGAGTGGTGGTTATCGAGGTGGCTATGGTGGCCAAAGCAGCATGAGTGCATATGGTCAAGTTTTATAGGAAAACTCCAGTGACTCTCAATCAAACATTGGAGAGGCAGCCAAGGAGCAGGGAACAACAGCCACTACAGTAGTGGAAGCTGTGCACCTGTGTTGGAGGTTGGTCTGATGTATTTTGATGCTAATTATTGCTTGCTGTCTTTTAATGTGCCCCAAGTATTGCTATGTAGCCTTGTCTAAAAACTTATTTCTATTTGACCAATAAAAAGCCGACACACCTGGGCAGGGAAATGATATCTGTGTGGCTGAGGTTTGCAGGTTCGGAAGACACAGAGGATCTTGGGAGAGCAGATGGGACAGAGGAAGAAGAAAGAGGAGAATCGCCATGGGATAGGAAAAGAGCCACGTGGCCCCAGAGGAGGAATACTTTAGTTCTTCATGGAAAGAGAGGGAGAACATTAGCAAGTGTTTGGGATTATGGATGGGAGGTAGCCCAAATAGAAATTCTTGGGAGCAGATGTAGTGGGAGGGAGACTGGGAGTTATTGGAGGATAACTTAGGATGTAACATCTGCCTTGCCCTGGGGAAGGCTTATCCTTAATACATCAGGTGTCTCTGTTTTCATTGATTGTTAGCAGGTTAGAAAATACCTCCATAATAATAATTAGCCTAATAATAAACATTTGTTAGGCCATACTTCTAAAGTTACTACAACATCTATGGGCATGAATGAAATGGGAGGGATGTCTAGCACGTCCAGTATGAGTGGTGGATAGGGGATATAATTGATTTTGATTACTGACTCTTGGTCAATTTTCAAAACAAAACAAAACAAAACCCGTCAGTTTAGCAGTCTTGGCAATCCAGCCTTGTGATTTATGCCTACTCTCTTGAGTGAACATTGGCATCATTCAAAGAAGTAAGGTTCAGTGTTAATCACAGCAGTCACCTCTGATGATAGATAGAGGCAAAGTAGAGCGAGCTGTAACTGTTAAACAATTCCCAGATTTTCTCCAATTACTGTAGGGTGTATGTAAGCAGTTAAGTGTATTTAGGTTAAAGCAGTTGAATTGTTTCAAATGTTGCTCTTAAACGTACAGTACATTTGAACACTGTTGATGTATGCTGAATAGTCACACTTTCTGTAAAACTCAATGTAGGAATTAAAAGTGAAATGTTTGGCATGCTTGTTAATTCTAATTTTATTTGATAACCTTTAAGGCACAAAAGTTTGAAGTTTTTTAAGTAAATAGAAAAATTTTGAGACTCAATACCATTATTTTAGGATTTTTGGTCTTAGTGTTTGTATGAAATTCTGAGGATTTGATTTAAGCCTTTCATTGTATTGTGACTTCCTCTTAGGTGTATTGCACTAAGTGAAACTTGTCAAATAAAAGGAAAAACAAAATAAGACAAAAAGACATCTGCTACAAAATGTTAAAAATCACCCATGTTTAAGCAAATCTTACCATTTTTTTTTTTTACTGGAATAAGGAAGTTAGATTGCCATTGGTAAAAAAGTGAAATATGAGAATCACTTCTAACATTAGGTAAGTTTACAAAATCAAAACCATCTTCATGATTAATAGACATGCATGGTGGTTTCTTCTGGGAATCCTGATTCACATTTACACTTCCTGAGAGTGGACCATTCAGAATAAATATCCCATTGATACAGACGACTTTGCAAACTGTATGATCAGGTATCTTTTTTAAAATGTTGGGTTTTTTCTTACTCATAACAACTTAGTAAAGGTATGATTTCTTTTCTTCGCTGATTACTTATAAACAAGTTAACAATACTTGTTTTTCTTTCACACATTGTGATATCTAACTAAACTTTTTTGATGTTTGTATACTATATTGCAATTCACTCATTCAATTAAGTGAAAAATCAAGATCCAACTTTCATTGGCAGTGCATGAATCACATACTATTCTATAGTATTGCATATAATATTATAGTTATGCTAATCAATGCAAAAAAGCTGATTTTGTAATATTATTAATTCTTCATATCCCAAAAAAACAGCACATCTTTTTATTTATTGGGTTCTTGCTTTTTAATCTTCAACTGTTTTTAAAGTTTTATAGAAATATTCTGTGCTTATTTTAGGCTTGTTTATGTATTTATTTAGCACTGTGGAAAATCAAATGCAGGGTTTTGAACATTGCTTGAAACAAACATTTCCAGTGACACACAGAGAGTCACACAAAGAAAGCAAAATAAACTTTTCTGCAAAGGTGCTCCATGACCCAAACCCAGTAAACAAGAACTTTGTACTGCAAGAGTCTCTGACTTTTATATCTAGTAGATCTTTCTTATTGTCTGAGGTTCAACCTCATAGTCCACTCTCAGTTGGTTAATTTGAGAAATAAGCAAAGGAAAAACAAAGAAATGGGTTAAAGGTGATAACACATATTTAAGCATTCCAAGATATTGGGGCAATGAGTCAGGGCACAGGAGCATTCTGATGAGTCAGTTGGCTGAACAAACACATATTTCTTAACAACAACAACAACAACAACAAAACAACAACAACAAGGTGAGCAAGAATGAGAAGTGGGCACATAGTTGCTGAACATGTTTGGTGGAAAAGATTGCATAACAGACATATGTTGTACCATTGGGCTACACCTCCAGCCCACATCTTGAGTTATCTGTTACTGCTAGAGGCAACCTGACAATACTAGAAAATGTCATCAAAACTCCATTTCCCAGATGCTGAAAGGCTGATAAAGATGAAGGGGGTGGTGGCAGTGGGAAAGGTTGAATCTTTTAGCAGCTATCTGTACCTTCTAAGGTCTGTAACAACACCAAGTACCAAGCAGAAAGCTACTAGCTTTTTCCCAGCAGTACTTTGAAGGGTATCTTTTTGATCTTTGCCACAAGGCTTGTGCAGGTTGTAGGAAGTGGGGGGTGAATATACGTGACAGGGAAGTGGAAGGTGAGTAAACTAGGGCTAGGATATTTTAATAGAAATGAAATGTAAGCAGATATAAAAGAAAAGCAGACATACAGAGTCAAGCAAAACTATGAAATGAAAATGACATAGAGAAGCTACTAATTTATATGCTAATTAAAACACCATTTAACAAAGAAAAGCATTTGAATGGCAGTACCCTGCATGAGTGCTTAATGCTGTTCCCCAAAGCCATAGGTTTTTGAAACTATTATTCTAATGGCAAGTGTAAAAAAGCCTCTATTCGTTGTCAAGGGTTCCTCCAGAGATTTCAAAACAATACAGGCTACTGTCCAGCCGAACAGGATTTTAAGAGCCCATTGGTGATGATACCACATATTTTGGACACAGAATGCAGAGAAAGCAAACTGCCTATTATCTGCTCATTTGCTAATCCATGTGTGTGTGTATGAATTTATCTAGTCATTTGTTTTATTTTAAGCTAAACTTTAAGTGAATTTACCATTGCATTTTACACTTTTAGGAAAACGACGTATGATTAAGAGCTAATATATACCATTATCTTTCCATACACAGCATCGCTTTGAAAGACAGAGCATCTTGTAGTCAATTCTTCAACTTTTACTTAAATATTTACTGGTCTTGTTATTATTCAGACTATTATATATAATTGATAAATATTAGATTACATTTTCAAAATATGACTGTATTTGAAGAGTGTAGATTTGGGCACTTGTTAATGTTCTTGATTTGAAAACAAGGTTTCTGAAATGTATTAATAGTTTCGTTCAATACTTTTTCCCTTCTGCAGTTTACTTTCATTTCTTTTAAAAGTACGTATCAATTTTAATGTATGCTACTCATTAAATGCTTTCTATTTAATTTTTTGTATTTGGAGTTTTTAAAAGATTACCCTAAACTTGTTAAGTCTGAATATTTTATGTCTCCAAGGGATGAATATTTTTCTACGGCTGGCATTTTTTTTTTCTCTACATATTTTGTCTAGTAGAACACAAATGTTTTTATTATTTCAATTACATGTTACAAATATTATAAGTAATACAGTGTTTCTGTTTCATACAGATATCTTGTGTGTGTCGGGTGGGGTTGGGGAGGTGTCTCTGCGAAGATCGCATCAAGCGTAATTTAGATCTGAAAGAGGCGGGAAGGAAGCCAGATTAAACAAAATTCAGTAGCAGGTGTTGGTCCAAACATAGTCTGATACCAGTGGTTTATTTTAGGCATATTTAAGCACAGCACAATTTTTAGAAAATTTTCCTAGTGACAATTAACTAAATCCCATGTTTATGACAAAGCCGAAGGCATCGTTACATTGAAAGACTTATAAAGTACAAGGGACAACTTCCATAGATATAGGTTCTATAGACAGACTGAGTAAGCAGGCTCAACATAAGCAATACCCATGATAAAGGTCTGGGGTAGCAGTGGGGGAGATAGTGCTACGGATAGACAGAAATAAACACTCTAAAGATAAGAGTCTGGGGGAGCTAGCACTAGTCACCAGGCTATCAACCGCAGCCACTCCTAGGCTTCAGGTGGGACACAGGTTACACATCTCTTTTTGTAATTCCAGTCTCTCTCTCTTTGCCTGTTTAACATTCTTGGTTTCCCTAGTGCTGATCTGTGACTACAAGCATCTACATGCCTTCTAGATCTCTTTATTGATCATCACCTTTAAATTTTACTTATTTAAGCTAAAGAAAAAAAAAAAACACAAGTAATAATTTTCCCCGTACTGGAGCCCAAAACGTTTGACAAAAGTTTATAAAATATAAGATGTTTCTCCTTATATTTAATAATTTTTAAATTTTATTTTTATCTTTTTTTCTAAAAAGTTGCAAATAAAAGATGCTACATGCCAAAATTAACCAAATTTAAGAACTTCTATATAGTTACATTAGTCAGTTTATTTTCCTAAAAACATCATATTTCCTGGGGGAATAAATGCAAATGTTCTTAAATTCTCTCAAATAAGGTTGACACTGGTTTTATTATTTGCTGTGGCACTACAGTTATTTCTTAAACAGAATCTTTCAAAAACACTCCTAGTTATTTTTCTTGGTTGTAATTTCAATATCAATGTATGATAACAACATACATCTAAATATGGTAGTAATTACATAGTTTACAGAAAGACACTGCAGCCAAGCATGGTGGCACATACCTTTAATCCCAGCACTGGGGGAGACAAAGGCAGGCCATCTCTGTGAGTTTAAGGTCAGCCTGGTCTAAAAGCAAGTCCAGACAGCTAAGGTTACACAAAGAAACCTTGGCTCGGAAACACAGAGAGAGAGAGAGAGAGAGAGAGAGAGAGAGAGAGAGAGAGAGAGAGAGAGAAAGTCATTGATCATGGCAGACTAATAGTCACAACTATGTGAGTTTTTTTGGTAATGATGTTTATCAGAGCAATCGAGTATGAAACTAAGACATTGTGCTTCCTTTTAAAGTGGTATTTATTTGCTTCTGTGTCCTATGTAGTTTTGTAGGCTAAAGCCACACCCACAGAGTATTTGAGAAGGTAGTAATGGTGGGAGAAGGGCAAAAGGACACACATAACATGTAATGGGGAGGGTACTAGGTGGAAAAGGAGATGATAGAGAAGGCAGAGAGAAACAAAATGGATATCTTGATGAAATAAAGTATTTGTAGGTTAATAAAAATAAATGAAGAGTAAAAAGTAATAACTTGCATAATTTAGTCTTAGTTGAAAATAAAATAATTAAAGACATTAATTTTTAAAAATTTTAAAACTATATTGTTCAATAAAGAAATAACAACCATAAGGACTAGGAAGTTCATCTTAAATAAAATGCTTTCCTTCCTGGCAAGATATGCATATGTGCATGTGCATATAAATTATGCTAATGTCAGTATCTAAAAATAGGATTTAAACAGTTCTCATTTCCAAATGAATAACATAAATATATGTAAATTTCAAAGCACATATTTACATCAACTATGTTAAAACATTCATGTATCTCTATGTATTTTAACATAACCTTATCTACTGTGTATATAAACAAAATTCCTATAAATAAATATGTGGCACTTTTATTCCCATTGTACTTAACATAGGAAAGAAAATTTTATAGGAGAGTGCTTAATAAGTATTCACAGTTTCTGTTTCAGTCACCAGATCATTTTTATTTGTATTTAACACATAATTACTTTGTTATTAAAGAGCCCCCAAATACACAAAACCCAAGGTGATCAGAAGGAAACAGAGAAATTCCGAAGCACTAGTACAGAGCTCCACATTGCTTTGGAATCTCACACAAGAGCAGACATGCACTGAGCAAACTGTCAGCCTCTTGGAGCTAGCTGACTCTTATTTTTCCGCTTTGATAATATTCCATTTAAATACTATAGCTTTCCTTTATTTGACGCACAAAATTGAATGCTCGTAATGAATTTATGCATCTGTGCAGACATCACTACTACCTCACTTTACATTTTCATTATCCTAGAGATATATACCTTATAAACCACTGTCAGGTCACTCTCCATCCACCTCACTGCTGTTCCTGCTCAGATGCAAGTTATCACATACTTTGTCTACTTCTGCATATTCTCCGTGTTCAGGACATTTATATAAAAAGACATATACAATGTGTTACCTTTGTGGTTGGCTTATTTTACTTATTGTGGTGGACTGGCTAGTGTTACGTCAATTTGACACAAGCTAGAGTCAGCAAAGAGGAGATTCTTTTGAGAAAACACCTCCATAAGACCCAGCTATAGACAAGCCTGCAGGGGATTTTCTTTCTTTCTTTCTTTCTTTCTTTCTTTCTTTCTTTCTTTCTGTTTGTTTTGATTCTACAAGACAGGTTTTTTTTCTTAATTAGTGATTCATAAGGAAGGGCCCAGCCCATTGTGGATGGTACAATTTCTGGGCTGGAGTCAAAAAGAAAGCATGTTGAGCAAGCCTTGAGGAGCAAACCAGTATGCTTTTGAAGTAAGATGTAATAATTCTTTGGGTTTCCTCAGTGTCTGTTTTTGTTTCCCTTTTCGTTTCTGATTTTGGTGATTTGGATAGTGTCTCTCTGTCTTTTAGTTAGTTTGGCTAAGGGTTTGCCTATCTTGTTAATTTTCTCAAAAAAAAAAAAAAAAAAAAAACAGCTCTTAGTTTCCCTGATTCTTTGAATTGTTCTTTTTGTTCCTAATTTACTGATTTCAGCCTTGAGTTTGACTATTTCCAGACATCTACTCCTCTTAGGTATGGCTGCTTCTTTTTTTTCTTTTTTTTCTTTTTCCCTAGAACTTCCAGGTTGTGCCATTAACTTTTTTTGCATGAAATATTTCCATTGTCTTTATGAAGGTACTTAGTACTATAAACTTTTCTCTTAGCACTAATTTCATTGTGTTCCACAAATTTGAGGTTGTTGTACCTTCATTTTCAATGTATTTTAGAAAGTCCATAATTTCTTTCTTTATTTCTTCTCTGACTCAGTTATCATTGAGTAGAGAGTTGTTCATTTTTGTTATTTCTGTTGTTGTTGCGGTTCAGCTTTGGTCCATGGTGGTCTGATAAGATACAAGGTATTATTTCAATCTTCTATTTCCTGTTTTATCCTAGTTGTAGTTAGCCTCCTTTTATTGGAGTTTTTCTTCAAGTGTCTTCTAAAGGGATGGATTTGTGAATATCTACTGTTTAAATTTGTTTTTGTCTTGCAATACTTTTTCTCCATCCATTGAAAATTTGCTGGGTATAGTAGTCTGGGATGGCATCTGTTGTCTTGTAGGGTTTGCAAGACCTCCTCCCAGGTTCTTCTGGCTTTCATGGTCTCTGCTAAAAAGATTATTTGGTTCTGATATATTTGTCATTGTATGTTACTTGACCTTTTTTCTTTGCCAAATTTAATTTTTTTCTTTGTTCTGTTCATTTAGTTATTTTCTAGTATGTGGCAGAAGTATTTTCTTTTCTGGTCTACTCAATTATGTGTTCTGTAGGCCTCTTTTATGTTTATGGGCATCTCTTTCTTTAAATTGTGGAAATTTTTTTCTATGACTTTGTTGAAAATATTTTCTAAGCCTTGGAGCCAGGAATTCTCTCTTTCCTTGATTCCTATTATCCTCAGGTTTCATCTTTTCATGACATCCTTGATTTCTTGGATGTTTTGGGTCAGAAATTATTTTAGATTTAACATTTTCTTTGAGAGTTGCATCAAATTCTTTCATTGTATCTTTTACACCTGAGATTCTTTCCTCCATCTCTTGTATTTTGTTGGCAGTGCTAACCTTTGCCATTCCTATTTTCTTCTATAAGATCTTTCTTTCCAGGCTTTCCTCATTTTGTGCTTTCATTATTATTTACATTTTTATCTTCAGGTCTTGAATGTTTTATTTATTTCCTTCACCTAGTTGTTTTCATTTTCCTGAATTTCTTCCAGTGATATCTTCATTTCCTCGCTATAGGCCTCTGTCATGGCCTCTCTAAGAGGTTGTATCTTCCAGTATTTGTTTATGGATTTTATTCATTTACTCCATTAAATTCTTCATTAGGGAAGATTTGAGGTCATTTTCTTGTGTGTCATATGTGTTAGAGTTTCCAGGGTTGATTGCTTTGGGATAACAGGATTATGGAGATGCCATAATATTTTAGCTTTTGTTGTTTGTGTTTTTATGCAGGCCTTTAGTCATCTTGCTGTCTTTGGCACTGGGTGGTAGTTTCTGGTGTCCTTCAGTGGCCATTGAGACCAGCTTGTAGATGAGTTGAGACAGCTCAGCTGTGGGAATCAAGGGAATCTTCAGATGGACCAACTGGGTGACCTCAGGTCAGATCTATCTGTCTTCCACACTGTGGTATCTCCTTTCAGCAGGGACACTCAGACACCAGTGCTTTGTAGCCCACAATTTCTTCTGAGACACAGAGTGAAGGTGTATGTAAAGTATGCCCAAACAAACACATCATGAACACAGTTATCTCATTGAAGTCTTTGTTGATGTTTGACATTTTCTGTTTATTTGGATTTTGTTTGCTTAATTAATTGGTTCTTTGTTTTTGTTTTGTTTTTGCCTTTATGCTATATCATGTATACACTCATTACCTGTAAGTGACAAGAAAAAATGTGTATTTCTCTTAAACACTTGCCTCTGATTTTAATTATAATATATCGTTATCTTATTGAATTACCTAAAGCCTCCAATGCTATAATGAACTGATGCAGAACATGTATCTCCATTCTTTTGCTTTGTTTTTCTTTTCTTTTCTTTTCTTTTTTTTTCTACCAAGGAACAAGAAAAGGAGTTTGCCTCCTGACAGAGGTAGGGGATTGAGTTCAAGCCAACAACAACAACAACAAAAAAAAAAATGTCATTGCCTCTGAAGGTCTTTGAATAGAGAGTAATGTGAGTCATGGAAATTATTTCAAACAGAGTCAGTGGAACATGGTGGTAGAGATGCATACAGGGACCAGAACCTGAAGGTAACTAGCAGCAAGTACAGTAAGGTTTCATCACTCCCTTCTGAAAGCAGTGGGTAAATAGAAAGACGGTCATCAGGTAATGAGAACGGTAAATGCTCTGTTTAGGAAATCTCATTACACCTGCAGCAGAAATGAAAGGGGAAGACAAACGATGTACAGGTTAGCTGTGACAGGCTGTAGAATGGACAAAGCTTGTTCTTAGCAAAGAGCATGAATGAAATAAAATTACTTCTGGTTCTACAGCTTTTAATTCCATCACATTAAAAGGGAAAAAGTAATGAGAGAAGGGAATTCACAGTGAGACCTTTATAATGAGTTAAATTTCAAAGTAGGAATATGGTTATTTTGCATATTTTATAAACCAAAAATAAACATTATTCCTGATTACAGAAGCTATAAAATTGTTAAAATAGAAAAAGGGATCCATAACCCACATTAGTACATTTTATTTTCAACTTTAATTTATAAAAAATACTTCTAGTCAGAAAATATATTCTCATTTTGGGAATAATATGTGAAAATATCATTATGGAAGCAAAATGAATTGTATTTCACATAATTTAAAATATTCCCTTTCTTTTGTATTATATGTTATTTTCGTGTGTGTGTGTGTGTGTGTGTGTGTGTGTGTTCTGGTATGCCTAAAGGCCATAAGACAGCTTCAGATACCCCAGATCTGGAATTACATTCAGTTGTAGGTTCTGGGAATTGAATTAAGGTCTTCTAAAAGAGGGATGAGTGTTCTTAACTGCCCTACTATCTCCAGGCTCCAGTCTGATCCTTATCTTCTTCCTTCTTCTCTCTCCTAGCGACAGAACACTGCAGTTCTCTTCTCAACCCTCATACAAGTCTTCAGGCTCCAGGGTTTCTCTTCAGAAATCTCTCCAACTTTTTCAAGGCCTGAATGATGATTGTTGTGGACTCTGGGATCACACATTCTTCATTGTCAGTGTGATGAGGGAATCTTAATCTCCCTGTCAGTAGGTGTCTCCAAATCCTTTCTGTAGACTCTGACAAATCTTGGATAAGTAAAATAGTCACCCACCCTTGGATTCCAGCATGATCTGGTTTTTGCCTACACCTATGGCTTCTCCAGTTGCAGTAAGAACAGTTTTCTTTTGTACTGATTCACCCACTGAATTTATTTCATGTTTGTGTTAAGTTCATACAAGGACTCCATAAGAGGTGAAGCATAGTGGATAGTCATATTGTTTTACTTAGATTGCCAAATAAACTTAGTTAAGATTAGTGCTCCAGGAGATGTACTGGTGCACATATGTCACTGGTAGGTATAATTCCATTTAACATGGGCATCACTGAGGATCTGTTTCATTTCAGATGACTGACAACAAGTGACAATTGCAAGTGCATGCCATGCACAGAGTTCTAGCCCAGTATGAGTTCCTGGTATATCTGAAAACATTGCCATGATTGGTATATGACTCCCATGACTTCTCATTGAACCTTGCTACATCTTACCTGATATCATTACCCATCTTAAAGATCATTAGGTTAAACTTTCAAATATCTACAGAAAGCAAATGATGACTTTAACTTAAAGTGATGGATCAGGAGTTAAATCTATTGAATAAGTTTTCCCATTATCTTCATGGATAGGCTAAAAATGAAATGTGTTTCCTTTTTTAGGTAGCACAATAAGTTTTTTTTACTATTTAGCTAGGAATAATCAAGATTTGTTCATAAATATATCTATAGTTCAGGTTTTAAGATAAAAATTTAAAATATACTAGAAACAGCTCTAATTTTTTCATCTCCTTCTTCAGAGGAAACTATAACTCCATGGTTATAATTATCACATTTTATAAACCTACTATAGACTCTAGTTTTTCTTTTAAGTCTTAATTTGAGGGTTCATGCACATATGCTTCATAATACACAGGAGAAAATTATCATATCATATGACAAACTTTAAGACAAAAATTAATTCCAGTTACTAAACTCATTAATTCTGGTTGAATTAACAGTTGGAAAACATATTTTTTATTATAGAAAGAGCTTAAATGGAAAGCCACATGAAAATGTAAATATTAGAGCCTTTAAAAATTAACTGTGTTTTTCAAGACTGAAATTTAAACTTGAGGCCTTGTACATGATAAACAGCAAGCACTCTGCCATTGGGCTAGTGGAAAACCCAGACTGGGTTTTTTGGACATGGCCCATCTTATTTGATTGACAGCAAGTGACAATCACAGATGGGCACCAGGCACAGAGTTTTATTCTAGCATGAGTTCCTGAGGCTTCTGAAAACACTCAAAATGGCCTGAAATCTGCTATGCAAGCCAGGCTAGATTTAAACTCCTGATGCTCCTGCATCAGCCTCCTGAATGCTAGGATTTCAGATACTTGCCTCCCTATCCAACCATTTAATTGTACACTTTTGTACTCTTCAGGGACTAGATTCAGTGGCCTAAATTTGGCCAATTTAAAATCATTGCCCCAGGTATTTATGACCTAAAAATATGGTTTAGCAATGTACCCAGAGCAACAGAGATACTCTTTTTTTTGAGATACTTTTAATATTAATTTCCCCTTTCTGGAGTAACTTTTATGTTGTTCTTTCATATATAATTTAACTATATCACAAGATAATGTATTTAGGAATTCAATCCAAGCTTTTTTCTGTATGGCGTGGAATGTATAAAGGAGAGCACCTTTCAGAAACCCTCCAAATTTCTTATGAGGTTCCTGACACAGAAGCGATACAATGACACCTCTACCAAACTCACAGAAATATTGTCACCATAAACCTCTCTTGGCTTGCATTATTTGGGAGGAGAAAGATATTAAAATCTCCCTGTGGGTGAAAAAGGTATTAAAGTTGAATTTGTGGAAAGCTTTGCTGCCTAATGAAAAACATCTGGCTATTTGGAAGCAGGCAGATGCTCAAATAAATTTTTCATTGTTCATTAAAAAAATGCCTGCTACTTTGCTTGAATCTCTGTATATTCTCCCAGAAAATATAAAATGTTTTATTCATTCATGTGTTTGAGTCACATGTGTAGGTAAGAATCAGCAGATGCATAAGGTCACTTGGTTACTGTGGTTTATTGCAACTGTAATTAACAAATCACACATGTAAGGCTTTTGTTAGGGTACTTACTGCCTTTTGCCTTGTATTGGATTTGATTGTCATAGAAAACCCAAAGGACTCATTTAACTTCTCAAACACAGAGTACTAAAAGAAGTTCTTTTAAAAATGAGAATGAATTGAAGCCCGGAAACTAGTCTTTTTTGGGAAGGACACACAGTGCGAAATACAACAGCAGATTGTAGGTTAAGAGAGAGAGAGAGAGAGAGAGAGAGAGAGAGAGAGAGAGAGAGAATACTATAGGGTTAGGGCCTCAAGAGTTGGAGGGGAGGGTTCACCCAAGACCAAGTTATAGAAAAAACACACGAACGCCTATGATCTCATGAGCCAGAGATAATGAGCAGAGAATAACCTGGATATTGTGGTGCATGCCGAGGATGGTGGAGCTCTGAGTTCAAAGCCAGCCTAGTCTACAGAGCACATTTCAGGACAGCAAGGATTACACACTCTCAAAACAACCTGTCCCCCCCCCCAAAAAAAACCAGACAGATAGTAGAAGACATATGAAATGTAACAAGAAGGGGAATAACAGGGGATAAACAATTAAGTGGAATTAGGGGCAGGAGTTTGGGGGAGAGAAGAGGACAGTAGAATGGTTAAATAACTTGAGGATGTATGAAACAGGTGTTAAAATATATGAGTTAGTATCTAATTTCAAAACCAAACTTGAAATTTTTGAAAGAATTTACCCTGCTTGATAGGAAGTGTTTATTTAGTAAAACATCAGTTATCAAATAAAAAGCCTATCACATGTCATGAGATACTTTCCTGTGTGCTTTTAGTCAAGGAGTTCCCAAACATTTCAAAAATAACACAGGCTACTGGCTTTCCCTAAGTTGCCCATCATCAACACATAATAAAACTCTGTTGACTAAAAACACTATGCATTCTGGTTATAGGGCATAGAGAAATCAATCTCAAACAGACAAGAAAACATTCTCTCTGATTCCTAGCTTCCCTAGAGCTAGAACATGGTATGACAGCCAATGAGTAAGAAAAGACACCTTGGTCTTACCTACTTCTGCATCCTGCCTGTCACAGTGCAAGGCAAGATAGGGCCCGGAGAAACAATAGTCATATGACTGGTAGGAAAAAACTTACTGCTCTCTGATTGGATTTGAAACCATCCTACAGGAAGTACTTTCATGCCTGGTACTTCAATCATGGTCAAAAATCTATGGTTAAAGAAGTAGTAATTCCACAAATATAACCTGTTAGTGTGTTCACTGACCAGGCTTTCAAATTGCCTCCTAAATATTTACATTTACACCCCTAAAGCTGGATGGTTCTCAAGTGTGATCAGCAAAGCTTAGGCATCAGTTAATGAAGAGATGCAGAACTTCAACATGTTGAGAAGATGTTGAGTACTCAATAGAGTGCATATATCAACCCTTTCAGACACCAAAGCACAGGGACCATTGCAGAAGACATGGCAGAAAGAATATAAGAGTCAGAGTATGAGAAGGGTGTTGGAATATGCATTTCTTCTTAACATGACATGGCTTTTACACAACAGCAGGGAATACCTGCACAGGAAGCACATAAAATGAAGCCAGCCAAAATTGTAGCATGGATAAAGTAGATAAACTCCAAGCCTGAGACATTACTGAGAAGTTCTTAGGATGATGTGGCCATTGGTAAGATTCCAATTATCCAGTGGATGACCCCAACCCATGTACATATGAGCAGTACTAATATTAATTCTAACACTAACACTAGCACTAACACAATAACACTAACACTAATATTAATACTATTGTTAATACTAATACTACTACTAATCAATACTAATAATTGGTGAGTTATAAAACTAGACATGAGGTTGGGAGGGGAACTTGTTGGGCATGATATGGAAGGAATCAGGGGAGGCAAGGCAGAAGTATATACCATCATATTTCATTGTATGTATGTGGGAAATTCTGAAGAACAAAGAAAAAATTTAAATATTTTTTTCAATTATCTTTAACCTCACATATAAAAGATGGTACAAGAAAATGCCAATGGCTAACATACAAAAGGGTTAAAATGTACATGGATGAAGAAATAGACAAAATGAGCATTGTGATAAGCAGACATGAGAGCAGTACTTCAATTAGGAGACTCAAGACTCCACAGTAAAGAATTCTGGCTCATCTCAAAAGCTTTTGTTTTAAAACGAATTAGTTAAACTATTCCAACTCTATTTAGATGATCAACCAATATAATGTATTACAAAATTAAGAACCATGATGGAAATTAGATATTTACACAGCCCTGAGCAATCTCTGAAAAAATCTTGTTTTTGTTAAATAACTTTTCATTGTGCAAAAATCAAAATACTCTGAATTTGAAGTATCTTGTGAAGTATTTACTTAACTCACAGCATCTCCTCAACAGTTTGCTGAGCAGTGTATTTGTTTCATGGTCACTCAGAATCGAATGTCCTTCTTTCTCAGGCTATATTTGTGTCTCGTTGGGACATGATTCACATCATAAATATCTTTTCTCTATTCATATTGCCATGGGCTTTAGTTGGGGGCGGGGGGAATACAGCGACCACCTCATGAGACTATGGAGCCATTGGCAGCTACTCCCAATTCCCTCCCTCTAGTTGTTAGCAGTGGCTAACATAATTCTATCTCTATAAATTGTATATTCTAAACATCCTATAATTAAAACTGTGGTATCTTGTCATCTGCTTCTGGCTACATCATTTACAAGATATTGTCAATGTTGGCTTACATTGAAATAAGTGCCAATACTTCATGCTTTTCATGTATGCAAATGACATTCCATGTATATTTCATATTTTGTGAGCCATGCATTCACTGTTGACCACTTAAGTTGCTTATATTTATTTATAATTGTAAGTAATAAAGTGTTATGAATATTTAGGTACTAAATAACTGTGTGAGTGTGCTGTTTTAAAATTTCCTTTGATTTAATCCAATATTCCAAATAAAATTAATGTATACCATAATTATATTCTGTTTGAGGAATGATTTTTCTCCTATTGAGTGGCCATAGAAACCTTATTTAAAATCAGTTTTTATGTAAATATATTTGCATGTATATATAATGCTTATTTCCTTCTAAGTGTCAATTATATTTGAATGATCCATATAACTACATGTATTTCTTTAAAATAATATGTTTAATAACAAACAAATATCGATAAATTTTATTTTGTATTCAAAACAGCAACTAGAAATGATGGGATTTTATTTTATCTAAATTTTTAAATAAAAATTAGAATATTAGTAAGTTTATTGAGGCAACACAGACTAGATTCAGTGGAGAAAGAAAAACAAAAATAATCTGAAAGTTTAGTGGGAAGGAATTAGAAGATGGAGAAGGTGATCAGAAGAAGATCTGGAATGGGAGAGAGATGCTCAAAATACATTCACAAAATTCTCAAACATTTAATAAACAGATTGCAAAACCCAAAGAGTTGAAGCATCTCCCATCTTCTACTATTTAATTTTAGATAAAAATTTTCATTACATCATGCCCACCCTCTAACTTCTGTAGGCACTCACTGGGAACCTTCAGGACACTCCAAACAGGGGAGTAGGAAGGTAATTACAGATCTTCATCTCTCCTTTTGTTCTTCGGAGCCCAGTCCCCTAATCTCATCTCCAGCTCTGTAGCAGACAACAACATGCTTTGGCCTTCCCTTCCTCTCTGACCCCATCTCCAGCTGATCATGTAAACCTTAGCTCCAGCCTTAGTTCCTCTGACCAATTGCTTTATCCCACCCCCAACTCCAGCAGGCATTTCATGGGAACCCACAGGCCATACCAGCCATGGAAGCCAATATTCTAATGGTGGACCTTCAACTCTCTTTCTCTTCTTCTCCAAATCCAACGTCCCAGTCTCCCCAGTATCTCTGTAACAAGCCACCGGATGGGGTCTGTCCCTCCTCTCTGCCCTGTCTCTAGTGGATCACACAGATCTCCAATCTTCCCTTCACTCATCCTGTTATCCCAGCTCCAAACTCCAGCAGGCACTCCCTAGTAACATACCAGCTAAGCTTGACCAAGAAGCAAGTATGCCAGCAAACAAGGAGGCTAACTTCAGATCTTCGTTCTCTCTCCACTCCTCAATGTATAATCCCGTAATCTCATCCTCAGCTCTGTAGCACTAAACCACCTGCTATGGCCTTTCCTCATTATCCGCCACCATTCACAGGGGACTAAGCAGATCCTGGTGAAACACCCTGATTTCCTCCTTGCTGTTGTCATTCGTACAGGAAACTGCTCTGTACACTACGGTTGAGAAACATAAACACTAAGCTAACCACAAACCCTCTGATCTACAATAGTATCCTGACATCACATTATACTAGGTCAATGGTAGCACAAAGCTTATGGGAGTCACCAATCAATATCTTATTTGACTGAAGACCTATTTCCCAAAATGAAAGGGTGGCCAAGAGCCTGATGCTACATAGCTCAGTAACCTCGGGTGAAGCCAAACATTACTGTTCAAAGAGAACAGTTAAATGCACAGCAGTAAAATGACTACTAACAACAGTCTGCTATACTCATGAGTCAGGGTCTTGCTCGGCCATCATCAGAGAAGCTTGCTCTTGAAGCAGACGGAAGCAAATACAGAGGCCCACAGCCAGACCTTAACCAAAGAGTGAGAGACCATGGAACGCTGATCCCTTACGTGGATATTGGCATAAAACCTCTTCCTTCAGAGTTTGGTGAACCCAGTAGAAAAGGAGGCGGAAAGAGTGTTAACAGTCAAAGGGAAGATGACAGAGGCAGTTTGCTGCCTGATCAGTCACACAAAACTCTATAATGTCGGAACATCGTCTTTAGCCTTCTGGCCCAGTATATCTGACAGACATATTTGTGAGGCAGGAACTATTGAAGATTTGCTCACCCTGTCTTGGCAGAGTTTGGCCATTGGCTCTGCCTGCATCCAAGCTTGCACATCTTTAGGCAGAATTCTGTCTGTGGAAGAAACAAATATATTTTGCCACATTTGAAGCCATCTCCATAACTGTCTCTGTCATCTTCTCATTTGGGAAGCTGCTAGCCTGCACCCCATGTATACTCAGGCAATCAATTTTATTCCTTCTCAAGTCTCTAATGGGGTTGAAGTCCATATAGTTTAATTTTACACTTAAGTTTAGTTGTTTAGGGGTTAAGATAGTTTTAGATCTCGTAGATGTTTTAAGTTGATAATGATGAGATACAATTCATTTTTTTACATTTAGAATTTTAGATGCACCAAGATAGGAAAGATGTTTTCTTCAAGGCTGCCAAATACAAATAGCCAAAATACTATGAATGTAACATTTATATAATTCCTGGCTGCTTTGTAGTTATTCTTGCTGTAAGTAGTTTATTGTATATATGTGTAGAAACATAAATGCATATGTAAAAAATAAATAATAAAAATATTTAACAATAATAAAGAAAAACAAACAAGCAAAAAGTCAAATGGAATGGAGGATGCCAAGAAAATAAGGTGCTCTAAATGAACAAGATCGACATGTGTATGAACTCACAGAGACCTAGACCAAGGCAGCATTATCAGAGCCTCTGCACCAGATGGGTGCAGAGCTGAAAGGAGAAGTGGACACATGCCCATCCCTAGGCCTGAAGCAATCTTTAACTGATAGCCACTTGTAAGGGAAATTTTAGTTTCCTTCAAGGGAGGCTCACTGGGGAAGCCTCTACTCTTAAGGGCAGGCTGCATGCCCCCAAAGAAAAATGAACTCAAGGGCTCCTTTGGATGTTCCTTGTCTCATAATGTCATATCAGGGCTTTTCCTTTTATTTTATTTTTTTAATTTTATCATATTATTTTTATTTAATTTTTATTTCATTTATTTATTTTTATTCTTTTCTCTTTTTAACCCTTTAAGCCCTTTGCATATATAGTATGGCATCTGGTTCAATGTTTTTATGGGATTTCTGAGCACTTGAACCATTGAGTAACTGTTGTTCTTGATTTTTTTTTTCAGTACAGACTTCTTTAATGTGTACTTTCTGTGTGCAAGATTATAGTAAAAGTATCTTCAATCAATAATTTATTTCTATTCTACAAATAAAAATTCCTTAAATCACTCTAAAATATTTTTGAAAGTCTGTTCCATGTTTCATTTTTTATGATCTTATTTTTTTAATTTTGTTTTTGGGGTTTTTTTTAGTATTTAAAAAAATGAATTCTTGGACTCGTTTTCTTATATTTGTTTTGTTCTATTCATATGCATTTGTTTTTGTTGTATCATAACATCCATTCCATATCATATCATATTATCACCCCTTAGAAACCTAATTGTTTTCCAAGACAGAAAAAAGAGGTAGATCCAGATGGGGGAGGGGAACTGGGAGAGGTAGAGGGAGGAACAACCATAATAAGGAAGAATATGTGAGAAAAAATTATTTTAATAAAAGAAAAAAGAAAAAATTAAATAGTGCATCATATTTTTTCTCTTCCCACAACTCCTCATGTCTCCCTCATATGTCCCCTGCTCCCTTCAAATTCTTAGCATATTTTCCTTAATTATTATTGTTATAACTATATGAAAGAATTGTATATATATAACCTGCTGAGTTCAGTTTCTTGTATATGTATGTTTCTGGGGTTCAACACTTGCTATTGGATAACCAATTAGGGGGTTATTAATTCATCTTAGCTAGAGAAGTTAGTAATTCATTTCAGCTATTCATGGTCATTCTTTTTTTTTTTTTAAGAAAATTGCGAAAGACTTAGGCCTTGTGTTTTTAAAAGTTTGGTGAATTTTCATATGCAGTTAGCTTTTCTTTCTGAGATTATTTGTTTTATATTTCCATGTATTGGGATTCTATTCATCTTTTGCATATGTTTGATTGTTTCTTCTAGAAAACTGTTCAAGGTCTGTGCAGCTCTATTAATGTGTCCATTCATTGAGCTAGCTAATGTATATATTGGCAGATAGGTTTTACCTATCCCTTTGTAAGTGTTTTTTACTTTTATCAAGCTCCTTGCAATGTTTCTCATACACAGGAGATTTTAGTAGTCCATCTTTACTTTTGTAAGCGAGTTTAGCTAATGGCTCTGCCAACTTAAACGGCGCTTTTAATGAGCATGGATATTGTGGTCTTTGCTATTGTGTATACTCCAATTACTGCTGCCATATTTCTTTCATTCTTTTTGTCCTGGTTAGTTCTCCTTTTTCCTACTTACTGGTGATATATAAGATTTTTGAAGGACATGGCATATGATTATATCTATTGTCATGATACTATGACTAGTGTCCCAGAGCCTCTTGCTTTTTCCTAACTGTGACTCAGTGTCCATCGACTAAGCTTTCTCCATCTCACTGGCTTGATTCAGCTCTCTCCAGCCTCTGCTGACCAACACCCAGGCTCTATATAAGAGTAAGGACTCTGAGGTATCTGTCTTTTTCCATTTATCAAAGCATATACCTGATGTACACTGCTTTGTCTTAGGAATCATGTTTTGTCAGTCATTCTCTGCACTGAAGCACATTGTCTCTCTCTTACAGAATGCTGTCCTACTTACATATAAACATAATGCCTTTGAATTTTATTTTAGGTTACAGAAAATGCACATAAGAACTTTGTCATATCAACCACTGGTAAATGTACGACTAAGAATCAGTAAGTGCATTATTGTTGTTAGGGCAGGAACTCTTTTCCGTCTATAGTACTGAAACAATATTCACATTGGACAATTCATCATCTCTTCTTCCTACCATCCCATGCAACTTCCATGCTCTTATTTTATAAATTTCACCTCTTTAGGTATCTCCTATGCACAGAATAATTAATCACCCATTATTTTCCTTTTGCAGCTGGCTTTTTAAATATTGTATTTATTATTATCTTATTATCTTGTATATGAGTGTGGGCACATGGGTGGAGAGGTGAAAGGACAGTTTTTGAGAGTCAGTTCTCTCCTTCCATGGTTTTGGCGATCAAGTCCAGGGGAACAAATTTTTAGGGACAGTACTCTGACAGCTGAGCCACCTTGCTGGCTGGCAATTGACTTCCTTAATATTTATTTCTGTGGTAACATGTCAGGGTGGCATTGTAAGACTAAACACTATTCTTTTGCATATACACTTCACATTTTGTTCATCCTTCACTTCTCCATAGGTACTTGGATCATGCCCATGCTTTGGCTTTTGTGCATAATACTCCTACAATGATTTAGTATATGCACCACTTTCAGACCTTGATTTCAATTAATTTGTGTGTGTGTGTATACATATATATGCATACATATATATGTATATAAACATAATTGCTACATGGCAGTTTTAATTATAACTTTATTTCTAAAATTTTATTACAGTTACATAGTGTGTAAGTAGAGGTCAAAGGACAACTCTCTAGAGTTGTAAAATCTGGACATAAAATGCAGAAAGTCACATTTGGTGGTTAGAAGCCTTTACTTGCTGAAACATGTAACCAGATCTTTTGTTTTTAATTTCTTGAGAATACCACACCGTTCATCATGAATAGCTGAACCATTTTATATTCTTACTTTAGCGTCAGAAGATTCCCATTGTTTTGTTCTAAAATGAACATAATGACACCACATGCTGGAGAGGATGTGGAGAAAAGGAAACACTCTTTCATTGATGGTGGGAATGCAAACTGGTACAACCACTTTGGAAACCTATCTGGCGCTTTCTCAGGAAACTGGGAATAGGGCTTTCTCAAGACCCAGCTATCCCACTCCTTGGAATAGACCCAGAAAATGCTCCACCACACAACAAGGACATATGCTTAACCATGTTCATAGCAGCCTTATTCATAATAGCCAGAATGTCCCTCAGTAGAAAAATGGATAAAGAAACTGTGGTGCATTTACATTATGGAATACTACTCAGCTATTAAAAACAAGGAAATACTGAAATTTGTGGACAAATGGATTGAACTAGAAATTATCATAATGAGTGAGTTAACCCAGAGCAGAAAGACTCACATGGTATATACTCACTTATAATTGGGCACTACCCCAAAAGGCATATCCCATGAAAGTCTTCACTTACCAAGAGAGTGGGGTAGATGTGAAGACATCCTACTGAGACTCTAGGTAAGAGAAATATAGGAGATGGTGAAAAAGAAGGACTCAGAGGGTCCTGGAAACCTATAAGAAGAACAACATGATTGTCGGATCAGGGCGCAGGGGGATCTGCTCAAACTATTGCACTAACCAAGGACAGCACAAGTAGTAAACATCAAACCCCTACTCTGATCTACTCAATGGACAGAACATTCTCCACAATTATATGGAGAGCAGTGACTGACTCTGACATGAAATCTAGTGCTCCATATTTGACCACCTCTCCTTGGTGGGGAGGCCTGATGGCACTCAAAGAAAGAATAAGCAGCCTACCAAGATGAGATTTGATAGTCTATGACCATATAGTGGGGGAGGAGGTCCCTTTCGGTCTTAGACCTAGGAGAGGGGAATAGGGTGAAAGTGGGATGGAAGGAGGAACAGGAGGATACAAGTGATGGGATAACAATTGCATTGTAATCTGAATAAATTAATAAAAATTTTAAAATGAACATTGAAAATTAAAACGTCCATTTAAATATGAAAGAATGAGCTGGGCATGTGGCGCATACCCATAATCACAGCACACAAGGAGGCAGATGCAGGCAGATCTCTGTGAGTTTGAGGCTAGCCTGGTCTACCTCGTGAATTCAGGACAACCGAAATTACTCAAGGCTTTTCTTACAAAAAACGAAAAACAAAAACAAAAACAAAAACCCGGTCTCAGAAATACAACAACAATAAATAAAAAGGAAAAAAATGAAGAATGATAAAGAATGTCTGACTCATTTTCCTAAACACAATAATCCCTATGTCCTTCCAAGTTGATATAGAAGTTATGATGTACATGTGCACGTGTGTGTGTGCATGTGCGAGCGTGTGTGTATGTGCATGTGTGTGCATGTGCAAGGGTGTGCGAGCGTGTGTGTGTGTGCATGTGCGAGCGTGTGTGTGTGTGCATGTGTGAGCGTGTGTGTGTGTATGTGTGTGTGTGTGTCTTTATCATTTAATCTTTGGATAGACTTTTGGAAATGTAAATGTCTTCACTTTATGAATAGGAAAGTTAGTGTTTTCCAAAGCAAGCCAAAATTTGTTTTGTCTTTACCTAAAAATCTTCACACTGGGTTACTAAGTCCTTTAAGTTGTGGCCTTAAAAGCCTTTGGCACATCTTCCCTGTGTTAGGGAACAAGACGTCCCAGCTCATATGGTCCATTTCTTCCCAGTACCAGAGAGACTCTTTTGCCACAGCCTTAACTCTTTTAGGAAAGAGTCCAATGTAGAATTTAAAATGTTGACTCATAAATGTTCTTGCAACTGAGGCAGCAGCTGTGTTTAGGTCCATTCCATAGACAAAGCTGAGAAACAGAATCGTAAGGAACAACATTAGTATGAATTAATAATATTTTTAAGTTGAGTTTAAGAACCCAGTGTTCTATATATCATGAATATTATTAATGTTAAAGAACTGGTTCTGAATAACTCCTTCACACCATAAAACACCCCCAATAGCATCGGAATACTAGATCTTTAGTAAGGCCAAGAGCAATTATTATTGCTAATACATTTAGACTTTTCCAGGTCCTTATTTGTACTATACTACACTAGGCCTATATCTCAGTTAGGATTTCTATTGCTGTGATGAAACACCATGATAAAAGGAGACCTGGTGGCACTCAGAGGAAGGACAGCAGGTTACCAAGAAGAGACTTGATACCCTATGAGCATATACAGGGGGAGGAGGTCCCCCTCAGGAACAGTCATGGGGGAGGGGAATAAGGGGAAAATGGGAGGGAGGGAAGAATGGGAGGATACAAGGGATGGGATAACCATTGAGATGTAACAAGAATGAATTAATAATAAAAAAAAAAACAAGTTCGGGAGGAAAGGGTTGATTTGGATTGCATCCACATCATCAATGAAGTAAGTCACGACAGGAACTCAAACAGGGCAGGGATCTGGAGGCAGGAGCTGATGCAGAAGCCATGGAGGACTGCTGTTTACTTTACTGACTGTTTTGTTCTTTTTTTTTTTTTTTTTTTTTTAAGATTTTATTTATTTATTTTGTATACATTGTTTTGTCTGACTGTACACCTGAAGACCAGAAGAGGGCACAAGATCTCATTATAGATGGTTGTAAACCACCATGCGGTTGCTGGGAATTGAGCTCAGGACCTTTGGAAGACCAGGTAGTGCTCTTAACCTCTGAACCATCTCTCCAGCCCCAACTGCCTTGTTCTTAATGCTTGTTTGGCTTGCTCTCTTTTCTTTTTTATTTGCTCTTTCTTTCTTTCTTTCTTTCTTTTTTTAATTTAATTTTTTCTTTCTTTTTTTAATTAATTTATTTTTGTTACATCTCAAGGGTTATCCCATCCCTTATAACCTCCCATTCTTCCCTCCCTCCCACTTTCCCCTTTCTCCCCTCCCCTGTGACTGTGCCTGAGGAGGACTTCCTCCCCCTTTATATGCTCATAGGGTATCAAGTCTCTTTCTTTTAAGTTTATTCTCCCAGAAGAGAGACGAGAGTTTTTCTTTTCTTTAAATTTATTTATCCACTTCACATCCTGATTGCAGACCCCTCTTCTCTCCTCTCAGTCCACCAGCACACCCCTACCCCTAGTCTCCCTTCTCATTTTCTTCAGAGAAGGGTAATTTCCCCCATGGGTACAAACCCACCCTGGCACATTAAATCCCACAGAACTAGGAGCATCCTCTCCCACTGAAGCCCAGTCAAAACATCCCAGTTAGAGAAATGGGATGCAAAGGGAGGCATCAGAGAACCCACGACTACCAGTGCAGGGAAGAGAGCATCCACAATGGACTGGGCCCTGCCCTCCTCAATCACTAATTAAGAAAATGCCCTGCAGCCAGATTTTATGCAGGCCTTTCTTAATCCAGGCTCCTTTTTTTTTTTTTTTTTTTTGGTTTATGTTAAGTTGGCATAAAACTAGTTTGTATAGCCTATATGTCAAATTTTGAATTTAATGTAATGTCTAATAACTATGCGAACTAGGTAACAGGAGGACTTTTTTTTTTTTACCTTGACTGTGTGTTTTATTGAGGCTTTTATAAATTTCATTATGTTCTGTCATGATTTAAAATAATTGCGTGTTTCCAAAATGTATCTCCTTTTTTTCACATTTATCTTAATTTTCATTCTAATTTCTACTTGTAATTGCCTACAGATGGTCTTCAATATCTTAATGAAGAAACATTCTCATTTCTCTATTGTTGATTAAGTACATATTGTCATTAAAATTGTTATGATCAATATGTGAAGAGCAAAATAAAAAAAGAGGTGAGCCACTGGCCTGACATATGAATGGAAAATATTGGATTTTTGCCTACTTTTTAAATTTTAATTCCTGTAGCAACTTTGCGAGACATTTATTTTAAATTTTATCACTGCATTCCTTAGTGTATTAAGAACAAATGCATTAAATGGCCTTACAAACTCAACTAGACAGAAAGTAAAAGACTCCTATTTACATGTGAAGACAACTTCAGCCGTGCTTGCTGCAATGTGTTGTCACCTAACATGACCAAACACCTCAGTTAATCCTTCCATCATGTATTATAGACTCACTTCATACTCTATTGGACCTTAAAATTAACACAGAGAATAAAGTATGTTTTACAACAGAAATGTTCACTCTAAATCTCAATCTTTGTGTAGTACTTAAATTTTACAGGGCTTACTCTACCAGGTGATGGATGCAGACCTTACTGGGTCTTCCCTCTCTACAACGCACACAGGCACAAGGAATGTCCACAGATTGACATGTAGTGTGTGGGCATGCTGCTACTTTCATTAGACCCAATTGGAGTTTGACAGGACATACATCCATCTTATATTTAACGTGATAAGTTTTCTGTTGATATGTATCCCTGCATTCATATGAATGTGTGGAGTCACTTCCACTTGGCAAGACTAGTAAGTGTTTGCAATCCCAGACTCTTACATATTGTGTTTTATATTCTGAAATATGTAATTTGAGGAGAAAGAAGCCCAATGACAGTGGTATAAGTGTAAACAAGAAATTACAAGGAAGAGAGAACAGGCTTCCCTGAGGGAACAATCAATAATTCATGGCTGCTGGGAGAGGGAGAGTCAATTGTCCTTTTGGCTGTGGCCAAAAAGTTCAGTCTCATTGCAGTGAATGGCCCACACCCAGGAGTATACCTACAACACAAACAGGAATCACTGTGTTTTGTCTTATCTTGGCCTGTGTTTCAAGAGGACCCATATATAGCTGAGTGTGTAAGGAAGGCAAATTGGGTCTACAAAGAGTTGTGGGAGAGTATGAGCCTGATCAAATTTATATATGAGATTCTAAAGTAAATATATTTTTATTTTTTCAATTATGTGTACATATGTGTATGATCACATGTGCATGAGCATGGGTACTCTTGGAGACCAGAGACATTGGGTTTGCATGGAAAGGAATAGAAGATGCTTGTGAGTCAGCCAGTGTGGGTGCTGAGAACCAACAAAGTAGTCTGAAAAAGCAGTAAGCTTAATCATTGAACTGCCTCTCCAACCCTCATATGAGAATGTTTAATTTAATTGATTTTCTTAAAACTATCTTTTTTTCCATTTTAGTTATAAAGTAATATAAAATACTGAAAAGCCTCCATACGGGTAACAAAGCAAATTATACAAAGATTAGTGTTTTCTAGTCTTACCATTTTTTGTAGAATGTAGGTTTAACAAATTACATCACTGATAGTTTTAAGGTTAGCTAAATTTTATTATATGTATATAACTTCCTTTAAAATTAGCAGATTCAGGGTTATAAAATATGAAATTATGAAGATTAGAGAAAATCAAGACTTGCTAATATTAAACTAAAATAAAATAAAACTAAAATAAAATCATAATCTGTGTTTTCTTCAAATTACTGTATTCAGTTGAAAAAGTTAAAACAAGAGATTTAAAACATTTAAAATTGTAAAGGTCATTTAAAAATACATCTAGGAGCAATCCCATTAGGGTATATTACAGCTCAAAACTTAGAAAAGCACACTCTAATAATAGGTGTATAAAAGAAAATCATCACACAGTGCTTTGAAGTTAGATAGGACTGTTTGTTCACTGGTGATCTTTCCGAACTCTGGACTAATGCTACATTGTCAATGCAATACTGTACTCCATGGCATCGAGCTCGCCTATGTTGCCTGAGAAATGATGGTTACAATGTTCTTAGTAACAGCCAGGCCAGGACATGTCTGAATGAAGCTTGGTCACCTTCAATGGTTGCTTCTTTTTGTTTTCAAACGCTTTTGTAATGAAGTATTTTAATTGTATGTGTAAACCTGTGCCAAATGCACTAGCAGCGATTTGAAATTCTATTTAGAATGGATCAAGGGAGACTGAATTTTCACAATTATAAATTCTGCTCATGCAGTTAGGAAAATGGAAAGGAAGTCAAGGTGACGCTAAGATGTGATTTTGCTTTCCTTATGTAGACTCTTTATTTGAAAAGGGAATGTTCTTAAAAATAAGTCTAGGTGGAGACATATTGTTTCTGAAAATCTGTTCTTAATGTGTGATATTGGAAGTAAGCAAAGTGATATGTGAGATCATGTAAATGGATAGCAGACCCAAGAAGACCAATTGTACTGTGGTGGTTAAAGTCACAGCCTCCCTAGTACAGATGTAGGACACCACCAGTGCTAGCTGGGTTTTACGTCACCTTGACCAAGCTAGAGTCATCTGAAGGGAGACAACCTCACTTGAGAAAATACTCTCAGAATATGGTTATAAGCAATCCTATTGGACGCTTCTTAATTAGTAATTAATGTGTAAGAGCACGTCTTATTATGGGCTGGGTCCTGGGGTTTTATAAGAATGCCGGCTAAGGAAGGAATGGAGAGCAAGCCAGTAAGCAGCACCCATTCGTGGCTTCTGCATCAGCTTCTGCTTCCAGGTCACTGCCCTGTTTCAGTTCCTGCCCTGACTTCCTTCAGTGATAAACTATGATATGGGAACGTAAGCAAATAAACCCTTTCCTCCCCTCCTTACTTTTTAGGATGCTGTTTCATCATATCAAAAGTAACCCTAACTAGGATACTAACCACTGTTCAGGAACAATCTTCTCAATGAATTTAATATATTATTTCTGTCCCACTGGAAATATAAACTTTTAATTGATACCACAGCTGCCCAAAGTTTTATTTATGCCTATGTCATTTTTATAAATTATAAAATATAAAAAATCATTTTAATCTGGCTTCTAGGGGGAGCAAAAATACAAGTTGCTATTGAATTTTTTAATGTTATTAATGTAAAGAGCAACAACAAAACCTACTATTGAAATTTTTAATGCTATTAATATTAAGATGTCTTGGAGTGATTCAAAGAAAAGAGTTACCAAAGGTAGAAGTGAAAGGGGCTCTTGAAAAAAGACTAATCACACAAAATTTGATAGATTCTTATACATTGCGTATTTGGGGACATTCCTTCTCCCTTTGAAGAATGTATATTATTTCCCCAAGTATATTTTATTGGTATACATGTCATTAGTTCTCCAACCTAAGTTTAGTTTAATATTTCTCTTATGTGTATGCATGTGTGCATCTCCAGGTGCATGTGAATGCATCGGTGTGCATGCATATGTGTGTGAATTCACTTGGAGAACAAAGGACATGACAACGTTGGGTGTCATTCTCTGGTGAAATACATTTTGCTTTTTAGATAGAGTCTCTCGTTGGTCTGAAACTTGCCTATAGTTTTGGTTGGCTGCTCCATGAGTCTTAAATATCTCCCTGTTTCTGTCACCTTAATAATGTAATTACAGGCATTTGCCATTATTCCTATTTTTTTTTGTTTGTTTGTACAGTCTTTTTACTTTCTTTTTTTTTAATTAATTTATTTATTTTATTAATTTATTCTTGTTACATCTCAATGTTTATCCCATCCCTTGTATCCTCCCATTCCTCCCCCCCCCCCATTTTCCCATTATTCCCCTCCCCTATGACTGTTCCTGAGGGGGATTACGTCCCCCTATATATTCTCATAGGGTATCAAGTCTCTTCTTGGCTACTTGCTGTCCTTCCTCTGAGTGCTACCAGGTCTCCCCCTCCAGGGGACATGGTCAAATGTGAGGCACCAGAGTACGTGAGAAAGTCGTATCACACTATCCACTCAACTGTGGAGAATATTCTGACCATTGGCTAGATCTGGGAAGGGGTTTAAAGTTTACCTCCTGTATTGTCCTTGGCTGGTGCCTTAGTTTGAGCGGGACCCCTGGGCCCAAATCTGCCTATCATATTGTTCTACTTGTAGATTTCTAGGACCCTCTGGATCCTTTTATTTTGCTGTTCTCCCATGCATCTCTCATTTAGAGTCCCAATAGGATGCCTTCCCCTCTGTCCCAGTTTCCTGGTAAGTGAAGGCTTTTGTGGGACATGCCCCTTGGGCTAGTATGCAGATATAAGTGAGTATATACCATTTGATTCTTTCTGCTTCTGGGTTAACTCACTCATTAGTCTTTTTACTTTCAAAGAAATAACTTTAGTGACTGCACAACCATTGCATAAGTGCCTGGGACTGTATTACCTATGAGAAAGTTTCATAAGTATTTGTGAAGCTATATAAACATCATCATAATTTTTATAATTACAGAGGACCAAATGATTCATACTTACAATTTCAGATTCTTCTAGGCTATTCTGGTCAATATGGACTATTGTGTCACTTGTTTTTCTGGTGGCCAAATATCTGACAAGAAGCAACTGAAGGGAAAAAGATTTTTGTTTTGCTTACAGTTTGAGGGAATACAGTGCATCCTGGTGGGAAAACATGCCAGTAGGTGCAGGAGGCAGCTAGCCACATTGCATACAAAGATAGGATATAGAAGTTAGACTGTAAAAGCTGCCCCATTGAACCACTTTCTCCAACAAGGCTCCATTTTTCTAAAAGTCTCTAGATACTCCATATGAGCACCATCAGTTGGGACAGAAGAATTCAAATAATGAGCTTAAGAAAAGATATTTCATATTTAAGCCACAACAGTTGTTATTAAGGTCAGTTCATAAATCAGTGTTGACTGAAATGATCAAAAACGTGATCCATGGGTTGATTTTTGATCTTGATCAGATGGCCCAATTTCTCCACATTGTCTCTCATCACTGTACTCTATTTCTTACAGGATCCATTCTATTGGTACTCTTTTCTCATATTCTTTTTATTAGTACCATGTTAGTTTGGCCTTTCCTCAACATCTCTCTGTCTCAGATTCTATTTTGAATTGACTTTATTTCATTATTTCTTTCTGTCCTCTTGATGTACATTTATGTCTTCTTTGTGTTGTTCATACATACTTCCAATCATTGCTTTGAATTTTTTGTTTGGAAGTTATTCCAAATCACTCACATTGGAGCTATTACAAGGGGACTGGCGACTTTTAAAGAAGACAGGCAGTCTTGATTTTTGTATTGTTTTTGATTCTGCTCTAAAACTTGCAGAACTGGGATTAGTTTGCTGACTGATATTTCTTTCTTTTTAAAAATTTTATTGATTTATTCAGATTACAACTCAATTGTTATCCCATCACTTATATCCTCCCATTGCTCCCTCCCTTCTGCTTTCACCCTATTCCCCTCCCCTAGGCCTATGACTGAGAGGGACCTCCTCCCCCACTATATGGTCATAGACTATCAAGTCTCATCTTGGTAAACTGATTATTCTTTCTTTGAGTGCCACCAGACCTCCCCACCAAGGGGAGGTGGTCAAATATGGGGCACCAGAGTTCGTGTCAAAGTCAGTGCCCACTCACCACATAACTGTGGAGAACGTCCTGTCCATTGGGTAGGTCAGAGTAGGGGTTCGATGTTTACTGTTGTTTTGTCCTTGGTTAGTGCAAATAGTTTGAGTAGACCCCCTGGGCCATGATCCACCCATTAAGGTGTTCTTCTTGTAGGTTTCTAGGACCCTCTGGGTCCTTCTCTTTCCCCATCTCCTATATTTCTCTTACCTAGAGTCGCAGTAGGATGTCCTCAGATCTATCCCAATCTCCTGGTAAGTGACTTTTGTGGGACATGCCTTTTTGGCTAGTGCCCAATTATAAGTGAGTATATATCATGTGAGTCTTTCTGCTTCTGGGTTAACTCACTCAGTATGACCATCTCTAGTCCCATCCATTTGTCCTCAAATTTCAGAATTTCCTTGTTTTTAACAGTTGAGTAGTATCCATAGTATAAATATACCACAGTTTCTTTTTTTTAATTTTTTTAATTTTTTTTATTAACTTATTCTTGTTACATCTCAATGGTTATCCCATCCCTTGTATCCTCCCATTCTTCCCTCCCTCCCATTTTCCCCTTATTCCCCTTCCGTATGACTATTCCTGAGGGTTATTTCCTCCCCCGGTATATGCTCATAGGGTATCAAGTCTCTTCTTGGTAACCTGCTGTCCTTCCTCTGAGTGCCACCAGGTCTCCCCCTCCAGGGGAAATGGTCAAATATGAGGCACCAGAGTACGTGTACCACGGTTTCTTTATCCATTCTTCAACTGAGGTACAACCACTTTGGAAATCTATCTGGTGCTATCTCAGAAAAGTGGGAATAAAGTTTCCTCAAGACCCAGCTATTCCATTTCTTGGGATATACCCAGAAAATGATCCACCACACAACAAGGACACATGTTCAACCATGTTCATAGCAGCCTTATTCATAAAAGCCAGAACCTGGAAACAGTAGATATCTCTTTCTTAAAATACATTTCCTCAGTGGATTTATTTGCAGTGTTCAGGACCAGGCTAAGTGTTGAGAGGGTTAATAAGATCTATATCCAGTTTTCTCTGACAGTCGACTATCATCTTCAGTGAGTCACTATCTAAGATTCAACAAACCTTTGGCCATTCTCATCTCCATTGCCACTTGTCCTCGGCTCCCTTGGACCTATACATCCCACTCTGAGTAAACTCCAGACTGTCCTTTCACCTGCCACCTGCACTGCATGTCACTGAGACTCCTCATGAGTTGATTTTTCACAACACCACTAAGAACACAACAGACTACAAAATTAGGGAATTCTTCCTTCCTTCTTTCTTTCCTTTCTTCCTTTCTTCCTTTCCTTCCTTCTTTCTTTCTGATTTAATTGTTCTGGAAAATCTTGGTTTTCACATACAAAGGGTAAACAGCTCTTATATTTCACCATGCAAAATAATTACCTAGAAATTGATGAAATACCTAAAACTAAATCTGTCTTTTAGAAAAGAAAAAAAAAAATTCCATCTTAAGTCCTTTGCCATCTTAAAATGGTGAGTCTTAGGTTTATGTGTATTTTTTGCCCTGACTTAAAAAAATTGTCATTCTGAAGTAAAAGAAAACTTGAAAATTGGTTTCTCCCTCCCGTCCCCCCCCCCCCGCCACCCCCTGTGTCTCCCTCCCCCTCTCTCATTTTAATTTTACTCTTTATCCCTCACCCCCTGTCATGCATATGATAAGGTGCTCAAGGCTATGGCCCGTCTATTTTAATGATTGCTCTTCTTGTTTTCTTCCTTTCATTCAAATACATGGACAAGCACAGCACATCATAAGCACATTATTTTACATTTAAGCATAGAAATTGGCTGTAAGAGTTGTCACTTGTTAAATAGTATCAGAGTTACATGTGAAACTAGTGTTTTGGATTAATGTGATGATTATTAGTTTGACTAGATCTAGAATGACCTAGAAGTCAAACTCCTCTGGGCACATGTGTAGGGGTTACTTAAACTAGGTTAACCTGTGACTTTGCTTGAGAAATGGTATATTGATGTAGTTACACAGCACACTCTGTGCTTGGAGCTTGAACTGCCCAGCGAGGAAGCCTAACTATGTGCAAGGTGACCTTCTGCTTCATGGTCTTGCCAGCATAGCTTTTACACCATGACATACATCCTGAAACCGTGAGACAACATGAGGCCTTTCTTGCTCAAGTTGATTTGGTCAGATAATTTTTTAAAGCAATGTAGTATATAACTACTGTAGTAGGCAACAAAAAAGAATAAAGTAAAATAATAGGCATGACATTACTGTTAGATAAATACTGCAAATTTTGAAAGTGCAGGGTTGATAGATAAAGTGCCATGAATGTCATTTAGCAGTATTTACATTTAAGAAATTTACTCATGATGACATGAAAGAATGAGGAAAGCAGAGGCCATTGCTGCTCTGAACATGAAAATGTACATCAGAGTGAAGCTGAAAGCCACCGCTTTTGACCTGGGAACAGGGTCTGCAATGACAAGCATTTGAATCAAGTTTCTTTCTAACCCTCAGCTCAATATTATACAGAGGATAGCCAAAGAATATATCTTACGCATATATCCTAAATAGTCTTATATATATTTTAAAAATCTCATTATCTTGATGGAATAAATTAATCCATGTTAATCAGCTTTCAAATAATTTTAATTAATTAATTTATTTATTCAGATATGCTCTGATCGCAGCCTCTTTCCTCCTCTCCTCCTGGTCCCACCCTCCCTCCTTCCATCTCCTGTCCTCTATTCCTCAGAAAATGAGAGCATCCACCCCCAACTCATCAATTCACATCAAGAATGAGTATGTCCACATCCCATATGGCCTGACAAGGAAGCCCTGCTGGGGAAAGTGTGTGTTTGTGTGTGTGTGTGTGTGTGTGTGTGTGTGTGTGTGTGTGTGTGTGTGTATGTATGTGTGTGTTTGGTCACAAAACAGTCAACAGAGTTCATGTCAGAGACAATCCCCCTCCCCTTACTAGGATACCCACACCAAGCCTGAGCTGCTCATCAGTTACATCTGTGTAGGGTGCCTTGTTCCAGTCTATGCATGGTCCTTGCTTGGTGCTTCAGTCTCTTCAAGCCCCTCTGGGCCCTGGTTAGTTGGCTCTGTTGGTCTTCTAATGGAGCTCCTGTTACCTCCAGATCCTTTTATCCATCCCTCAATTTTTCCACAGGACTCCCTATGCTTAGCCCAATGTCTGACTATGAGTGTCTGCATCTGTTTGGATCTGCTGCTGGGTGAAGCCTCTCAGATGACAGTTATGCTAGGCTCTGCTCTGCAAGCATAGCAGAGTATCTTTAATAGTGTCATGCGTTAGCTCTCTCCCATGGGGGGCAGGGGGGTTGTTAAGTGGTTTTAAACACTAGAAAGGTAAAGAAATCAGAAAATCACCCGGCAATATTCTTTATATATCAAACAAAGCTAAACAGAGAAAGCACACACACACACACAATATAGTATGTGTGTGTGTATGTGTGTGTGTGTGTGTGTGTGTGTGTGTGTGTGTGTGTGTGTAAGGAGGTCAAATAGGGCCACAGGTCTCCTGAAACTCAAGTAACAGATGGTTGTAAGCCAGCATGAGGGATCCTTTACAAACGCAATGGCTGCTTTTAAATGCTGAGCCATTTGTCCTGCCCCAAGCTGTCTAATAGTAGAGATGTTAGCGAAAGGTAGAGATGTTTACACAATAATGACGTAATGTATATTCTTCAGATGTATAATTTTTAAAAAGTTAGTTTATTGGGAAGTCATCCCTACAATAAATAAATAAATAAATAAGAAATCTGAAAACTTTACAATAGAATGAAAATTTCTGTGGTCTGAAGAAAGCAAGGTGAAAGACAATCTTTGAGACATGAAAATAAATCCATGAACAGTGTAAAAGCAGTGAAAATTTCCAAGGGATTAAAATAATAGGAAGGAATTATACAAATATCTTCCGAATAAAACACGTAGAAAGCAAGTAGGCATGAAATTAATAATTATTTCCAAATGCCAAGATATTGAATTCATTTTAAAGCCTGTCTTTAATAAGAAAACTAGAAAAGAGCATTTTTTGCACAATTAGATAGTAATAGAGAATTGGTAAAATACCCATTAATAAAATGTAGCAAAGTGAATATTTTTAAATGAGCATTAAAAACCATTAGGTTGAAATAAAATTATTTTAATATGATGAGGGAATTATCTCCCTAATTTGACAAAGGAATTTATTTTGTAATAGCAAAGTAAGGTAGACCAAGAATGCAATTAAGAAGATCACAGACAGTCTGGTTCCTTAGTCGAATGCACCGGCCTACCGTGTAAATTATTTCAATTCACCTTATTAAAAATTTTAAAGCAAACTAAAATACTAATGTAGGAAAGGAGTGTCCATAACTATGCCCAAGCTTGAGTTTCTACACATTCAGTGGACCAACAAACTGTTCCTGTTTCTTAACAGTATGGAATATTCCAAAGACTCAAACATAAAGAATTTGAGCTAAATTTACACTCTTTATTCTGGGTCAGGGTATAGATGCTTCAAGATCCTTTAGTTTTTCTGTTGTGCTTCCCCGAATAAAGCAAGCTTGTGTCCACCTTCATCTGCTGGTCGTGAAGTCTCAACTCAAGTAAGTCCACACCAAAATCGACTTCCGTGTCTTGTTTCCCATGGCTTCATTCGCTATCCCTTTGTCCGCCACCATCCAGTGTTTCTTAAGCCACAAGACTATCTCCATTTGAGAAGAAATGAGTAATTGCTACAGTTCTGTAGACATCACTTTCAGTTTTCCCACTGAAAACCTTATTTCCAATGAGTTCAAATGACAAATAAAGGAAAACCATTCACCACAAAAGCTTGTCAGGTACAAAGACTGCAGACAGAAATGACTGCAAATCAATAAAATTGATTTGAGTGACATACCAAAGTGCTTTCCTGGTCACCACATTGAGCATGCTGCCCTTCATTTATTTACCATTGAGGATCCTTGCTTGTTTGTTGATGTCTTTTGCCCAGTTGTTAAACAGAGCACATGCTTTATTTCAGATTGAGAGTTTTAATCTAGATACACACCCTTTACCTGATATATGATATGAAAATACTTCTTCTGGATCTTTTAATCCAGTGTTGTTCTTGTTCCTCATATCAGCGTAGCCAAAGGGGAAAATCATTTTGATAGCCAAGTTGTTACTGTTTTGTTCATGGACTGTGCTGACGGCAGCATGTGTGATAACTGTTTGCTTAGATCTAGGTCCTAAGGATTTTTCTTCTGTGTTTGCTGCTGACAAATTTATAGTTATATAGACTGTATTTATGTTTAGTGTCTGCCATTAATTGTGGAAACATTTCTACTCTTATTTCACATACTCCTCTCACTCTGTTCTCTTTCTTCTGGTATCTCAGAGTCCTAAATCCTTTAAAGTTGACACTGAAACTAGGTGTTTATTACCAATTCTTTTATCACTGGGTGTCTTAATTTTTATGTGATATTATTTGTATCATTTAAGAATACATGAAGAAATTTATGTTGATGAGTTCACAGTCCAGAGACACAATGAGTATGTTAGCACATCCTCCATAAAAGAAACAGAATATAGGGATATATTTTAAAATATACAACAAACTCTAGAACATAGTTAATAATATTTTTCTTAACTACTTTGCCTTTTTTTTCTTCCACTACAACTTCCATATGTGTTTTGCTGCCATTGACATTCATTTATGTAGAATAAACCTGAAGTTTCACTGATTAAATGAGAGTAATCAGAAATTTTTCCTTAAGTCCCTCGGATCACACCTACCCATCAGCACATATGCTCCTGTCGTTAGCTATGATGACTTTCTGCTTCTCACATGTATTGAAGCACTGGTAGTAGTCAGTGTTCTCCCCATGCCTAAATTTGCACCTACCCATTTCTCATGGGCTCTGTTCTGAAGTCAGTGTCTATTTTGCAGGATTGTTGACCTTACAGTTATTCCTACCCTCACCACATGCTAATCTCTAAAATTCTGTGAAAATGGTGTCGCTTGACTCCAGGACCGAATATATTCCTCCTAAATAAAAACTAAAATGTCGCAATACATTGGAAAAAATGAAGTAGTTAGTTGTGTATTGCAATAGTCTTACGAAGTCTATTATCTGTAGTGAGGAATGCTATATTTAACAAGGTGCCTAGAATCTCTTTATTAGCTCCCAGTGCAGTGATGCCTCAGAACCATGTCTTATGGTAATCATGACAAGCAAATGGAATGCTTGGTGTTGGTTGGCTCCTAATAAATAAAACAGTGCATTTCAAATAGCAAGAAACCTTCTCTCTGTACCACTATTCACCCACAGGTTCACTAATTTCATCTTTATTCTTCAGTTTTTATGTCCTTTCAAGTAAAGATTTCAAAATGCAAACTATACAGCGTGACTGAAACAATTTCTTAACACATAAAATAGCAAAGAGCACAGAGAAATGAACACAAAAAGAAGCACTGTCTATCTTCACCTATAACTTTTCCAGTGTGTGGATAAAAGAGGATTTTGGTAGTTTCATTTCTACATGAAACAAAGCTTCAGTTGATTTGATTTTCAGAGTATGCTCAATCCTTTGACTGTCATTTAATTGATACCCAGTATGAATTACTAATCGATATTCAGTAAGCCCATAAAGAACACAGTTTTCTCTCTGGATCAGCTACTAACACCCAGAATTTACATTAAAAAAAATAACACAACCAATCTTCTTAAAGGTCAGAATCAATCAGCTTGTTAGAAGTCCTTTATGCAAATGTTAAATATATATTTTCTTTGCTTTCCAGTTTCATGATCACTGACCCTTGGAATTCTAAATATACAGTACTTATTTAAATTCAACTTATTGCCTGACAGTTCAGATAGCAAGCTTCACAGAGGGGAACTGATAGACAAAAATAAAACAAGGGGAAGTTCAGAGTATCTGGCATCAAAACTGTCTCTGTGGGATCCAAGTAAGTAAAGCACGGGGTGAAACGAATTGGAACTGAATCTATTTGCATTAGGAATTGAACATGATATGCTCCTTAGGAAAGCTCGAGACACTTCACTGAACAATAGAAAAATAATTTGAATATTTCAGCAGTGTTCCAGAATTTCCAAATGAACATTAGATGTATATCCCGGTTTGGCCATTTTATTTCTAAAGCAACGGTTTCATATAGCTTTTAAGATTATACATTTCTTTTGCCTTTAGATACATATGTGTCCATAAATATAATCAACTTAGACTGAATAATGATACTTATATGTGTGTTTTCAGGGCTGGCCAAAAAGACTGTCCTATTTAGGGTTTCTACTGCTATGATAAAAAAAAATATCATGACCAAAAGGTACATGGAGATGGCGGGATTTATTTCATTTCACAATTCTACATCACAGTCCAGGAAGTCAGGGAAGGAATCCAAGGCATTACTTTGGAGGCAGAAATTGAAACAGAAGCCACAGAGGAATTCTGCTTCCTAGCTTTCCCTTCATAGCTCGCTAGCCTGATTTTCTATACCATCTAGGACCATGGACACAGGCATGGCATGCCCTATTCTCATCCTCTGGGTCATCCCACATGAACCATTAAGAAAGAAAAATGCCTTATAGACTTGCCTAAAAGCAATCTTATAGAGGCATTTTCAAAGTTGTTCACTCTTCTCAGATCTTGCTTGATATAAAACTAGTCAGCGCAAAAGCACATCTCCCCGTAAATCTACTATTGAAGACATTGGGGTCTAGAGTTTCAAAATGTAAATGAGAAGATAGGGAACTAATCCAGTTTACAAAACACTCTAGAATTAATCAATGATACCATCCTTTCAAGTAAAGTGAGTGTAAAAAGTACAGAGTGATAATGGAAAATCATTCCCAAGAGCACATTATACATTGTTCCACAGTGTTATATACTGAAATTTTTGTGGAGAAATGTGCTGATAATTATGACTGCAATGATTAGTGTTATCATCAGGGGCAATGGGGGAATTCAGAGAGTAAGAGCCATTGCCCTGAAAGCATGAGAACTTTAATTGAAATCCTCATCACCCATATTTAAAACTGTGCCACATGTTCACGATGTCTACTTAGTTTCCTCAATATATGTAAAATCATTACCAGTTAAAAACCTGTCTGCACTAAAGACTACAAGTGAGATCTAAGCTTTTAACTCCATTGTCAAAGTGTGTGTGTGTGTGTGTGTGTGTAACATATAATCTCTGTTTAGAAAATATTGAATAATGTTATAAAGAGACATATACATATTTGAATCAGATAACCCCTGTGTCTGTTCTCACAGAGTACGTTATGCACATTTCTCATAATGTTCATAAAATAAATTTAAACCATGCAACTCAGTGATCAATCACATTGCATCTGTATTTAATCTTTATTTTTATGTTTTGATTAAATTTTATTTTATAATTTTAATATTAGCTGTTCTTAAATATATACAGAAACAAAAGTCTCTGCAATTTAGAAACAACAGGAAAAGAATAAAGGTTTTTTTTTTCAGAAAACTCAATGGTTCACAGTTTCTCTACTCTTCTACCCTTTCTCATTTATGTATTTATGCACTTGTGTATGTGTCTGTGCAATGTCCAGTATATAACCTTACAGACTTCTTTTTCATTAAGTGATAAAGTAATCCCCACTTACACTCCTAACATTCCTCAGGTTTATTCCTCTAGAACTGATTGACATAGACAGTGGTTGTCATTTACTGTTTTCCACATTGACTTATCTTCACCCATAGGTATGGCTGGGTCCTTTGTTTTACTAATGAAATGTGAATTGTTTAGATGTGACCTCTCCAGAGAATCTTTGGAGAAGAAATGTTCACTTTAGCACAGTCTCTCTTTCCTTTTGCACTGACAATCTATACATTAGAGAGTGTGGAAAAACTCTTGATATCTCTGATGGTAAGAAAAAATGGAGAGGAGTAGGAAATTGTCATTTTAACACATTGATGCTTATATATTGTTACGGCACAACACCAGGGTTTTCTGTGCCAGTGCAAACAATGCAAGGCCATCTATTTTTAATTCTGCACAAGTGATTTACAGCTATATGTCTATATGTCTATTTATGTTCAGTTTTTTTGAGTGTGGGATATTCTTTGTGTAACAGACTGACTGCTTCATACCTATCTATGAAAAAGCCACACTTAAATTAGTGCAAGACAATATTCTTAACTGAGAACTCTGATCCAAATGGAAAATCTAAGGTAGGGGTTCTCAACTTCACAGGGATTGGCTGAGACCATTGGAAAACTCAGATATTGATATAGTTATGAAGTAGCACAAAATAATTTCATGGTCAGGGAGTCACTACAAGATGAGGAACTGTAAGGTTCACAGCATTAGCAAGGTTGAGAAACACAGGTCTGAAGTGTTCACGTTATTGATGAAAATGATATGTAGAAATTGAAAGTGATGAATAGAACACAGACACATGAGAAATGCTGGAGATTAATTTTTCAACAATTATAAGTCTCCTAACAATGAAATACGTTGTGAGACTTGTCCACATACTTTAATTACTTCATCTTATGGGATAGCTCCTAATGCACCCCTCATTTTACAGGTAACTTACATAAGAAACAAATTCAGGTCTCCAAAGGAGTGGAGCTAGTGACTTCAGGCAGCAGGAAATCAAGGAAGATACCTACATAGACCTAAACACACACACACACACACACACACACACACACACACACACACACACACACACGTGCATATACATAAGTTAGTCTCCTGATAACAATTTCCCAGCACTAAAAAATTTAATTAAAAGTCTGACATGTGGCTAATGAAACTATCATATATGTACACCATGATTTTTTTCAACTATAAAGAAGAATTATGAAATTTGCAGGAAAATAGATGGACCTGAAAAATCATCCTGTTTGAGGTAATCCATTAAAGATTCCAAAACACAATTGCCACATGTTCTCTCTTGTAGTTGGATCCTAGCTTTGAATCTTCAAATGTCTATAATGAACTTGAGGTGCCTGAGGAAGATGGGAAACTGGAAAAGGCTATTGCTAAGTGATGTGGGGTTGGGTGGCATGGGGGATTTTAAGGGAACCTGTGGTCTGAAGATGAAAAGAAGATGCTAGGGGAAATATCTCAGTGGCAAAATGTTGAAAAAGGGAGGAAAATGGAACAGAAAGGGGCAGGGATAATTAACAAAACTATGTCTGAAAAACCCATATTAGATCCTTCCAAACATATATTTAAATTTAATTGGAGATATCATATATATGGATTGTGCCTTTTTCAGGATTATAGCTTATCAAAACCAAAAAGACCAGTGCTAGGCTCAGTATTCTGTCCTTCTAGTGTTTGGCCAGTGGGTCCCGAAGACCCCAAAATAAAATAGGCTATTGCCATTGTTCTTGGATATCCACCAGTACTGGATAATAAGGTCATATTTCTGAAGACATCACTCACTTAGAACAAAGGACAAGGAGAAATAAAGCTAGCACTACCAAAGGCTCTCCCCGCTACAGGATAGCTTTTATAGTGAGGAAAGGTGCTGCACAGGCTGCTGAGGAAGAAAGTTACCAATTGTCTTCCCATCTGGGCATCCAATGGGCTACAATAATGACCTCTCCAAAAAGATATGACATAAGTAAAATAGTGTGGTGGCTGTTATGACAGTAACCAACCATAGTCTAGTTAGATTTAGGCTCTGATCCATAGGGAATAACTCTTGCCTGTATTATAAATCTGGCCAAGAACCCATGGCTAAGGAATCATAAACCTTAGGAAAGAACCTACTGCTACAGTTTTGAAATAGGAATTCAATATTAAACTGACTTCTGAACACTTATCTCTGTATCCATAGACTCGTGCTCAGAGAAGCATCATTCTACAATGGAGGACAACTAATGCAGAAAACACCAAATTACTCAGAGTACAGAAGGTAAGTAATTGTGAAGTGCTCAGCCTTAAATAAGACACCTCTATACTGCTTCACATGACCCAGGGAATATGATGAAAGACTGGGTAGAAGATTGTAAGAGCCAAAGCTTATGTCACCTGGTTGTGCCAAGGTCAGTTGCACTCATGAGCTGACAGTTTTTGTGGTTACCTTCGCAAGACCTACCCAAGATCAAGCCACTAAAACTTCTCTCAAAGATGAGAGAGGGACATACGAAGCTTCATTTCTAGCTGAGGACCTTTGACAGTTGAAGGCTGCTAAAGTAGGCGAGTCACTATTCCTCAGGAGAGTGACCTCCTTTAGATGTCCTTTCTTTCATGACTCTACACTCATGCACAAAAGGAAAGCACTGGCTGGACTCAGTGGGTTATTAAAAGAGACCATGAAGTTGGGAGGGGGATGCAGTGGGAGATGAGGGAGCAGCTGGATGGGGAATCAAAGGATGGTATCATCAAAAGCAATTTATAAACTATGACCTTCTCAGCAAGTTTCAAACTCTTGAAGCAAACACCCACTTTGAGTTTCCCTTCTTTCCTTCTCCACTCCTCTGTCACAATTCCGCATTCTAGTTCTTTCTTTCAGATGGTGTTGACTTATGAAGGCTGAGGATCAGAACTCCTTGTGTGTATGAAGTCAAACTGTGTAGACTATACAGAAAATGTACAGAAGATAAATGTATATGAATTGGGTATGAATTGTTCTGAAAATGTCTATCGAAGACACAGGTGCTATAACCACCGCTTGCATGCTATCTTATTTTTCTGTGGCAAGCTTTGAATGTATCAGCACTTCCCAGTGAGTTTCCTTTTACTTGGTGTATATGCTGACTAACACAGACCAGTGTTTCTGTGACCTCATTACACCTAAGCACTAGTCAGGGCTCACAGTGCCCAATTTTCTAAAACTAAAAATTCTTTTACAGTTTGAATTAATTTATCATATGCGGTTATAGCCAATGCTTTTTATTTTTCTTACCCATGATCATACCACTGTTAACTGGAAATGTTTTCTTTAATATCCACTCCATTTAGAAATAAACTTCCTAGGTGTTCCTCAGTGACATATTTTAGTTGTATTACCACCTACATATTTAGCATTTTGTATATAACTCTGGTTTTTAAAGTTATAAATAAATAAATAAATAAAAAGACATCAGCAAAACAAAGCAAAAAAGTAAACTCTTATTTATTTATTTATTTTTAGTAATTAAATATTTTTTATTTTCTACATATGATTTATATTATTACAGATATATAGATAAAGTACCTATAACAAGAAGAACACAATCTGGAATTATATAAATGTTACATTCTTAGTGTTTTGGCTATTTATACTTGACAGCCTTGAAGAAAACATCTTTCCAATCTTGGTGTATCTAAAATTCTGAATGTAGGTCAATCTCCACCACATCTTAAACTCTTATTTATTTTAAATTTATGTTTGTGTATGGGTGTTTGACATTGGCAGTTTAAAAGTGTCTGATCCTCTGAAACTGGAGTTTCAGACGGTCGTGAGGCACTGTGTGATAGCTGGCAATCTAATCTGGATACTTGAGAAAGGCAAAAAGTGCTCTTAACTCTATAGTTCCTCAATCAATAGTGTTAATTGAATAAACTAACTTGTTTGCTTTACACGGAAACATATGAACGGGGACTAGTTAGATGGCTCCATGAGTTGAGGGGCTTTGTCACCAACCCTGAGAGCTTGACTTTGGTCCCTAAGACTCATATGATGGAAAAAAAGAAACAAGTCTTGCAAATTTTTCTCTGACTGCTGCATGTAGAAATTCATGAATCCATGTGTTTGTGTGTGTGTGGGGGGGGGAGTGCAGGCACACACACACACACACACACACACACACACACACACTCATGAATGTAATAAAATTTATAAAGAAACTATCTGAACTATAAATTGCAAAGAGATAATGTGACCATAATAAATTATGTTATGCCTCCATAAAAGAATATGGATTAAGAAGGAAATAGACGAAGGTAAAAAGAACCAAGTCACTTGCAGGGCTCTCATCTAGCATTCTAACTGTCTCATAATATGGGCACAGCAGGTTTCACCAATCAGTTTATTCATTAAAAAAAAGAAAAGAAAAAGATAAGGCTTTGGGAGTTTAACTCTATTGCCAAAAGTCATGATAAAAATGTAATAAATCTTGCTCATGTTCTTTTTTTCTTTTTTCTTTTTTATCCCAAGAGCCACCAAGGACCATAATGTAATGCAAGTCATAATTTCAAGAAGGAAAATAACACTGGTGGAAACACAGCAAAAGGACAAGAAGCTGTCTGTATATTTATTGCGTCCAGGACACTAGGACTTTCTGAAACTCTCATGAGAGAAAGCTGGTTCTCTGTCTCACTTATGAAGATGAAAGCAGGAAAATAAACTGCTAAAATTGCTCTCTGAATCACTTCTGTGGAGGGTAAATAAGAAATTATTCCTTATAATCTGCACAGGTTTCAGCATATATCAGAGAACCAACTTCAACCTGTTAAGGGTTGGAAGCCAGAAGATGAATTATGGGATTCTTTCTTTTCTTTTCTTTCTTTCTTTCTTTCTTTCTTTCTTTCTTTCTTTCTTTCTCTCTGATTTTCTGTCTTTATGTCTGTCTGTCTGTGTATCTTTCTTTCTTCTTTTGAAAAGTAGAACAGCAAGATCTGTATACGCATATAGTGAATGAGTTCATTCTTTCATATCCTGCCTTAAATTTTCGGTTTCCAGTCATTTTCATTTTATATATTTATAGCCATTTTAGTGTAAAAGTAAATAAATATCACTATGAATATTAAGTAAAAAGAGAGGTCTAGGTTGAAATAAAACCAAAATAAAGTATAAATTATCAGGAAAATGTTTAATTTGGATTAGAGATCAGCACACACGCATGGATGTATGCCCGTATACTCACAATTACACAGGGAGATTTCTATCCATGGATTCTCAAAAAGAGGGTTAATGACATCAGTTGAGGACTCAATATCTTTGATTCGCATTGACGCGTCACTGACCTAAACTTGAAGCAAGTGAATGAACATCTAAATAGAAAACTGCATAAATTAAATTATCATGCTTGCAAAAGTGCCTTTAAAAGCAAAATGATGCCATCATGTCTATGAATCTAAGACAGAATAACAAGTAGCCACAATCTCCCACAGCCCAGATGCTATGCCTCTCCCACCACGAAGCTGGGATCTAAATAAGCCCTTCTTCTCCTGTACTGCTTTTTGTCACATTGGTTGGTGGCAGTACCAAGAAAAATAATAAATATATTTTTTTACTGAAAAATAGAGAACTTGCTGCAATAAACCTGCCCATGCGCTTTGTAGACTTTCAGGATTGGTTTGTAGACATAAGTGAGAAAGTCCAGATCAGTGGACTAGAATGTTGTAGGTAAAGCTTAGTGGGTTATTTTGGTCAGGGTATGGAAAACTAGGGTGCACATAGATAAGTAAATACTAAGGCTATGCTTGAGAGAGGAACAAGAACCTTTTTGGAAATAGAATGTGCCATTTTTCTTATATTTTAATAAGAATTCTGGTTACAGGGCTGAATAAATGACTCACCAGTTAAGAGCATTTGATCCTTTCCCAGAGGACCCAAGTCAAGTCAGCTTTTGTAGCTCATAGCATAGATTGCCCACAATGCTAACCCCAGGGGATTTTATACCACCCTTCCTACCTCTGCAACCACCTGCACACATTTGCATGCACACACACACAAGCGCATACACATAAAAACAATTAATGATAAAAGGAAATATTGCCGCATTCTGTCTGCATCCTGATAAATGAAGGAAACTGAATTTAAAAGAAATGGACTAAGTTGTTTGGAGTAAGTAATTTTAGAACAGAACAACATATGTTTATCTTGCGTTATTGTTCACTGTGTTTGGTGACCTTTATAATGAAAATTGAAAGCAAGAAACTCATGTGAACGGAGGCTCTAAAGTGCACACAGGTGGAGGTAGTTAAGTGCTGTAATTGCCAAAGAGATTGAAGCTGTTAAGGAGAAACCCAGCACTACATTTTTCATGGCAATAATGGGAAAGGTGCCTTGAGAGCAACACTCATATACTTAAGCTTCAAATTCACGCACAAAAAAAAAAAAAAAAAAAAAAAAGGAGAGGGGGTTGGGAGTGCCTGAACTGAGAATGCCACTGCACGAGTTCCAGGAACAGAAAACCATAGCCATTTAAAGATGTAAGTTTCCAGGATCATCCAGAAAGACTCACTGAGGTCATTGCAGATGAGGTAAGGGTGCCAGGCTCCAACGCAGGACAGGACCAGCACTTGGCAGCAGTGTCTACATGGTATTGATTTTAGTATGCATGCAAGTTGGAAAGTCAAGGTGATATTAGAAGCCTACGCCAAGGTTCCAGTAAGCAGCTCAGGCCAGACAATGTGTGAAAGGCTCAGACTTCTAGCAAGAAGGAGCTTTGAAGCCATTGCATCAAGCTGCGAAGATGAAAGACTGCATACCCAAGAAATATCTGAGCAATAAAACATGGCTTTAAAGGATTTCTATTAAACAATGTTGGGTGAATCTGGGAAGAGTTTGGGGTGACTATGATCAAAACACATCACATGAATCACTTAGAGCACTAATAAAAGTCTAAAAGCAGGTGTATTAGTCAGGGCTCTCTAGAGTAACAGAAGTTAAAGAATGAATCTCTGGATATATGTATAGAAAGGGGATTTATTAGAATGACTTACAGTTGGTGGGCCAGCTAATTCTACTTCAAAGTAAGCAAAAATACCTCACTCGTGTGCTCTCCATTTTTGGGTATTAGTTAACTTCAGGTAGAGTCAAGCTGACAAGTAAGAAGTACCATCACAGTGGTGCTAGACAGATGACTCAGCAGTTAGGACTGTTCACTCTTCTTATTTGAGGCCTGAGATCAGATCTCAGCTCCCGTGTCAGACAGCTCACGAGAAACTATAACTCCAGAGATAGGAGATCTGAGGCTCTTTCCTGGTCCCTGAAGATGTACGCAGTGTGCACACACTGCCCTTCCCACATACACACACATTCAACTCTTTAAATTAAAACCACCTTTTAAAAGTAAATTATAACAGCTACTAGAGAAATAGCCTTTGCACACTATTGGTGGAGATTTAACTTCATAAAATTATTTCAGAAAATAACAGTAGACACTTCCTAAATGATTTATACCAGAAGTCCCATATGATCTAGTTAAATGTTCCTCATATACACTGTATACAAATCTTTTTACCAGACAATTGTTTTTCAGGTGTAATCAATCAAGAAAGACTTCTTTCTTTTTGATCTCTTACAATAATGTCTTATAGGGAAAACTTGACTGATGTCTAGTTTCAACATTTTTTTATACTTTGTTAAAGAATGAAAAATGTAATTATTGTGGAAGTCAGATAAATATTCCCTTATGGCTTATACCCTGAGTTTGATGAACATTTTATTTTATATTTGTAATAATAAATTTATTCTTCTGATTTAATTGTGGTCTCAGAGGCTTAACAGCTTGAGAACCTAGGCCTAGTCCTAGAGGCATTTTTCCTCTATACAACCTAATTTAGGCCTAGAATGTTTTCAGGCTCAGACTTACTGCTGAATAAACTCACCCTTTCTAGCTCTTTCTGAATTCTGGTTGACTGGTTCAACTCATCTATTCTGGCTCAAACTCCTCTCCAGGCTGACTGATGCGAACTGGTTTCTCTCAGCTTCTGACTAAATTGCTCTGCCTGGTCTCAAACTGACTCTAGCAATTCTTTCTAATCTTCTGGTTTCACCTCATCCTCTGGCTAATCTGTTGTCACTTGTGTTTATCTTGTTCTCTTTATAACCTGTCTCTTTAAAACTGTCTTGGTAAAAGTACCTTCTCTCTTGCCCTCTGCACTGCTGTCTCTTAAGTGGCCACTCTTTCCTCTCTTTTCTCCTGAGATTTGGGCATATTCTATTCTGTCAAAATTTTCTCTGATTCATCACTTTGTCTGCCTCTCAATTAGATGTTACTTGCAAACTTGGGTGCTTACTTCGACAAACTAACTTTAGCTACATTGTTTGAGATTAAAAATGTGTACTGAGGCCATGTTGGTATTCTAGCCAGAGAAATTAATGGTGTGTGCTAAGAGTGTATGTATATCGGCCAGAATAGCCATGTTGCTAAATTAAAGTTCTCCTACACACATCTAGCTCTACATTTTCATTCAGACAAAATAAGAAAACACAAGTATTTCTTACACCATAAAAGAGTTAGCCATAATGGTTGATCGACCTACACTAAATTACAAAACTTCTAACCTGAAAGAAGAGTCTGTGGCTTATGCTTCAGTATTTTACAAGCAAGAGGAAAAGATAAATAAAATTTCATAAAAATGAACATAAATTTATATGGTAAATAAATACTTTCATCACTTATTTTTGGGTGACAATATCATAGAACATTTAATTTTGTATTTTCTATTGTGTGTGTTTATGCATATGTAGTACATGTGTAGGCTATTTCTTTATACAAACATAATGTGTGGTTATGGATGGATATGGAAGCCAAAGGTCTACATCAAGTATATTTTGTGTCTCTCTCTTCTTTTATTGAGGTCTTTTATTGATTAACTAGATTGGTTGAGTATCATGCCTGTCACTCCACCAACACACTTAGCTATGTACAGAGTTGTTGCAGAACTTCCTCACCCTTCTGAAATATTATTTTCAACCATGCTTATCTTTTGAGGCAGGCTCTCCTCAGTGCAGCACAGCTTGCCTTGGGTTTGATTTGTAGTGCACACTGACCTTGAAATCTTCATGAGTATACACTAACCATCTCTAAAGAGCTAAGATTACAAGTGGGTGCCATTGCACAGGCTCACATGCTATTTAACTGGTTTTATTTTTGCAGCTTAATATTACTAACAAAAACTGAACACTAGCAAACCTATTCTTTTACCCTATTATGTTTTGTTGTACAATTAGACATTTCTGTTCATAGCAGGTTTCTAAGGCCCAAAGTGGATAATTTAGTCCATAATTATATCTTACAAAGCTCAAGTATACTATCATATACTGTAGCCCTACAAGAATAAATTGGAAAGCCCCTGTGGTACCATCAACATCTACAAATTGTAGACTATTCATATCTTCACAGCAAGTCTCCTAAAACTTAATTTATCATTTTCACATTAAATAGAAATTACACAAATATTTTTCCCACATTTCAGTGAATCAGGCGTCTCTGCTGCCTCTGTTCACCTCAACATACTCTAGAAATTACTAAATTAACTGGTAACCACCATGATAATTAAGGGTTGTTCTGGTCTCACTCACAGATACTGAGTTAACTCATTAGAAACATGTTACATAGGTGTTATCACATACAGCAGAGTTTTCCTGTTTGTAAACGAATAGCTTGTTTAACACTGCTCTTTTCCTAATTTTTGTAAGCATGGAGACAATTATAACTTTTCAATGTACAATCTTATTTACTTATTTAAATTATTTATTCATATTACGTCTAGATTGTTATCCCCTCACTTGTATCTTCCCATTCACCCTCCCTCCCTCTTTCACCCATTTCCCCTCTCCTAGTCCTGTGAAAAAAGGGGACCTCTTTCCACACCATATGATCACAACCTATAAATTATTATCCTGAGTGAGTTAATCCAGACCCAGAAAAAATATACATGGTATATACTCACTTATAGTTGGATTCTAGCCCAACATGGATGTCCTTTGAAAGTCTTTACTCAGTGGGGGGTTGGGACAGATAGAGAACTTGCTATTGGGACTCCAGGTGAGAGAGGTATGAGAGAGTCGGGAGACAGAAGGAACCAGAGGGTCCTGGAACCCTACAAACCGACCATCAAGTCTGACGGATCTGGACCCAGCGGAGCCTACACAAACCACTCTACCAACCAAGGACAATACCTGCAACGTAAACCAAGACCCCTATTCAAATCTAGCCAATGGACAGCACATTCTCCACAGTTGTGTGGAGTGTGGGGACTGACTCTGGCATGAACTCTGGTGCCCCCTATTTGACCACTTCCCCTTGGTGGGGAGGTCTGGTAGCATTCAATGTGATAATCTTAATCAGTATATCCAAATCACAATCTCTCAGTCTTCATAGCATTGCCCCTCATACTGTCACATGCATTATCCATTCTAAATTTACACTAACAGGTACACTTAAATGTTCAATGCATAGGAAGTTTTAGGAAAAAGGTAGGCAGTGATGCAGCTTCCACCTAGCCTAAGCCAAAATGTTAAGAATAACCATATAAGCATTGCTGAACATCATAAATAACTTGCACCCAACGATTTTTATACTCCAAAGCCTGAGAGCTCTCTATATTTTAACCCAACTTATGGGGCCCATAACAATGGGATAAAAGGAAAGAGGATTATAGATCCAAGCCATTTCAAACCACAGCAACTTGGTCTTAGTTTTTCATATATTTAGTGAATATAAGAGATTTTATTGAGAAAAGCAATCTACTCAACTGGAACAAAAAGTGGTCCATGTGGTGCACATGTGTAGGTGCACACACACTGTATAAAAAGAAAAATGTTTTAACAAATACACTGTTAATTGTGACCAAAAAATAGAAATAAAACACATTTTTTCTGATAAAAATTAAAATCCTGCTTGCTAATGAAAAAAAAAATTGAACAATCACTGTTATAGACTGATGGTGACCATAGTAAACTAAGGAGTCAAGTCTATTCTTCCTCCATGATTTCTCATGAGCTGGCTTTCTATGGGTAACAGTTACTTTTTCTCTAAGCTGTCTTACCACAGGTGATACAAGCATGCCAGGCTGTACTGAAGATACATAAAAGATTTCAAGTGAGGTAAATTCATTATAATGAAAGGCTAGTCATAATTATTGTATTAATATCATGATTGGCTTCGTCCCCCAGGAAAACTTTGATTGATATTTTATTTGTTTAGCATCCTAAGATGGCTCCAAATTCTGGTAGTGCTTTATATAAAAGTGACTTTTCTTCATTGTAGAACTAATTGGAAAATTATGATAAGTTGAATTAAACAATAACTTTTGATATGTTGATCAACTGACTATATTATTAAAAATATAAAATTAAAACTAGTGAAAAAGTCATCATGCAAATGAGTATTAAGACTTGGTGAACATGTTCCACATTGCAATCTGAAAACCATGAGTGTCTGGAGGAGCTATTGCAGCTATAAACATACAAACGAAGATTCAGGAACATGTAGACTAAAGATATTTTCAATCAGAGGAAAAAGAGTAAAAACATCAGGAAAGAGGGAAAATAGAGAGTGACATTTAAAATAGTAAAAATGATTTTAAGAACTGGAGGTACTAATAAACAAACGCTGGGTCTTTGGAATACTTGAAACGATTAAGAACACTTGAGTTAAATTAACCATGAAGCCAGAATTGACTCAAATTATTAGAATCAGAAATGAAGCATAGAATACTTTCAAGTGTTATAAAATAGAAAGGATTATAAAATTGCTATAAGATACCCTATACAAGCACATTATAATCTATAAAATTGATAAAATCATAGAAGCACCAACTACTGAAACTGCCATAAGCTCATAGAAAATCTGGATGGACTAATCTCTAGTGAACACTGAATCAATCATTTAAAATCTACCTATAACTCAAAGTCCAGACCCACATGGTTCGGATAGTAGAGTCTATAATTTAAATAATGAAATCTAGTCTTTGTCAAACAATTCTCAACAGTAAAAGAGAATAAAGCTTTTTGCAATCTTTTTATGTGCTCAACATATTCTCACAAACAAAATTAGAGGAACTATCACAAGAAAGGCAATCTATCTATCTAAAACTCTTATGAACAGGAGCCCAAAACTCTTCAACAGATGTATGAAAATGAACCCAAGAATATATTAAAGAAATTATATGCAGTGACAAACTTTATACAAAAAAACTGAGACATGCTTTAACAACAGATATTTAATTAATAGAGTTCATAACTACAATTAAGTAAAAACCTAAACTTTACACAATCACCTCAGTGTGTGAATAAAAGCAATTAAAATGATGAAGAATAGGGTGAACTTCTGAAGATATGAAAATATATTTGCAAACCACTTCTCTTTACTCCAGAGCATATGAATATAGTTCTACAATTGAAAAAATGAAAGATTGTCTAGTTTTTAAAATATCCAAAAATGTGTTTGTCCAAACATAAATGTGTGTGCTAAGTATGTGCAAAGATTTTTAATGTCACAAGTCACCGAGATGTGAATTACACATGTAAATCAAAACCACAACATAGCACTACTTTAAAGACATTAGAGCACCCAAGATTATTAGAGCCAGTAAAATTCATGGGAGGCAGAACTGGTGAGAAGGTGAAGTAGTGCTGTCATTTAGGGGGGAGATTGATAGTTCTAAAAGTACTGCCATACTACCTAGAAACTATAGTCTTACGTATATTTCAGTTCCACACCAAAATATATAGCCATTTAAAATGTGTGTATAAATATTTATAGTACCATGAGGAGGTGAGGAAGGGGGCTAAAGTTGGGAAGTAAAGTGAATAAATTAAAAATAAATACATTGAAAAGAATAAAAAAGTTACTTTTGCACATTTATTCACAAGGATGTATCTAAAGGCTGAAGACAGATTGAGTAAGTACAGTGCAACAGTGTGGCGTATAAAGTGCAGAACTATCAATATCTCTGAGCATAAGGAAACAATGGTAGTGGGTAACCACTAAAACTACAAAGTATAAGTGCTTATAATGATAACTACATTGAGAAATATTTTGATCTCAAGACACAGACACCCTCACGCAATTGTGGAATGGAAAGTCTGTGAAATAAATTACTTGTCCATCTTGCATCCATCTCATCTCACCTGGATGGCTAACTTTACCTTCATTGTTTGGGATTAAAGGTGTGCAGTAAGAGCCCGTCTGTATTTCAGCCAGATCATACTGTAATCCGAGATATGTCTGCATTCCATCCAGCAAGATCACATAGACTTTGGATATGATCCCTTACCAGAGTAGCTATGTTGCTGGATTAAAATTTCTCTGCATTCCTTAGATATCCTTTATCTAATGTGGGGTGTGTGTGTGTATGTGTTTAAAGTGCCCCCTTTGAACCATAGTCCTCAGCTGGTAGTGCTGTTTATTTAGGGAGCCTGTATCTGGGGAGGTAGCTTCTCACTGGAAGTCATGGAAGCAACAAAATATTGTGGGGCAATGATAAATGTGTTTTAGTGAGTAGGCTTTTGCTAGGCAGCTTTTTTTTTTTTTTTTTTTTTTTTTTACTGTGTCAAATTTTCAGAAAAATTGGCTTCCTGGATTTTGGTCCAGTGTCACTTGGCCACACTGTTTCGGGGCTTGTGAGATGTAGAACACAATGGTGTGGCACACATGGCAGAACAAGATTACATATAGCATGGCAACATCAAAGAGAAGAGAGAGGAGAAAAGAAATGTGAAGTTTCAATGAACAGTATCCTTCATGGACATAATCTAAGGAGGAGCTTCCTTCAGGTAATCCCCACCTCCTAAGGGTCTCTTTCAACAGCATCACCAACTGGGGTCCAAATGTCTTCAGCATGATAGCTCTTGGTGGTCATGGTCATTTAAGTCAGGCCATAGCAAAGCTCCTTTGAAAAAAATGAACCCACAAATAATGAGAATTGACTGTACATATTATCCCCATACATTTTGAAAATGTGACTGTTTTGATCAACTCAGTTGTTAGAAATATGTACCCTCAGTTAAAGGCAAGGATTTTAATTAAAGGTGATGGTCTTGTGTTGTTTCTTTATGCAATATTCTTATTTGTGAGTTCACAACCAACTTAGAATTCTCATTAGGGAGATTTATATACGATTAACCAATTTATACCCCTTTTCTCTTTCCATTATTCTTATTTCCCTTGAAATGCAATATAAGTCTACACTGGCTTTGTATTAACTTAGCAATTTCATGTAGATTTTAGTCCCATCTAAAATGTGAACCTTTCAGATAAATTTATTTGGAGATCTCTTTGTGGAGTACTCTAACTAAGTCAATTTAATTCTCTCACTTTCAAAAACTGGCTTAATCTCTTACCTACTGATATTGTCCACATTTTTATGGGTACTCTGGATGGAATTTTGATCTCTATGGTTTAATTTCAGCAAATTTACACATTTGCTGAACTCAGCAACTGTAACACATTTATTTTTATAGTTTACTGTTTGTGATCTGTTTAATCTTACTGGCCAAGTAAGCCCACTGCATTATTTGCAGTACAAGATGGGACTAACAAAAGATTCATGACCAAATCAAAGTTCTTCCTTCCTGTCTTTCCAAAGATACAATTCTCATAGAAAAGGGACTTAACCCATCTAGAGAAATGAAAGCTAAATAAAGACTGCATCGGTAAACTTCTCAGCCAGTATTTCCTTTTTGGAAGCCCAATACCTATAGGCAGTCTTAGAGCATAGGACAGAGCAGCCCTAGAGGGCCCGCATGACTAGATTAAAATACGTTCTCCAATATCATGTGTACATTTATTTTTTAAGAGCCACAAAAGAAACATTAAATCTCAAGGTATCAAAATAATCAAGGAAATACGAGTTAAAGTCCTGACAAGAAGTGGCAACCTTGCCCTGAGCTCACTGAAGTTCTGTTTAACTCATGAGAATGTCAAGTATTATGGAGAGATTGTACTGTTATGGTATAGACCTTAACTGAAATTAATCTTGGGCTATCTTTGAAGTCTTATCAGTTGTTACTTTTCAAAGACAGGTTTGATGGAGAATCTTTGCACTACTAGATAAGACATTTTGAAATTTGTTGATAAAGCAAAGCACAAGCTTCTGCCATGCCCCAAATCAAGAGACCCATCAGAAGCCTTCCATATTTTCTGTATATAACTTGCCTAGAATATTTGTTTCCACAAATGCATGAAAAAAGTATTTAATTTGTTACCTTCTTTGTTCGGTGTCTATAAAATCTTCATGAAATGCTCACTGAGACAAAGAAAATGTTACCCTGTGTCCCAGGACAAGGTCATTCATATTTAACTGCATAATGAGCTATCTTTATCTCCAATGAAATGAGGTAAGTGAGGAGGGCTGCCATATGGGTGCTGTGAATTGAACCCAGCTCCTCTGGAAGAGCATCAAGTGCTCTTAACTGCTGAGCCATCTCTCCATCCCTTCAGCCTTGTTTCTTTTCAGTGATGTTAGTCATTCTGCTTGGAGTGCAGGAAAAGCTCAAAGCAGGTTTAAATACTTTTTCCTGGCTCATAATAATGTTAAATACTTCCTGAAATACTTATTAGTTGTTCGTTTCTCTTTTAGAGATTATTTATTCAAATCATGAGTTCATTTTTGATTGGAAATGATTTATTGTTTAATTTTTACCAATCTTTGCATAATCTAGATATCATTCCTCTGTTTCATGTACATTTGGGAAAAAAGTTCTCAAAATCTCTGGGCTGTGTTTGTGTTCTAATGGCTGTTTCCTTTGGTAACAGGAGCATGAGGCAACTGGCCACATTTTACACCAATTGGGAAACAGGAAGATATGTACATGTTGCTTTCTCCATTTCTTTTCTTTTTATGTAGTCTGAGTGCTCCCTTCCCCTAGTTCATGGGATGGAATTGTTCACATGCACAATGAGCCTTTCCTCCTCAGTTAAGCTTTTTACTATGACTTCACAGACACACCCAGTCTCCTAGGTAGTTCCAAATGCAGTCAATTTGACAGTGACAGTTGACTGTTCTACCTACCATCAATTATGAAAGGAGGCTATATTCATTTTTAATTGCTTGTTGCATTTTATACTTTTTCCTTTTAATGCTAAGAACTTTGAATATAGACTTCCTGATTTTGATATTTAGCAAACATATTTGGTACAGTAGTCATTGCTAAGATTATGTCTGGATACTGAAAATTTCTGAGTCAAAAAGAAAATTTCACTTTCCACATAGATGCTACTGTGAAATGCCACCTCCTCACATCTGTAAGAGAATGTCATTAAAGGGGAATTAGAAAAATTCAGTGCTCCTATTTATTTTAACTCTGCCTAATCATCCTGCGTGCAGCATGTTGATTTTTATAATTCTCAGAAAAAGAAAATGAAAAAGCATTGCTAACTCAAAAGGGACTAAAGCTAAGTAAAGCCATGCAAATATTTGCACCTGTGATTTGTGCTAAAACAGTCCCTTTGCTGTGACACTAGAATATATTAAATAAATGTTCTTCAAGTCTAAAAGGCATATTAATTTTCATCTTCACTACATCAACTGATGGGAGCTCTATCTCTTTTGTCCAGCAGAAGAGTAGAGTAAAAATATTTGGCATCTAATAGCACTCTGTGAGATTCTATGTAGAATCAGGTACGGTTCAGACACAGCAACAAGTTCACTGTGGCATCATTTGACATCCCACAAATATCTTTTCCTATTCTCTTCTCTCCCCCCTTTCTCCCTCTCCTCCCACCTCTCTCTCACTCTCTCCTCTGTCTCTCTGTCTTTGTCTCACTGTCTCTGTCTCTCTCTCTCTCTGTCTCTCTCTCTCTCTCTGTGTGTGTGTGTGTGTGTGTGTGTGTGTGTGCGTGCACACACACACATACATGCCAGCAGCCCCTCAGAAAGTACATAGATGTGCACAGTAATGGAGTACCAGATATGCACTGTACCCCTCCCTTCCTCCTGGAAGAGATCCGTAATTCAGCTTCACCAAGACCCCCCTCACCACCAGAAAGAACCTATTTTCTCAGTGACATTCAGTACATAGAACAGACCCACTCTTTGAGCATATTCTGTGAGCTGAGACAGAAAGGAGTGTCTGAGCTGCACAGTGAGCATCCAAGCGTATTGCATGTTTATGGTGGTCTCTCTCATCACACTCTAGAGGAGCCAGAGTTTTCCCCTGATACTCAGCTGTGCTGGCATTGGGAAGGGAGTGACCCAGGGAAGTGTTACAGCTCCCATTCACTGCAATAAGTTGGTCTTCATGTGCTTATCCAGAATACTGCAGCTTTTTCTTTAGGTTTTGTACTTATAGAAAAAAAAGTATATTACTTTTGTAAAATCGTAAGAAAGAAAGGCTACAACTCCCTGTTCTCTCATTTCATGACTATCATTTCCAATTTTCACTTTTAAAATTGATAAGTTCCAATCGCCAGTGGTCTACTGTAATATTTACTCTTGTTAGAAAGAAAAATTATTTTAAATACCATTCTGGTTTTTTTTTCAGGATGTCCATATTTTTAATATATTTTATTCATTTATTCATATTACATCTCAATTGTTATCCCATCCCTTGTATCCTCCCACTCTTCCCTCCCTCTCATTTTCCCCTTACTCCCCTCCCCTATGACTGTGACTGAGGAGGGCCTCCTCTCCCTGTATATGCTTATAGGGTATCAAGTCTCTTCTTGGTAGCCTGCTGCCCTTCCTATGAGTGCCACCAGGCCTCCCCATCCAGGGGACATGGTCAAATATGGGGCACTCGAGTTCATGTGTAGGTCAGACCGCACTCTCCACTCAACTGTGGGGAATGTCCTGTCCATTGGGTAGATCTGGGTAGGGGTTTGAAGTTTACTGCATGTATTGTCCTTGGCTGGTGTTATAGTTTGAGCGGGACCCCTGGGCCCAGATCTGCCCATCATAATGTTCTTCTTGTAGGTTTCTAGGACCCTCTGGATCCTTCTATTTCCCCCTTCTCCCATGCTTTACTCACCTAGAGTCCCAATAGGATGCCCTCCCCTCTGTCCCACTTTTCTCTGCATACTGCATTATTGGGATCTGTTATCTTGGTTGTTTGATAAGATCTTAACAAACCTTGAGACAGTTGCTTTTTATTGAGTGATACTTCATTCATTAAATTGGAAAAATAAATAAAATCTAAAAGTCTGTTTCTCCCAACTTTACAATTTCTCTTTCCCTAAGGTTTCTGAATTGCTAACAAACAAAAACTTGAGAATGATAGCAGGCAGATGACATAAATCTAATCTTAGTGACATAGTGCATGCTGTGATTGGTTCTGAAGTCCTTGTTTATAAATTTGTAAAAGTGTGAAAGTCATACCCCACTCGCCAGTCAACTGTGGAGAATTTTCTGTCCATTGGCTAGATCTGGGCAGGGGTTTAAAGTTTACTGCCTGTATTGTCCTTGGCTGGTGCCTTAGTTTGAGCAGGACCCCTGGGCCCAAATCTTCCTATCATAATGTTCTTCTTGTAGGTTTCTAGGACCTTCTGGATCCTTCTACTTTGCTATTCTCCCATGCTTCTCTCATCTAGAGTCTCAATAGGATGTCCTCCCCTCTGTCCCAGTTTCCTGGTAAGTGAAGGCTTTCATGAGGCATGCCCCTTGGGCTAGTATGCAGATATAAGTGAGTATATACCACACAAACTCTGGTGCCTCATATTTGACCATGTCCCCTGGAGGGGGAGACCTGGTGACACTCAGAGGAAGGATAGCAGATTACCAAGAAGAGACTTGGTACCCTATGAGCATATACAGGGGGAGGAAATTCTCCTGAGGAACAGTCATAGGGGAGGGGAGTAAGGGGAAAATGGGAGGGAGGGAAGAATGGGAGGATACAAGGGATGGAATAACCATTGAGATGTAACAATAATAAATTAATAAAAAAATTTTAAAAATTTGTAAAAGTGAGTTTGGAGTCTCTTCGTTCTAAGTAAAATTTTTAAGTTCAGGCTCTGAAGAAGTCAGACCTTGATAAAGGAGAGCTCTTAAACATTGTTTTATTCCTAAGTAACATTCATGCCAAAGCAGAAAACGTGGCCTGTGGCTTTGCTTTGGACACAACAGCAAGCCTATGGAAGGTGACACACCTTTAATTGCTCATGGTACTCAAGTAGCCACTCATGAAAAGCATCTATAATTTAGATAATCTCATTTGATTTTAATGTGGTTGACTATAAAATAACCAAAGATGAATTTTCTCCTCTCTCTTCCTGTATTTATCTCTGTTACACTTGAGATCAACTCCTCACATAATTTTTGTTTTGTTAATAGTTACATATTTTAGAGCCAGTAAGGATATGAGACATTTACGTTTCTAAGTTGAAATGGATAAGAATAACTTAAGAAAAACTAGACATTTAGTAGTTAAAAAAACAGCAGAGCAAAAAGCTCAAAGTTTTTTAGTTACATGAGCTTTTTGGAATCATTAAAACACAGTTCTCCTCTTTCCAGTCTACTTGTTTGGCACTAAGCAGGACAAATTTTAATTTTATGCTTAGAGACTGGATGAGATCATATCTAAAACCCTTCAGCCTTAACAAAGAAGTGCTTTGTTTGCTAAATGAGTAGAGTGTCTTTAAACACCTTTTAATGCAAGGAGGCCATTCCGAAGTCACAGAAGAGTATTTTAACAAAGAATTAAAGAGAATCCAAATGTATTAAGCACTAGACCAGGAAAAAGCAATGCACTTAAGTTTAAAGAAGCACACAGCTATTTGTTCAAGGTTCGTGGACCAGTCAACAACTATGAAAAATGTTGGCATGCCAGTAGAGCCATGCCACGACACTCTTATTTTCCCATCTCCATTGTATGCAGCATTCTAAGGAGTTCTCTGACCAGCAGAGAGTGTAATTGTGATTTCATTAGTGAATACAATTGCTTTTATATGAGAGAGAGGGCAAAGGAATCTACTGTGACACTGCAGTAATATTTATTAAACTATGGATACATAGTTTACTGTAATGGCAATAACTACTATTACACTTAAGGTGGCAATTATGTTTTTTAGAGTGTGTTAACAGGGAAAAGACAGACACTTTAAGTTTACTGTGGGTAGAGAATGGAGGAGCAGACTCCTTGGAAACTCCCAGGCCACTCTAGCCAAGAAAGCAGGTAGGCCAACTGCTTACCTTCATCTATCCTTTCTCTCCTCTAAATCCAACCCTCCAGTCTCATGTCTACCTCTTCAATATCCCACATTCTGAGGCCACACTTTTAGATCTTCCCCCCTAAATTCCATCCCCCAACTGATTGCTTTATCCCAGCCCCCAACTCAGGCAGGCTCTCCCTAGGAATGCAAAATCCACTCCATCTAGAAAGGCCAGTAGGCTAACTGCAGATCTTCACCACCATTCCTCCAAGTCCAGTCCCACAGTCTTGTACATAGCTCTGTATTTCTTCTATTATGGCTTCTCCTAAATAATGGCGGAAGACCCTGCTTTTCTCCCTCTTGTGGACTACATTAGTGCTCTACCTCATGGTCTACCCCCTTTTCTAAATCTCATCTCCCAATACCTAGAAACAGATTATATCTGGAACTTCCAGTGCCTAATCCAACATGCATAAAGACCAGAATGAAAACACAACTAACAACAAAAACAAAATATAATCAGTAACAGCCAGAATAATATGTCTTCCTAGAGCCTAGCAATCTTATCACAGCAGGCCCTAATTATTCTAATATAACTGAAGCACAAGAAAAAGATCTTAAACTAGCCTTTATGAACATGATAGAGATCCTTGAAGATCTCAAAATGCAAACAGGAGAAGGAAATGAATAAAATGCTTCAAGGCCTGAGATTGGAGATAGAATCAATAGTTTAAAAAAAACTGAGGGCATTCTGGAAATGAGAAATTTAGTAACTCAGTAAACTTAGAAGCAAATCATACCAACAAGATACAAGATGTAGAAGAGATTTTCGAGTATTGAAGACACAAAATCAAAGAAAATGTTAAGTCTAAAATAACTCTTGGCACAAAACATGCAAGAAATCTGGGACACTGTGAAAAACCAAACCTAAGAAAAATAGGAATAAAGGAAAAGGAAGAAACCCAGGTCAAAGGTACAAACAATATTTACAATAAAATCATAAAAGAAAAATTTCCTAACATAAAGAAAGTGATGCTTCCTGTGAGGTGTGATCCAGCATCAGTGTCTAGTACTTTTGTTCTGAAAACATATACTTTCTGACAAACATTATACAGTCCTAAAATTATGTGTATGAGGTGTTCAGGATGCACAAAACAATTGAGGCTGGTTCTGTGCTCTTTTGCAGGCTGCTTATGGTACCTAAGTAATACAACCTACTTGTTAGTTGATCAGATCATGGTCCTGTCAATTACTAGTCTATTTTTATCACGAGAATATACATCCTAGGTTTAAAAATAGATATGATTCTATAGACAGTTAGATAAGGTCTTCAAAAGACTCAGAGGTCTACGGAATATGGCAATTAAAGATTTTTTATTATTTTAAATATTCATTGACAGCCACACAGGTTAACTCCTGGCAACACACAGCCTACCTCCAAAAAGATAGTGAGCATCAAAGAACCTCCTTGTGAAGGTAGCTTCAAATGTGGCAAACAAGTCACTGGAGAAAATGTCCTTGTTTTTGTCACAGAAAGAATTCTGCCTGAAAATGGGCAAATTTGGATGCAGGCTGAGTCAATGGCCAAACTCTGCCAAGACAGGTAAGCAAGTCCTCAATATTCCTTGCCTCACACATGTCTGTCAGATATATTGAGCCAGAAGGCTGAAGATAATGCTCCAATATTATAGAGAGTTTTGGGTGACTATTCAAGCAGCAAACTGTCTCTGTCATTTTTTCATTTTGGAAGCTGCTAAGCTGCACTTCTGGTTTACTCAGGTAATTAAATTGTATTCCTTCTCAAGTTTCCGATGGGATTGAAGACCAGATAATTCAGTCTTAAAATAAAGCTTAGTTATTTATGGATTAAGATTTTTTATGTCTAGATTGATGTTTTAAGTTAATAGAAATGATATATTATAGATGCTGATTTTCATTCAGAATTTTAGACTCACCAAGATAGGAAAGTTTTCTTCAAGGTTGCCAAATGCGAATATCCAAAACACTATAAATGTAACATTTATATAATCCCTGGTTGTTTCATGATTCTTCTTGCTGGATGTAGTTCATTTTATTTATTTGTAATAATATAAATGTATATGTATAAAATAAATATAATAAAATATTCCAAAAAAAAGAAAGAAATTGATGCTTATGAAGGTTCAAGAAGGAAAAATAAAGCCAAATAGAATAGACCAGAAAAGAAAGTCTCCTTGCCACATTATAAAGAAAATACTAAACACTCAGAACAAAAAGAGAATATTAAAAGCTACAACAGAAAAAAAAACAGCAACAGCAATGAAACAAGTAACATATAAAGGCAGACCTATTAGAATAACACCTGATTTCTCAATGGAAAAATCTAAAAGCAAGAAGGGCCTAAGCAGATTTCTATAGACTCAAAGAGACCACAGATGCCATCCCAGGTCACTATACCCCACCAAACTTTCAATCACAATATATAGAGAGGAAAGAAAGAAAGGAAGAGAATCAATGGAAAACCAAATTTAAGTAATATTTATGTATCTACAAATCAAGCCCTGTAAAAGATGTTAGAAAAAAAAAAAAACTAGAACCTAGAGGTTGACCACACCCAGGAATATACCAGAAAATGAAAAGCAAAGAATCAACAAACACTGCTCATTCATATCATTCAGTATCAATGAACTTAATTCCCTAATTTAAAAAAAAAATACAGACTAACAGAATATTTGCAAATCCATATTCCATTCTTCTGCTTCATCCAAGAAACACACCTCAATATCAAGGATAGATATTACCTCAAGGTACAGGGTTGGAAAAAATGTAAAATCAAATGAACCTAAGCAGTAATCTGTGGCAACTATTTTAATATCTAATAAAATAGACTTAAAATAAAAAATAATTTGAAGAGATAGAGAAGAACACTACCTACTCACCAAAGGAAAAATCTATGAAGAGGGCATTTCAATTCTTATCATTTATGCCCCAAACACAAGGGTACCCACATTTGTAAAAGAAACACTACTACAGCTTAAATTGACCCTCACACACTGATAATGAGAGACTTCAATATTCCACTCTAACCAATCGACAGATTATCCAGACAAAAACCAGTGCAATATTGAAGATAAATGATATTGTAAAAGCAAATAGACCCAACATATTTACAGAAAATTTCATCCAAGCACAAAAGTATATACTTTCTTCTCAGCACCTCATGGAATTTCCTCCAAAAAAGACATTATATTTGGATACAAATCAAGTCTTGGTAGATACAAGAAAATGAACTACCAACTTGTATCCTATCTGAATACCACAGGTTAAAGTTGTATATAAATAATAGAAACAACAAAAAGCTTATAAACTCATGGAAATTGAACAACTCATTGCTGAATAAAGAAAAATGGGCCTATACAGAAATTAAGAAAAAAATTAACGAATTCCTAGAATTGAATGAAAATAAATACACAATATATCTAAATTTATAGGATACAATAAAGGTGAGTTGAATAAGGAAGTTTATAGAACTAAGTACCTACATAGAAAAATTGGAAAGATCTCATATTAGTAAGCTAACAGAACACCTGAAGGATCTAGAAAAAAAAAGAAGAAATCACATCCAAAAGGATCAGATGGAAAGAAATAATCAAACTCAGGAATAAAATCAATAAAATGGAAACAAAAAATAAACAAAAAAGAATAAGTGAAACAGAGGGTTTGTTCTTTGAGGAAATCAGCACGATTGAGAAACTTATCCAAATTAAAAAGATGAGAGAGAAGATCAAAACTAACAAAATCAGAAATGAAAATGGGGGCATAATAACAGATACCAGGAAATTCAGAGAATTCTAAGGGCATATTTTAAAAACTTTTACTCAAAAAAAAAAAAATAGGAAAATTTAAAATAAATGGGAAATTTTCTCATTGCATGCCATTTACAAATTTTAAAATCAAGATCAGATAAGCAATTTAAACAAACCTATAATCTCTGGCTAAATAGAAGTAGTCATTAAAATTTGCCCAACTGAAGAAAGCTCAGAGCCATATGGTTTTAGCAGAATTCTACCAGACTGTTTAAAGAAGAGTTAATGTACTTACCCTCAAAGTATTCTACAAAACTGAAACAAAAAAGAGAATTACAGACCCTTTCCCTTATGAATAGAGATACAAAACTTCCAATACAATAATTGCAGAGGAAATCCAATAACGCATCAAAAAGACCATCCACTATGATCAAGTTGGCTTCATCTCAAAAGGACAGGAATGGTTCAATATACATAAATTAATAAATGTAACCCACTATATAAATGAACTGGAAGTCTAAAACTACATGATCATTTCATTAGGTGCAGAAAAGCTTTTAACAAAATCCACTTGTTCCTGATAAAAGTGATGGCGAGATTATGGATACAAGATACATCCCTCAACATGATAATGGTAGTTTACTGGAAGCAATAACTACCTTCAGCTTAAATGGAGAGAAATTCAAAGCAATTCCACTGAAATCAGGACCAAGATAAAGTTGTGCACTCTCTCCATAGCTACTCAATATAGAATTTGAAGTCTTGGCTAGAACAATGGGGCTACTGAAAGAGCTCATGGGATGCAAATAGGGAAAGATGACATCAAAGTATCTTTATTTGAAGATACCACACACACACACACATACACATATATGTATGTCTGTCTGTGTGTGTGTGTGTGTGTGTGTGTGTGTGTGTGTTTGTTCAACAAGAACATTCCTATGGCTAATAAACACTTTCATCATAGAAACTGAACACAAAATTAAATCACAAAAATCAATAGCTCCTGCTATATACAAGTGACAGATTGAGAAAGACCCCAGGGGAAAAAACATCTTTCACACTAGCCTCAAATAATACAAAATAGCTTGCAGTAACTCTAGTCAAGCAAGTGAAAGATGTGTATGATAAATGCTTTTGGCCATCTTAGATCATCTGTAGACAGATGAGGGTTAACAAATAGGACAGATGGGAAGAGTTGCACGACGGAGAAAAGGACAACAGACCTAAAGAGTATGTGTACAGAGTGTATTAAGAGCATGATATATAAAATACCATAATCAATATTGGAAACCAGTTAGAAAAAAAGAAATTTTAAAATTTAATTTGATAAATATGAAAATACAAACAAGAATTCAGTATAAGTCAAGCTGTTATTTCTGACACATAAAGCATAGCAATTCAATTAGAAAGGAAAAGCTTATGCAACTGGTCCTAAGTCTTGAGGCTAGCTTAGGTGACATAGTGAATTCAAGGCCATCATAGACTATTAAAGTGAGACTCCATTTCAAAAAAAATTGATCCATGTTTGTAATAGCAAAAACTCTACGACAGAATAAGACAAGATGAATAAGACAAAATTGGTAATTTATGAAAACACTTTCCGATATGTTTTGATACATAAAAAGACAAAATAAATGAAGAGAAATATAGGTTAATTATGAATTATAAATAGAATTACAGAACAAATAAAATGTAACTGTTAGTCCTAATTTTACATGAACATGCAACAGTACTTTGATCTCATAACTGTAAGCAAAAATATAGATGCATTTACTCAAGTATGTAGCATATCGCCCAAAGGAACATTGAAGCCCCAACATTGTGAATTTACTTAATAAAACATTATCATTTCTATAGCTTTATTTTAAAAACTTAGGGTAGAATTTTAAATAACTATTTTCCATATGGCAATAGTTTTATAGAAGCATGAGCTATGAACAAAAATTTAAGTATTTTTAATATGCCACTATTTATCAAAGAATAAGAAAAAATACAATAAAATCATAATGTAAAATTTTCTAAAAAAATTTTTTCTATGTGATGGAAAATTTTTAAATTCTTCTTTATGTTTTAGTATTTATACAAACATTCTAAAATATTACATATTGATAATTCATAAAGTATCATGTGTACAATTTTTTATAGTTTCAGTAAGAATATTACAGCTACTTTTTTTTTTTTAAGTCTTCAGAGTACATTTTATTGGCGTCTGGAATACATGGAACCAAGAGCATCAAGCCAGATACAGGTTCCAATTTGATGTAATGGTAAAGGCTTGCACAAAGACACATAGAACAGACAAAAACTTTGAAATGGCCCTGCTCACAATTCTGTTTTCTTGCTATATCCAAATATTAAAAAAAAAAAAAACAATAAAGGATCTGTATGGGGGGCGGGACTATATCTCTCAGGATCAACCCTAGTCCCTTTTTGAGATCTCTTTTCTCAAACACAGCATGGTGGCCTGCAGAGGAGAGAGGGACATTGTGAGTTGCAAGTCCCCTCCCCACCCCCTGCAACTGGACATGCTACAGAGTCAGATCCTGCCTCAAAATAAAAAATAAATAAATAAATAAATGCTGAGAAAGTAGCTTACAGCTAAACTGCGTTACATGCTCAGTGCTGGGGATTCGCTGCCCAGCATTGCAGAACAAAATAAAAAGATTACAGCTACTTTTTAAAAAAAGCTATGTGACCGAGTCTTTCTTGCGAGATCCCTCAGTTTCTGCTTTAGTTATCTCTGAGAATGTTGACAGGCATTCAGCACAGACTGAGAAAAGAAGTGCCAGCTGTATCTCTCTCTCTCTCTTTTTGAGACAGGGTTTCTCCATGTAGCTTTGGCTATCCTGAACTCACTTTGTAACCAGGCTGGCCTCGAACTCACAGTGATCCACCTGCCTCTGCCTCCCGAGTGCTGGGATTAAAGGTGTGCGCCACCACGCCAGATCTCTTTACGCTTCGTTCTCTCGGCCTCTTTCAGTTTGTCTCTACCTATCTTTCCAACTATCTTCTCTCTCCCTTTCTTCCTCCCTTTCTGTCTCTACCTCCCTATGCTCATCTTCTACCCTATCCCCACTCTATCTCATTCTCTTTTTCTCCCTTCCATATTTCTTCAGCTTTTGAATTACCTTTGAAAGAAACAGCATTAGAAGAAGGGGAAGCCAATAATCAGTTCCTCAGAAGAAAAGTAAGAATTAAAGAAAAGTTTACAACATTGTAGAAAATCGGGAAAAATCTATTGAGAACTCCTTGTCACTGAATTAATGTGCAGCTCCTGAATGATTAAGATGCAAGTGTGAGATTATAGGAACACAAACATAAAGCCAACATGGCAGTGATCTTATTTAACTACATTTTCCACATATGAGGCACAGATGTTTTAGCACCCTAGAGTACTTGCTCTTCTACATTATTGTGGGGACCCGTGCCAAATTCTGCCATGTCAGAAATCCTGTGCTTAGGCTGTATGCTGTGACCTTCGAGTTGCTGACCTTTACCTCACCACAAGGTCTTGTGTTCTAGGCTATCCTTGGACTATTTACCTTTGAAAGAAGTAGAGAAGTCTCAACTTGGAACCACCCAGAGGATCTAGGAAGTTCTTACAAGGAATTACTCAGAACTAGGAAGTTCTACAGGGAGCGATTTAGGCTACTGTATGCTTGCCCAAAGTGAGTGAGATAAGAATAGATCCTATTGACCTTGCCCTATGTATGTTCCTGCTAGTCTGCAATAAAGTGAATCTTGATCAGAAATGTCCTGACTTGATTCGTTATTTCTCACGTCTCTGTATCCTACTTTCCATCCCCACTCCCTCTTTCAGGTGAACCCTGATTTGATTTTTCCCATGGGCTGGGACCCGACACATTATGATAATTTACAAAACTGAATTGAAACCCAAAATCTGCTACCTCACTGCCATTGGCCATGATGCCATGTTGCAACTTATCTAGATTTCTCAATTAAGATATTCTCTACCCAGTAAGAATGATCAAGTATATTTGAAGCTCCCTGTTACTCTTAACTAGGCACATGTTATTCAACTCAGTCTCCAAGAGTTGAGTTAATGGTTAGCTGCATATCTCTTCAGGACAAGCACATCTTTCCAGAAACATGTGCTTGTCATGAGTTATTGGGCAACTCCATGTGGGTGATCTATAGGCAACAGTGTGTGGGGCTATTTGCTTTAATGAGGGAGGAGTGATCTACCAGCATGGCTGGGTGCTTTGCTGTGAGGTAAACTAATCCATCTTTCTCTGGGGGGAAAAAAAAACAATCTTTCAAACCCACTTGACAGCCACTCTGATCAATGTGCCATATTTGTTTAATGAAGGTGCTGTGACCAGTACATTCATAATCATCCATTTTTCTACAGAAAACATTTCCTGACTGGCCCTGTCAGCAAGGGTAGAGGCTGCTAGTGTGTTTCCTGAAAGAGCCTATTACTGCCATAGTTAAGCAGGAGTCCACTTACTACTGTCTCAGAAGCCCTGAGTCTCAGGTTTTGATGAAGGCTGATGACAAGATTGCATATGAATGGTATGTTCTTTGTCCTCCTGGAAAGCCTAATGTTCTTTGTGTAAACATCACTGCCTAAAGATTATCATCCACAGTTTGCATTTAAATAGAGGTGCAATTTTTCGACAAATTTAAAAAAAAAAAGCTTCAGAATATCTAACTGAAGAAAAAGCTGTTGTTGTTTGTTATTATGTATTTTATTGTTTGCTTATTTACTTATTTATTTTTGCTTTCAATGCATCCTAACTTCCACCCCCATCACCCCACCTTCTCTCTCCCTATAGCCACTCCTCCTCTGTTTCCATACAGAAAAGAAAAGGCCTCTCAGGAATATCTACCAAACAAGGCATAACAAAATACAATAAGACTAAACCCAGACCCTCTTACCAAGGCTGGGTGAGGTAAGCCAGCAGGAGCACAAGGGTCCCAAGAGCAGATAAAAGAGTCAGAGACCAAGAAAAAGCTTTTCAATCATTTATTTTTCTAACAGACATTTTTTATAAAACTGAATCCACTTCAAACACAGATCCTAAATGTGACACAGGTTTTGTTTTTTATGTTCTTGATTCTCAAGACAAGTTATCATTGAAAACTAGAAAATATCCTGACTGAGGGAACCCAGAACCAGAAAGACACACATAGTATATTCTTGCTTATAAGCAGATATTAGGCACATAACACAGGATAAGCACACTACAATACACAGACCTAAGGAAACTAAATAACAAGGTGGGCCCTAGGAAGGATGCTTCATTCTCATTCAGAAGGGCAAATAGAACAGACACTGGAAGCAGTTGAAGAGAAGGAACAGGATAGGAGCCTACCATAGATGTCCCCTGAAAGACTCCACCCAGCAGGGTATCCAAGCTGATGCTGACACTCATAGCCAAACTTTGGGGTGGAGCACAGGGAGTTTTCTGGAGGAGTTGGGGGATAAAAGGACAAGGAAAGGACAGGAGCTCCACAAGGAGACAGAAGGAGCCAACAAATCTGGGCCAAGGGTGGGGATAGGGGCTGCAGAGATGATGTACCAACAAAGAACCATGCGAATTAAGGATGTAGATGCCCTTCTAAGATGTACTCAATAAGCAGCACAGTCTCCAAATGGGTCCCATAATATGGGAAGGATAGCGCTACCTCTGACATGGACTCTGGTGCTCACTCTTTGGTCATTTTCTCTGTCAGGGCAGCCTTACCAGGCCACAGAGGAAGAGAATCCAGGTAGTCTAGATGAGACTTGATAAGCTGGGGTCAGATAATAGGAGAGGAGGGCTCTCCTTTTCTGATTACTAGAGTAGGGTGAGAGGGAGGGAAGGTGAGCTGGGCGAAGATGAAGGAAGGGGCCAAAGTCAGGATGTAAATTGAATAAGTTAACATTTTTAATAAAAAAAGTCAGGAATATCAAGGTGGGATGATATAAAAGACAGTTTGGTGCCATACTAACTGTTCTAGCAAAACTGGTTAACTTATGCTGAGTGTGGTAGAAATCTTGCTGTTTCTGCCTTATAGTTGCAAAGCTTTGATATCTGAGCATATGTGAAAACTCTCTCTTGACGCTTCAAGACTTGCATTCTGTTTAGTGGACAATGTATTTGCATTAGATCAACTATGTTACCCAGAAATTTAATTGACTTCAAAGTTATGTGGATGGGGACAAGTCATCAAGACTTCAAGACTCTTGATGCTCTCAAGGCTTGCATTCTGTTTAGTGGACAATGTATTTGCATTAGATCAACTATGTTACCCAGAAATTTAATTGACTTCAAAGTTATGTGGATGTGGACAAGTCATCAAAATGTTCTGAGCTTCAGGTTTAGGGCAACGATATTCAATAAATGCACATGTGAAATATTTTAAAGAGGACATATTTTTGTCTCCTGTGCAGTTGTCTGTGTCCTAGTTAAGGTTAAAGTGTTAGATTTCATGGTTCTATGACAAAGGATTGTAAGCTTTTGCTAAAAAAGAGCAAGCAGTGGCCATGATAGCATAGCACCCCACTGTAAATTTGTTAAATGATAGCGTAGTCCCAAAAAGTTATAAAATTAAGATTTTTTTTTTTTTTTGGACCTAACCAGGAACCAACAACAAGTTGTATAGTCTGCCTTTTCCAGCTGAATAACGAAGGCTGTCTCTGTTTATGATCCTTTAATATACCCTTCTACTAAGTTTTGTAATGTATGGGGCCTTCATTTCCTTTCTTTCTTAATTATAGTGTTTACTTTAATGTCATACTCACCTACAGTTGTAAATTTTATCAGACATTAAATATACTTCTACATTTTCTACTAGCACTTCTATTGAAGCTTTGAGATAGAGTGTTTCTATGCTGCTTGAAAACCAATATATTTTTCTTAGTTCATGGAAACTATTTTATAAAGTCAACCAAGAGTTATATTTTAGAACATCTTCTAAACCATATGCTGCACTTAAAACATAATCATATATGGCCTATATACTGATTTGATTTAGGCAACATGAAAAATGTACCTTGACTCTCAAGTGACTTCATTTCTGCTGTGAATTTGCCTATAATACAGTGTACTTAAGAGTATTCTGTGACACATGATGCTCACTGGGCAGCAGTGGAAGCTGTTGGACCCAGGATGGAGACCAGATCTAATATAGGTTAAGGCCCACAAACGCAGGGACTTGCACAGCTCCTGCTACAAGTATCAGGCTCAGACAGAAAGCCAGATTTGTCCCAAGGTAAGGCCCATTGTGTACAGAGAGTCCTACAGATTATGTCTATGGATACTGCCAAGCAAGAGTGCAGGATGTTGTAAGCCTCACAAGCACCCAGGCGACTTCACAATTTACTCTGGTGAAAGCCACAGACCCAGGAAGGAAGAACTAGTTGCTCAGTCCTGAATATACCCCAAGAGAACAAAGGGAAAGACCTGAATGCAATTATCAGATCAATCTAAGATATAAAAATAAAACTCAGTAAAGGGATATAATTTACTGAAAAAAACAAACAAACAAATTTAACTGAAACAATGAGGGCAACGAAAATTTCAATAAGCTAAATGAAGAGCTGTGGAAAGCCTCACCAATAGAGTGGGTCCTGTGGGAAGCATCGTATCAGAACTAAAAAACAATGTAGATGTATTGGATCATTCAATATAGGTCAATGATGCATTTTAAAAAACAGGATATAGGAAGGATATGGGACACCACTGGAAGAACAATGCTTCAAAATAATGTAATAGAAGAAAAAATATACTTTACCCCAAAACATAAAAATATTTTCAATAAAATCATAGGAAAAAAGATTCCAAATCTAGAGAAATAGATAGACATCCTGGTAAAAGACATGTACAGTACACTTCTAAATGGAACCATAAAAGAAATTTCATATGAGCTCTTATACTTAAAATTCTAAAAACAAAAAAAAAAAATAAAGAATATTGAATGCTTCCAGAAAGAAAATTCAAGTAACTGATAAGCATAGGCCCATAATAATAATAATATCTGTTTACTATACATAAACAATTAAAAACAAAACGACTTGAAAAAACATATCACAAGCACTAGAAGATCATTATTGTCAACTCAAACTACTATACCCAGCAAAAGTATGTATTAAAATTGAAAGAGAAATAAAATGTTTTATAGAAAAAAATAGACAAACAAATTTAAGAGCATTAAGCCTACCCTACATATGATACTGGAAAGAATACAATATAAAGATAAGGGTGAGCACACCAAAGATGAGATATATAAATAAATAAAACAATGACAATTAAGTCAAAGAAGTCCAAGAAAATACTGAAAAATCAACAAAATGATAAGAGTTAGTAAACATCTTTAGAGAGATCTAACAATATGAAAGAAGATGCTGAACCAATTTCAGGAGCTCTACAAAGAGAAGGAAATGTTGCTGCATCTAAAGGCAGCCCTGTGTGACCTATTAACAGCTTAAAGACTGAAGAATTGACTGTGAAGTCAATAAGTTGTTAAAGAGAGATAGAGATGACATCTTCTCAGCTTTCACCTGAACAGTAATATGATATATGTTGGTGCATATAGACAATGAAGCCTCAGTTAATAAAACCACACTGAAGCTGAGCACAAGAAGCCCTATGGAAGAAGAGGAAAAGAAAGAAGAATCTGATTTGTAAAAGGGAACAGGAGCTATGGGTAGTTATACAAATTAAATCTTCTAAGTCTATGTGCCTCATCTCTTCAAAGATGTCATCTTACCTTGACCCTAGAGCCTATAGGAAACAGGGTATATACTTGTGAGAGGCTAAGTCAGTGCCTACCATACCAATATGAAAAAATAAACATCTTCCAATAATAACTCTGAATATAAATAGTCTCTAATTCATCTACTAAATGATATATATTAAAAGATTAAATTTTAAGATATTTAACCTCTCTTTTTTGGCTCAAAACTGTAGACCTCATCAACAAAGATGGAGAACATTTTAGGATAAAAGCATGGACAAAGGTATTCCAAGTAAATGTAACCAAGAAGCAAGTAGGTACAGCTATTTTAACATTTGACAAATAGACTTCAAGCCAAAAAGGCATCAGAGATAAAATGGTCACTCCATCTTAATCAATGTAAGAATCCATCGAGAGGACATCAGAATTATAAACATATATGCAATAAATGCAGTATACCCAGTTTGATAAAACAAACACTGCTAGATTAAAAGCTACTCATTAATCCCATTAACTGATAATGGGTAAATGAATAGCTCATATTCGTCAATAGACAAGTCATCTGAAAAAAAAAAAAAAAACTAAGCACTGAAACACTGGAGTTGAATAACATCATAAATCAAATGAATATAACTGACATCTACAGAACATTCCAGTTTTCTAGGCAGCTGTTCATAAAATTAATCACATATTAGGACATGAAGCAAGTCTCAAAAATACAGAAAATTTTAAAATAATATTCTGCATTCTACCTTATCATGCATGATGAAATTAGATATTAACAATAAAAGGAACTAAACAAAGTATAAAAACTTACAGAGATGAAGCAACAAACTATTACATGTAGATAGTTGAAGAAATAAGGTAGGAAATAGAAACCTTCCTGGAGGTCAATAAAAATAAAAATACAACTTTCCAAAATATATGATATATAACAAAGGCAGTCATAACAGGAAACTTACAGCTACAATTGTATGTATAGTTATAGCTACAGCTAACTTGCAGGAAAGTTATACTAGCATTGCCTACATCATAAATTTTAAAGATTTCAATCAGCAAACTATTGATATGTCTTATAGCCTTGGAAAACCAAGAAAAAATATCCCAAACTTTAGACAGGAAGAAATAATCAAGATCAGGATAGAAATTAATGAAATAGTAACAAAAATACAAGAAATTAATGAAACAAAGAATTGATTTTTTTTAAAGATAAAATTAACAAATCCTCAGAAAAGTTAATGAGAAAAGAATGAGAAAATAATTCCCAAGTTTATAAAATTAGACAGAAAACAGAAAACTTTACAACAAATACCATTGCAGCTTAAGAAATCCTGAGGAAAGGCTATTTCGAGTTTTTGAAAATTCCTCATATATTATTCACTGCCCAGTTATCCTGATCACAAATTGGAGAGGGTGCTTTCAAACTTTTATCATCTTTAAGGCCACCACCCTAGTTTTCAGTAGCCTTTAGGAACCTAAAATATACCAACCCCATCAGTGTTCAGATACAGGGAATGGAGAACACAGTGTTTGGGGAATGCCTTGATAAAAACAAGTATTTCCTTCCTTCAACAGCATATGAGAGCTGCAACTTTTCTCTCTGTATGTGGATAGAGAGACAAAAGTGTATATATTACATTATCTATACTTGTCAGTGTTTCTCCTTTTATAATTGACATGTAATTTCTATCCACTTTTATTTTGCTGAGACGAGTGTATGTCTACAGCATGTGCTAGTTTGTTTCCTAATATGTTTGTTCTCAGAAGCTCCTAGACACCTAAGGCATAGAAGATATTATCATAACTGTGCTGAGAGCAAAAGAATACATTGGCTCACTTATGGCCCACAAAAATGAGAACATTAGATGCATGCTTCTGTCCCTTCTTCACAGAAAAATGCTCAGGGTTAAGGGCTTCCCCCAATTCTTTGATGTTAGCTGGGAAGAGGACTTCTGGCGAGACAGTATATTGGCCTTTTCTACCAGTCTGATTTTATGTTTATATGAAATAAAGAATCCTCTTAGTTTTTGAGAGAATATATTGTATCTGTATGGAAGCACCACTGGTCAATAAAAAGCTAATGGCCTACAGCTGAGCTAGAAATTAGAAGTTGGAACATCCATCACGCAGAAAGGATTCTGGGATAGATCAAGGCATGAGAGATTTCACAGGAAGATGTGAGGAGGACAGATGCATGGGACCTGGGCAGACACGTGGCCGAATAGATTAGAATAAATGGGTCATTAAGTTATGAACTAGTCAGAGAAGAGCCTAATTATATGTTCTGAGTATTTGTAAATATATATTTTGAGTTTCATGAGTCATTATTCTGGGAGTACAGGCCTGGGAGGAAAAACCACTGCAACACAGTCTCTTGAGCTTTCCTACCAGCCTGATTTTCTTTTTATATGAGGCAAAGAAACCTCTCAGCTAATTTTTAAATTTCTCACAATGGGCTGAGCCTGTTTTGTTCATTTTGAATTTACATGTCTGTGGTCAGGATTCATTTAACCATTTGGTATAGGGAACCTTTCTCTATCACTTTCTTATGTTGTTTATGAATAAAGACCAGACAAGGTAACTAAGTAGTTAACTTGAAAACAGATTTTAAATACATTCCTGGTCTAAGTAGAGATTTAGTTCTATCTGTTTGTTACCACTTTGATTCACACTTGTCATTATTAGTCCTAAATAATACAATTCTATTTCCTGCATATGATAGTCTTATCTATACCCACTAAATTGAGCAACTTTACTACTTTTCTGGAAGCTTTATTGTTTCTTATATTGTCATGTTTTTACTTTTTATCCACTATATTTGCCTGAAACTTGCAACATCTCATGTCCTATATAGTTAACTACTGTCTGTGGGTGCTACTGGCATCTCATTTCCACAGGTGATCTGTGAGTTTTTACTGTGGAATTCTTTGGAAGTTCATTTAATTGTGGGAAATCTTCAAAACTTGAAGATGAAGTAGAGAACATATTTTCACCTTGCAAATAAACAAGGACACTATAAACAGGATATTAATTTTAACCAGGGAACGCTGATTTAAAAAACCAAATATAATGGCTATTAGTGGTTATAAATCCTCCCCTCCTCTGTGTGTGTGTGTGTGTGTGTGTGTGTGTGTGTGTGTGTGTGTGTGTGTGTGTGAGTGTGTGTGTGTGTATGTGTGTGTGGTGTATATAGTGCATGGGTACATGTACATATAAGTATGTGTGAATGTAGGCCATCAGGGTATTTTTCAGTAGTCATCCATCTTATTTTTTGAGAGAAGGCTGCTCCCTGTCTTGGAGCTCATTCACTCTGCTAGGTTGGCGGGCAGATGAGTTTCAGGAATCTACTTCCAGCCTTTCCTCGCCCTCTACTGTGGCTACTGGCTTGGGCAAAATTGCCTGGCTTTTTACACAAATACTGAGAATCTAAATGCAAATCCCATTTGCACAGCAGGAAAATACCCACTGAGCCCTCTCCTTAGCTCCTGCTTATGAATTCTTACAAAAAACTTTTTAAATTTTTCTTCTATTTCATTGTACTAAAATCTTGGTTTCCAGTCATGAAATTTTCTCAGCTCTTTCTGAGAAGGAAATTTACATAGCTTCCAAAGTTCTCACTCTACATTTTTGGAGGTGACTTCCTCTGAGCTATATAACATGGTTAGGTGTACATTATTTTGGCTTACTCCTGCCTGGAATATCCTGAAAAGTACAATTGAAACCTGGCCACTTGTAGCACATTTCCAAGGTCACAATCAACATTTCCCATGCTTTGTTCTTGTGTTCAGTACATGCTGTGTTATCTCACCTCTATTTTCCTCAAACCTGTGATTAAAATTAAATTTCTTGTATGACAAACCCAGCTCTAATCGCTGGCTTCAACCAATGAATCTGATATACCTGAGAGGCTGTGTTGTGTGTAATGGCCAGATGCTTTTCTTCACATTGCTTTGATTCTGTATACAGGAAGCTCACTAGCTTCCATGCTGTTTTTCAAAAACATTATTAAGCAATGTTCCTTTATCAACTGCTGATATATTTTAGTTTCTCGTTATTGAGGCTATATATACAAAAATAACATGCACACATATATTTATATATGTACGGATATATATATTACAACATCTATTGCTTATCAACATTTCTTATGATTTACATAAGATTTCTACTTACTTTAGTTGAAATATTTTGTAATTATAAAATTACAAAACCATGCTGAACAGCACTTTTTATTCTGAGGGATTATTAAACTTAAATGAAGATCAAGAAATACCCCCTGACAAATGTGCATTATACCTTGATTTTTAAATTCTAGAGCAGAATATATTTCAAATAATATTTATATAACTTCGAGATTCTATTGGAAGGCAAAACTTTGTTACCTATTGTTTAATAATGCCTTTTATAGATAAATCAATTAATAAAAATAAAAATACCTTTCCAATTCTTCATGGGAGAGGCTAATAATTAGGCAGAGATTAAAACAAGTATGAAAGGTGACCATTACTAAAACAATCTCATTATTAAAAGTGTTGTTTTAAAGTAGTGTCACAAAGTGGTGTCAACTGGAGCAATGATGCTCGTATTTGAGTGCATCTAGAGTAACCAGAGGACAGTGGCAAGACTGAGCTAACTACTTTTAGGCTATGCTCACTTGAAATGAATTTAAGCGATATGTGTTGAGAAGAAATTGAAGTTCTCTGTAAGACTTAGATTAAAATATAGGAGTATTAGCAATAAGCTGTCACTCCCAAGTAGACATGCTTTAAAGGCTTGCCATATTTCAAAAAGGATGTAACTTACTATATGATATAAAACAAATCACAAATGGTCCTCACATCCACTCCATGTTAGGAACCTTTTTATTCCACTTGTTTAAATTTACATACTAAATTCACACACTTGTTTTTATTTTTTATTTTTAAATTTTTTTATTAACTTATTCTTGTTACATCTCAATGGTTATCCCATCCCTTGTATCCTCCCATTCTTCCCTCCCTCCCATTTTCCAATTATTCCCCTCCCCTATGACTGTTCCTGGGGGGGATTACCTCCCCCGTATATGCTCATAGGGTATCAAGTCTCTTCTTGGCAACCTGCTGTCCTACCTCTGAGTGCCACCAGGAGTCCCCCTCCAGGGGACATGGGCAAATGTGAGGCACCAGAGTACGTGAGAAAGTCATATCACACTCTCCACTCAACTGTGGAGAATATTCTGACCATTGGCTAGATCTGGGTAGGGGTTTAAAGTTTACTGCCTATATTGTCCTTGGCTGGTGCCTTAGTTTGAGCAGGACCCCTGGGTCAAAATCTGCCTATCATAATGTTCTACTTGTAGGTTTCTAGGACCCTCTGGATCCTTCTACTTTGCTATTCTCCAATGCTTCTCTCATTTAGAGTCCCAATAGGATGTCCTCCCCTCTGTCCCAATCCCTGGTAAGTGAAGGCTTTCGTGGTACATGCCCCTTGGGCTAGTATGCAGATATAAGTGAGTATATACCACTTGAGTCTCTCTGCTTCTGGGTTAACTCACTCATTATAATCATTTCTAGCTCAATCCATTTATCCACAAATTTTGGGAATTCCTTGTTTTTAATAGCTGAGTAGTATTCCATAGTGTATATGTACCACAGTTTCTTTATCCATTCTTCTACTGATGGAGACTTAGGCTGTTTCCATTTTCTGACTATCATGAATAAGGCTGCTATGAACATGGTTGAGCAAATATTCTTGTTGTGTGCTGGAGCATTTTCTGGGTATATTCCAAGGAGTGGAATAGCTGGGTCTTGAGGAAGCCCTATTCCCATTTTTCTGAGATAGCACCAGATAGATTTCCAAAGTGGCTGTACTAGTTTGCATTCCCACCAGCAATGAAGGAGTGTTCCTCTCTCCCCACATCCATGCCAGCATGTGGCGTCGCTTGGATTTTTGATCTTAGCCATTCTGATGGGTGTAAGATGGAATCTCAGAGTTGTTTTGATTTGCATTTCCCTGATGACTAAGGAGGTTGAGCATTTCTTTAAGTGTTTCTCAGGCATTTGATATTCCTCTGTTGAAAATTCTCTGTTTAGTTCCAAGCCCCATTTCTCAATTGGGTTATTTGGTTTGGTGGTGTTAAATCTCTTGAGTTCTTTATTTATTTTGGATATTAGACCTTTGTCCGATGTAGGGTTGGTGAAGATCTTTTCCCAGTCTGTAGGCTGTCGCTTTGTTCTCTTGACGGTGTCTCCTGCCTTACAGAAGCTTCTCAGCCTCATGTGGTCCCATTTATTAATGGTTGACATTAAGGCCTGGGCCGATGGTGTTCTGTTCAGGAAGTTGTCTCCTGTGCCAATATGTTCCAGGCTCTTCCCCACTTTTTCTTCTAAGTGACTTAATGTCTCTGGTTTTATGTTGAGGTCTTTAATCCACTTGGATTTGAGTTTTGTGCAAGGTGACAAATATGGGTCCAGTTGCATTTGTTTACACATAGACACCCAGTTACCCAGCACCATTTGTTGAAGATGCTATCCTTTTTCCATTGAATGGATTTGGCTTCTTTGTCAAAAATCAAGTGACCTTATGTGTGTGGGTTCATATCTGGGTCTTCGATTCAATTCCACTGATCAACCAGCCTGTTGCTGTGCCAGTACCATGCTGTTTTAATTACTATTGCTTTATAGTACAGTTTGAGATCAGGTATGGAGATTCCTCTGGAGCACCTTTTATTAAACAAGATTGTTTTAGCTATTCTGGGTTTTTTGTTTTTCCATATGAAGTTCAGAATTGAACTTTCAATGTCTTTAAAAAATTGTGTAGGTATTTTGATATGGATTGCATTGAATCTGTAGATTGCTTTTGGTAGGATGGCCATTTACTATGTTAATTCGTCCAATCCATGAGCAAGGAAGATCATTCCATCTTCTCAGGTCATCTTCAATCTCTTTCTTCAGAGTTTTGAAATTTTTTCAAACAATTCTTCACTTGTTTAGATAGAGTAACTCCTAGATATTTTATATTGCTTGTGGCTAATGTGAAGGGTGTGATTTTCCTAAAACTTCCTCTGCAAGCTTGTCATTTGTGTATAGGAAGGCTACAGACTTTTTTGAGTTAATTTTGTATCCAGCTAATTTGCTGAAGGTGTTTATAGGCTTTAGGAGTTCTCTGGTGGAATTTTGAGGGTCACTTATGTACACTATCACATCATCTGCAAATAGAGATAATTTGACTTCCTCCTTTCCCATTTGGATACCCTTGATCTCATTTTGTTGTCTTATTGCTCTGGCTAGAACTTTGAGTACTATATTGAAGAGAGAGTGGGCAGCCTTGCCTTGTTCCCAATTTTAGAGGAATTTTCTTGAGTATCTCACCATTTACTTTGATTTTGGCTATTGTCTTGCTGTATATAGCCTTTATTATGTTGAGGAAAGTGCCTTATATCTGCGATCTCTCTAAAACTTTAAACATGAATGGGTGTTGGATTTTATCAAATGCTTTCTCTGCATCTAAAGAGATGATCATATGGTTTTTTATTTTCAGTTTGTTTATATGGTGGATTACATTGATGGATTTCCATATATTAAACCATCCTTGCATGCCTGGAATGAAGCCTACTTGGTTGTGATGAATGATATCTTTGATGTGTTCTTGTATTCGTTTTGCAAGTATTTTATTTAGTATTTTTGCATCTATGTTCATAAGAGAAATTGGTCTGAAATTCTGTTTCTTTGTTGAGTCTTTGTGAGGTTTAGGTATCAATGAGACTATGGCCTCATAGAATGGATTTTGTAATTTTCCATCCATTTCTATCTTTTGGAGTAGCTTGAAGAGTATCGGTATTAGCTCACCCTTGAAGGTCTGGTAGAATTCTGCACTGAAACTATCTGGCCCTTGGCTTTTTTTTGGTTGGGAGACCATCGATGATTGCTTCTATTTCTGTAGGGGAAATGGGACTATTTAGCTTGTTTATCTGTTCTTCACTCAACTTTGGCAAGTGAAATTGATCAAGAAATCATCCATTTCCCTTAGATTTTCAAATTTTCTGGCGTATATACCTTCAAAGTAGGATCTTATGATTCTTTGTATTTCTTCAGTGTCTGTTGTTATGTCTCCCTTTTCATTTCTGATTTTGTTGATTTCAATACTGTCTCTCTGCCTTTTAGTTTGTTTGGCTAACGGTCTATCTATCTTGTTGATTTTCTCAAAGAACCAGCTCTTGGTTTTGTTGATTCTTTGGACTGTTTTCTTAGTTTCTAATTTGTTAATTTCAGCCCTGAGTTTGATTATTTCCAGGCGTCTACTCCTTTTGGGAGTTTCTGCTTCTTTTTTTTTTCTAGGGCTTCCAGTTGTGTCATTAAGATGCTTATGTGTGATGTTTCCAATTTCTTTTTAAAGGCACTTAGTGCTATGAATTTTCCTCTTAGCACTGCTTTCAATGTATTCCACAAATTTGGGTATGTTGTTTCTTCATTTTCATTGAATTTCAGAAACTCCTTGATTTCTTTCTTTATTTCTTCTCTGACCCAGGTGTCATTTAGCAGAGAGTTGTTTAGTTTCTACGTATGTGTAGGCTTTTTGTTATTTCTGTTGTTGTTGAATTGCAGCCTAAGAGCATGGTAATCTGATAGGATACAAGGTATTATTTCAATCCTCTTGTATCTGTTGAGCCTTGCTTTGTGACCTACGATGTGATCAATTTTGGAGAAGGTTCCATGGGGTGCAGAGAAGAAGGTATATTCTTTCTTGTTTGGGTGGAAGGTTCTATAGATATCTGTTAGATCCATTTGACCCATGGCATTGGTTGATGATGTTATTTCTTGGCTTAGTTTCTGTTTCAATGACCTATCCTTCAGTGAGAGTGGGGTGTTGAAGTCTCCCACTATTATTGTGTGGTTTAAGCTTTTTTAGCAGATCTTTTACAAATGTGGGTGCCCTTGTATTGGGAGCATAGATGTTCAGAACTGTAATGTCATCTTGGTTGACTTTACCTTTGATGAGTATGAAGTGTCCTTCCTCATCCCTTTTGATTAATTTTGGCTAAAAGTCTATTTTGTTCGATACTAAAATGGCTATGCCTGCTTGCTTCTTGTGACCATTTGCTTGGAATAATTTTTTCCAACCTTTTACCTGAGGTAATGCCTTTCATTATGGGTGAGATGTGTTTCTTGAATGCAGAAGAATGTTGGATCTTGTTTATGCACCCATTCAGTTAGTCTGTGTCTTTTTATTGGAGAATTGAGACCATTGATGTTGAGAGATATTAATGACCAGTGACTGTTCAGAGTCTTAATTTTGATGTTGGTTCCAGTCGAGCATTTGTGTAGTTGTGTTTTTGCCATGGGATAGTTATCTATTTCCTGAGTAGTTTTGGTTGCAGCTTGACCCTTTGGGATGGAGTTTTCCTTCTAGTACCTTCTGTAAAGCTGGATTTGTGGATAGGTACTGTTTGAATTTGTTTTTGTCATGGAATATTTTGTTTTCTCCATCAATGGTTATTGATAGTTTTGCTGGGTAAAGTAGTCTGGCCTGGCATCTGTGGTCTCTTAGGGATTGCAGGATCTCTGTCCAGGCCCTTCTGGCTTTTATGGTCTCTGCTGAGAAGTCGGGTGTAATTCTGACAGGTTTGCCATTAAATGTTATTTGACCCTTTTCCCTTGCAGATTTTAATATTTTTTCTTTGTTCTGTATGTTTTGTGTTTTGATTATTATGTGACGGGCAGTTTTCTTTTCTGGTCAATTCTATTTGGTGTTATGTAGGCCTCTTGTATGCTTATAGGCATCTCTTTCTTTAGATTGGGGAAATTTTCTTCTATGATTTTTTTGAGAATAGTTGCTGGGCCTTGGAGTCTGATATCTTCTCTTTCTTCAATGCCTATTATCCTCAGATTTCTTGTTTTTATGGTGTCCTTAATTTCTTGGCTGTTTTGTGTCAGGAGTTTTCCAGATTTGGCATTTTCTTTAATGGTTGCTTCAAGATCTGTAATTGTATCTTCTAGACCTGAGATTCATTCTTCCATCTCTTGGATTCCGTTAGAAAAGCTCATTTCTGTGTTGCTCACCTTCTTCTCTGAGGTCTCACGTTCTTGTTTTTCTTCTGTCTGTGTGTTTATCATTGAATCCGTTTTCATTTTCAGATCTTGAACTGATTTTTTTATTTCTTTCATCTGATTTTTTGTATATTCCTGAGTTTCTTCCATAGCCTCTTTACAGATTTTCAGAGCTTGAACTGTTTTATTTATTTCTTTCATCTGGTTGTTTGCATTTTCCTGTAATTTTTCCAGTTCCACTCCATGTGCTTCTTTAATGTCTCTTACCTGTTTGGCTGCATCTTCCTGCATTTGATTATGAATTTTATTTGTTTCCTCCATTATCATTCTCATTACTAAGGATTTGAGGTCATTTTCTTGTATTTCCCTTGTACTTGAGTTCTCTGGGTTGTATTCTTTGGGATAGCTGGAAACTGGAGACGCCATGGTGTTTTGGGTTTTTTTGTGTATGCTTATTCGCTGTCCTTTAGGCATCTTGCCATCTTTGTTTTTGTTGGGTAGCTTCCAGAGTTGGATGGAGGGAGTCTGATGATAGATTCACTTATTTTCTCACGATTTCCCTAGGCTGGAAGCTCTAATGCTTCACTGCTGTGGATGTTAGGAGGTTAGCCCTGTTGTTTTGGACTCTCACAGCCAGTGATCCTCAGCTCCCCTGTGCTATGGGTCCTGCAATCGTTCTGGGTCTCTGAATGAGCATTGGGTCAGGCCAAGGTATCCACAGCCTTCTGTGTCCCCTGCCAAGTCCAGCCAGGACCACAGGGCCAGAACCACGGGCTGAACTCAGCTAGATTCTCAGGGCCTGAACCATCTGCCGAGCTCAGCTAGGGATTCTGGGCCCAAAATGCACACAGAGTCCAGCCAGAATTTTTGGACTGGGACTGTGCACCAAGCTCAGCTAGGGGCTTTTGGCCCAAAGTGCATGCTGTGGTTAGTTATTGACAGGGCCAAACTGTCTGCCAAGATCAGCCAGGAATTCTGGATTCAAACTGCACACTGTGTCCAACCAGAGTCTTCGAGCCAGTGGAGCTGAGCACTCCACCCAGCCTGCATCACAGCAGGAGAATTGTGGCTGTGCTGAGCCAGTGCCAGTGGTGGAACTGAGGTCTCCGCCCAGCCTGTGTCACAGCAGGAGAACTGTGGCTGCGCTGAGCCAGCGCCAGTGGTGGAACCAAGAGCTCTGTTCAGACTGCATCACCGCTGGGGAGCTCCCGCTGAGCTGTGGTGGTGCCTAGGGTGGAACTGAGCGCTCCGCCCAGCCTGCTCCATAGCAGGGGAGCTGTGGCTGCCCTGAGGCAGTGCCGCGGGCAGAATTGCTTGCTGAGCTGAGCGAGAACCTGGGACTCTGGGGCTGAACTGTCCACGGAGTCCAGTCTGGGTCCCAAGGCACCACGTGACCCAAATCCTGCCCAGAGTCCCCTCTCCTGCAGCAACTCCCACCAGCCACCACACCAATCGCCTCCACAGGAAGGCTCTGAGCTGCAAACCTCAGCCACCGCCGCTGGTGCTGCTGGTGCTACTGGTGCCACTGGGTCCGCTGCTGCTGCAGCCTCTGCCGCTGCTGCTCTGATCTGAGAATATCCACGGGAGGAGTCCCGTGTGCAGGGGTACGCAGGTCCTCCGCACCCTGGTCCCTCTGAACCGTAGAGCACTCCCGCTGCCGTGGTGTGGGGACCCCGGTGTTCCTGGCTCGGAAATCAGTGCAATTCCCTGAATTGTTCATTGGAGCCTCCAAACACGGTCCACACTGCTCTCTGCCATCTTCCACACACTTGTTTTTAAAGCGTAGAAAAGCATCATAAATATATTTGCTCCAAAATCAAAGATATGAGATGTGAAACAAAAGTCATAATGAAGACAGACACTCTAGACCAATTGCTCTCAACCTGTGGGGTCACATATCAGATGTCTTGATATGCTGTATTTTTTGGAACATAAGACGCACTTTTTCCTTCCAAAAGTTGGGGCGGGGGGAAGAATTATGCTGTGCCTTACGGTCTGATTGCTATCCATTGGGCATCAACAAAGAGCTCACTTACTCATGCCAGCAGAGGAATAGTTGCAGGGTTCAATATGTCCACAGCCGTAGGCAATATCCCCAAAATCCCTTCTCACACCGAGCTTGGTCCCTGACACCTCCCCATCCCACCCATCCCTCGCCCCCCACTGCTGATCTGAGATGAATGCCTATCTTAGCCTCTCAGGAAAATAGGTGCCTGTCAGCTTGCTGCAGGGAGCGCGGCATGTGGAGTTAAGTAAAATGTGTAGCAATAGGAAGCTCTAGCTACCATTTGTCCTGCCTTGACCACAGTGGGACCACAGTGCTATGTAGCAATCGTTACTGGCAAATGGGAGAAGACAGAATTGTTCATTCTGCATATGTGAGCAGACAGATGGATTTAAAAAGTATGGTCCAAATGTCCTGGACAGCTTCTAGAAAAAAGAAAAAACTGCTTTATCAGTGCTTGACCAATTCAGAGCACATATTAGTGAAACAACAACAACAAAAACAAAAAACAAAAACAGATTTAAAGAGGAGAAGACTCATCTAGCTGTAATTCCTGGGGGTCTTACCAGCCACTTGAAACTTTTCAATGTTTCAATCAACAAACCACTTAAAGTCTTTATGAGAGAAGAGTGGAACAAATGGATGGCTGCTGGGAATCATGATCTGACTCCAACAGGATGAATGAAGAGGCCCACTGTCACTCAGATTTGTTGATGGGTTAAAATATCATGGCAGTCAGTGAAGGAGAAAATCGTTGTACGATCATTCAAAATATGTGGGTTTAGCAATGCCTGAGATGGAACTGAAGATGATACCATATATGAAAATAGCAAAGAAAGTGATACAAGTGATTGTCAGCAACCAAGCTTCCTAAATTCTGACACTAGCGATGATGAGTTTTTGGGGTTTCCAGAAAACTAGAAAAGTGCTAATTCTCCAAGTCACTAATTCTTTCCTTCTGTTGTGTTAACACTGTTTAATATTACTGTATTTTATGATGTTTTTTAATTTATTTTTTATTACACATATATAAGACAAACTACATACAGCAGGGAGAACCATGTGACAATCATGAGAATAAGGAATTCTATACATGTTACATTCATAGTGACTTGGCCATCTGCATTCGTCTCGTTTGAAGTAGGTGTTTTTCCTTTGTTGTTGGGTCTAAATTGCTGAATACTTATCCTATCTCAACTCTAGTACTAATTTGATTCAGAATATTTTTCTTGTTTTACTGCTCTAAAAACTGGGCGCATCTTATGGTCAGGTGTGACTTATGGTCTGAAAAATACAGAATATATTTATATAATGATTCATAACAGTAGCAAAATTACAGTTATAAATAGAAATAAAATAATTTTATAGCTGGGGTCACCAAAACGTGAGAAACTATATTAAAGGGTTGTGGCATTAAGAAGATTGAAAACCACTACTCTAGACAAAGTTACCATGGGGTGTTGAGAATTTCTCTGTGCATACTTGGTGCTGAAGCCTCTTCATCTGTGATAAAACAACAGTCTCTACTTTAAAGCAAAATCATTTATCCCATACATTTCAATCAAAGCTTTGCATATACTAAAAATACACAAAGGAAAATAAGAAAGCCTACTGTATAATTTATTGTTCTTTTTTTTAGACTCTTAAAATTATTACCCATATTTGTGACATCATGATTAATAGCAAAATATGAAAAACACTTTCTCAGTACGTGAAGGCTATACTACAAAAGGCTCATTAGATGAAGACTGACAACAATTTGTAAAAAAAAATGCCAGTTGAAACCACATTTAGTAAATTTGTCAAAGTATTTTTATATATCTCTATGTATAGTATATTTATGTAAGTATAAACTGTATGTGTAGCCATTTTCTAAATAATTTTTTTAGGGATGAGAATAGAAGGCAGGCAGAAAGCAGTATTTTGGTAAGGTAAAAAATGACTAGATGACTAAGAAATGTTCGTTTCCAAAACACTGTATTAAGAATTGAGCTGCTACAAGGAATATACATTACATATTGGTTTTAAAAGATTAAAAAAGGGTAAAACAAATCTATAAACCACTATGAATTTGAAAAGAACATTTCATTTAAATTAAAAACATTTTTTTTTTTTTTTTTTTTTTTTTTTTTTTTTTTTTTTTGTTTTTTTTTTATTAATTTATTCTTGTTACATCTCAATGTTTATCCCATCCCTTGTATCCTCCCATTCCTCCCCCCCCATTTTCCCATTATTCCCCTCCCCTATGACTGTTCCTGAGGGGGATTACGTCCCCCTATATATTCTCATAGGGTATCAAGTCTCTTCTTGGCTACTTGCTGTCCTTCCTCTGAGTGCCACCAGGTCTCCCCCTCCAGGGGACATGGTCAAATGTGAGGCACCAGAGTATGTGAGAAAGTCGTATCACACTCTCCACTAAACTGTGGAGAATATTCTGAAAATTGGCTAGATCTGGGAAGGGGTTTAAAGTTTACCTCCTGTATTGTCCTTGGCTGGTGCCTTAGTTTGAGCGGGACCCCTGGGCCCAAATCTGCCTATCATATTGTTCTACTTGTAGATTTCTAGGACCCTCTGGATCCTTTTATTTGCTGTTCTCCCATGCGTCTCTCATTTAGAGTCCCAATAGGATGCCTTCCCCTCTGTCCCAGTTTCCTGGTAAGTGAAGGCTTTCGTGGGACATGCCCCTTGGGCTAGTATGCAGATATAAGTGAGTATATACCATTTGATTCTTTCTGCTTCTGGGTTAACTCACTCATTATGATCATTTCTAGCTCAATCCATTTATCCACAAATTTCGGGAATTCCTTGTTTTTAATAGCTGAGTAGTATTCCATAGTGTATATGTACCACAGTTTCTTTATCCACTCTTCTACTGAGGGACACTTAGGCTGTTTCCATGTTCTGGCTATTATGAATAAGACTGCTATGAACATGGTTGAGCAAATTTTCTTGTTGTGTGCTGGAGCATCTTCTGGGTATATTCCAAGGAGTGGAATAGCTGGGTCTTGAGGAAGCCCTATTCCCATTTTTCTGAGATAGCACCAGATAGATTTCCAAAGTGGCTGTACTAGTTTGCATTCCCACCAGCAATGAAGGAGTGTTCCTCTCTCCCCACATCCTCGCCAGCATGTGGTGTCGCTTGAATTTTTGATCTTAGCCATTCTGATGGGTGTAAGATGGAATCTCAGAGTTGTTTTGATTTGCATTTCCCTGATGACTAAGGAGGTTGAGCATTTCTTTAAGTGTTTCTCAGCCATTTGATACTCCTCTGTTGAGAATTCTCTGTTTAGTTCCAAGCCCCATTTCTCAATTGGGTTATTCGGTTTGGTGGTGTTTAATTTCTTGAGTTCTTTATATATTTTGGATATTAGACCTTTGTCAGATGTAGGGTTGGTGAAGATTTTTTCCCAGTCTGTAGGCTGTCGCTTTGTTCTCTTGACAGTGTCTCCTGCCTTACAGAAGCTTCTCAGCCTCATGAGGTCCCATTTATTAATGGTTGACATTAAGGCCTGGGCCGTTGGTGTTCTGTTCAGGAAGTTGTCTCCTGTGCCAATATGTTCCAGGCTCTTTCCCACTTTTTCTTCTAAGTGAGTTAGTGTCTCTGGTTTTATGTTGAGGTCTTTAATCCACTTGGATTTGAGTTTTGTGCAAGGTGACAAATATGGGTCCAGTTTCATTTTTTTACACATAGACCTCCAGTTAGACCAGCACCATTTGTTGAAGATGCTATCCTTTTTCCATTGAATGGATTTGGCTTCTTTGTCAAAAATCAAGTGACCATATGTGTGTGGATTCATATCTGGGTCTTCGATTCGATTCCATTGATCAACCAGCCTGTTGCTGTGCCAGTACCATGCTGTTTTAAGTACTATTGCTTTATAGTACAGTTTGAGATCAGGTATGGAGATTCCTCCGGAGCATCTTTTATTGTACAAGATTGTTTTAGCTATTCTGGGTTTTTTGTTTTTCCATATGAAGTTCAGAATTGAACTTTCAATGTCTTTAAAAAATTGTGTAGTTATTTTGATAGGGATTGCATTGAATCTATAGATTGCTTTTGGTAGGATGGCCATTTTTACTATGTTAATTCTCCCGATCCATGAGCAAGGAAGATCACGCCATCTTCTCAGGTCATCTTCAATCTCTTTCTTCAGAGTTTTGAAATTTTTTTCATACAAGTCCTTCACTTGCTTAGTTAGGGTAACTCCTAGATATTTTATATTGCTTGTGGCTAATGTGAAGGGTGTGGTTTTCCTAATTTCTTCCTCTGCAAGCTTGTCATTTGTGTATAGGAAGGCTACAGACTTTTTGAGTTAATTTTGTATCCAGCCAATTTGCTGAAGGTGTTTATCAGCTTTAGGAGTTCTCTGGTGGAGTTTTGAGGGTCACTTATGTACACTATCATATCATCTGCAAAGAGGGATAATTTGACTTCCTCCTTTCCCATTTGGATCCCCTTGATCTCCTTTTGTTGTCTTATTGCTCTGGCTAGAACTTCGAGTACTATATTGAAGAGATATGGAGAGAGTGGGCAGCCTTGCCTTGTTCCCGATTTGAGAGGAATTTCCTTGAGTATCTCACCATTTACTTTGATTTTGGCTATTGGCTTGCTGTATATAGCCTTTATTATGTTGAGGAAAGTGCCTTGTATCCCCGATCTCTCTAAAACTTTAAACATGAATGGGTGTTGAATTTTATCAAATGCTTTCTCTGCATCCAAGGAGATAATCATGTGGTTTTTTATTTTCAGTTTGTTTATATGATGGATTACATTGATGGATTTCCGTATATTAAACCATCCCTGCATGCCTGGAATGAAGCCTACTTGGTCATGATGAATGATATCTTTGATGTGCTCCTGTATTCGTTTTGCAAGTATTTTATTTAGTATTTTTGCATCTATGTTCATAAGAGAAATTGGTCTGAAATTCTCTTTCTTTGTAGAGTCTTTGTGAGGTTTAGGTATCAATGAGACTATGGCCTCATAGAATGAATTTGGTAATTTTCCATCCATTTCTATCTTTTGGAGTAGCTTGAAGAGTATCGGTATTAGCTCGCCCTTAAAGGTCTGGTAGAATTCTGCACTGAAACCATCTGGCCCTGGGCTTTTTTTGGTTGGGAGACCATCGATGATTGCTTCTATTTCTGTCGGGGAAATGGGACTATTTAACTTGTTTATCTGTTCTTCACTCAACTTTGGCAAGTGAACTTGATCAAGAAAATCGTCCATTTCCCTTAGATTTTCAAATTTTGTGGCGTATATGCCTTCAAAGTAGGATCTTATGATTCTTTGAATTTCTTCAGTGTCTGTTGTTATGTCTCCCTTTTCATTTCTGATTTTGTTGATTTCAATACTGTCTCTCTGCCTTTTAGTTAGTTTGGCTAATGGTCTGTCTATCTTGTTGATTTTCTCAAAGAACCAGCTTTTGGTTTTGTTGATTCTTTGGACTGTTTTCTTAGTTTCTAATTTGTTAATTTCAGCCCTGAGTTTGATAATTTCCAGGCGTCTACTCCTCTTGGGTGTTTCTGCTTCTTTTTTTTCTAGGGCTTCCAGTTGTGTTGTTAAGATGCTTATGTGCGATGTTTCCAATTTCTTTTTAAAGGCACTTAGTGCTATGAATTTTCCTCTTAGCACTGCTTTCAATGTATCCCACAAATTTGGGTATGTTGTTTCTTCATTTTCATTGAATTTCAGAAACTCCTTGATTTCTTTCTTTATTTCTTCCCTGACCCAGGTGTCATTTAGCAGAGAGTTGTTTAGTTTCCACAAACGTGTAGGCTTTTTGTTATTTCTGTTGTTGTTGAATTGCAGCCTAAGAGCATGGTGATCTGATAGGATACAAGGTATTATTTCAATCCTCTTGTATCTGTTGAGGCTTGCTTTGTGACCTACGATGTGATCAATTTTGGAGAAGGTTCCATGGGGTGCAGAGAAGAAGGTGTATTCTTTCTTGTTTGGGTGAAAGGTTCTATAGATATCTGTTAGATCCATTTGACCCATGGCATTGGTTAATGATGTTATTTCTCGGCTTAGTTTCTGTTTCAATGACTTATCCTTCAGTGAGAGTGGGGTGTTGAAGTCTCCCACTATTATTGTGTGGGGATCGATGTGTGGTTTAAGCTTTTTTAGGAGATCTTTTACATATGTGGGTGCCCTTGTATTGGGAGCATAGATGTTCAGAATTGTGATGTCATCTTGGTTGACTTTACCTTGATAAGTATGAAGTGTCCTTCCTCATCCCTTTTGATTAATTTTGGTTGAAAGTCTATTTTGTTCGATACTAAAATGGCTACACCTGCTTGCTTCTTGTGACCATTTGCTTGGAATATTTTTTTCCAACCTTTTACCCTGAGGTAATGCCTTTCATTATGGGTGAGATGTGTTTCTTGGATGCAGAAGAATGTTGGGTCTTGTTTATGTACCCATTCGGTTAGTCTGTGTCTTTTTATTGGAGAATTGAGGCCATTGATGTTGAGAGATATTAATGACCAGTGACTGTTAAGAGTCTTAATTTTGATGTTGTTTCCAGTCGAGCGTTTGTGTAGTTGTGTTTTTGCCATGGGATAGTTATCTATTTCCTGGGTAGTTTTGGTTGTAGCTTGACCCTTTGGGATGGAGTTTTCCTTCTAGTACCTTCTGTAAAGCTGGGTTTGTGGATAGGTACTGTTTGAATTTGTTTTTGTCATGGAATATTTTGTTTTCTCCATCAATGGTTATTGATAATTTTGCTGGGTAAAGTAGTCTGGCCTGGCATCTGTGTTCTCTTAGGGTTTGCAGGATCTCTGTCCAGGACCTTCTGGCTTTTATGGTCTCTGCTGAGAAGTCAGGTGTAATTCTGATAGGTTTACCATTAAATGTTATTTGGCCCTTTTCCCTTGCAGCTTTTAATATTTTTTCTTTGTTCTGCATGTTTTGTGTTTTGATTATTATGTGGCGGGCAGTTTTTCTTTTCTGGTCAATTCTATTTGGTGTTCTGTAGGCCTCTTGTATGTTTATAGGCATCTCTTTCTTTAGATTGGGGAAATTTTCTTCTATGATTTTGTTGAGAATAGTTTCTGGGCCCTGGAGTCTGATGTCTTCTCTTTCTTCAATGCCTATTATCCGCAAATTTCTTCTTTTCATGGTGTCCTTAATTTCTTGGATGTTTTGTGTCAGGAGTTTTCCAGATTTGGCATTTTCTTTAATGGTTGATTCAATATCTGTGATTGTATCTTCTAGCCCTGAGATTCGTTCTTCCATCTCTTGGATTCTGTTAGAAAAGCTCACCTCTGTGTTGCTCGCCTTCTTCTCTGAGGTCTCACGTTCTCGTTTTTCTTCTGTCTGTGTGTTTATCATTGAATCCATTTTCATTTTCAGATCTTGAACTGATTTTTTGATTTCTTTCATCTGATTTTTTGTATATTCCTGAGTTTCTTCCATTGCCTCTTTATAGGTCTTCAGAGCTTGAACCGTTTTAGTTATTTCTTTCATCTGGTTGTTTGCATTTTCCTGCAATTTTTCCAGTTCCACTCTATGTGCTTCTTTTATGTCTCTCACCTGTTTGTCTGCGTCTTCCTGCATTTGATTACGAATTTTATTTGTTTCCTCCATTATCATCCTCATTACTAAGGATTTGAGGTCATTTTCTTGTATTTCCGTTGTATTTGAGTTCTCTGGGTGGTTTTCTTTGGGATAGCTGGAAACTGGAGACGCCATGTTGTTTTGGGGTTTTTTGCGTATGCTTTTTCGTTGTCCTTTAGACATCTTGCCGTCTTTGTTTTTGTTGGGTAGCTTCCAGAGTTGAATGGAGGGTGTCTGATGATAGATTCACTTGTTTTCTTACGATTTCCCTAGGCTGCGAGCTCAAAGCTTCACTGGTGTGGATGTTAGGAGGTTAGCCCTGTTGTTCTGGTCTCTCACAGCCAGTGATCCTCAGTCCCTCTCTGCTGTGGATCCTGCAATTGTTCTGGGTCTCTGAATGAGCGTTGGGTCAGGCCAAGGTATCCACAGCCTTCTGTGTTCCCTGCCAAGTCCAGCCAGGAGCACTGGGACCGAACCACGGGCAGAACTCAGCTAGATTCTCAGGGCCAGAACCGTCTGCCAAGCTCAGCTAGGGATTTTGGGCCCAAAATGCACACAGGGCCCAGCCAGAATTTTTGGGCTGGGACTACGCACCAAGCTCCACTAGGGCCTTTTGGCCCAAAGTGCGTGCTGTGGTCAGTTATTGACTCAGGGCCCGAACTGACCACCAATCTCAGCCAGGAATTCTGGATTCAAACTGTACACTGTGTCCAACCAGAGTCTTAGAGCTGGTGGAACCGAGAGCTCTGTCCAGCCTGTGCCACAGCAGGAGAACTGCGGCTGCTCTGAGTTAGCGCCAGTAGTGGAACAAGTGCTCCACCCGGACTGTGTCACCGCAGGGAAGCTGCCGCTGAGCTGAGGTGGTGCCTAGGATGGAACCGAGCACGTCACCAAGCCTGCGCCACAGCAGGAGAACTGCGGCTGCTCTGAGTTAGCGCCAGTGGTGGGACAAGTGCTCCACCCAGACTGTGTCTTAAAAACATTTTTATTCCTTTTTCTAGTCTGATTCATCTCCATTCCCATAGGCAAAACTGCCTTTTTTATTTCATTGCATGGATTTATTCTGCTAAACAATGATTATTTGCTTTGGCTCTGAACTGGGAGCCAATAATCTACTTGTTACTGTTTCTTTCTAGAATATAACATAATTTGTCATCCTTTTTCCTATTTTTTTCTATTTTTAATATATAGTATTAGCCATACTGCTATTAACATGATTGTGTGTGTTTCTATTTAAAATAAGTTTCCATATTGTATATGTGCTGAAAATGGTGGACAATGGACTGTTTGCCTTTCTATCTCCATGTCCTATGATTTATGTGCACCAAGTCAAACAGTGAAAATTCTATGCACCTCATCTGGTCGCCCTTTGTTCCTCCAGCCTCTGTCATTCTACCCAAGCTTGTGTGTGACTAATCATATCATAAGGATGTGCTAATTTGTCTTTCCTGAAACCACCTAGATCTATCTGATTTGTTGGCCATAGATACCTTTTAAAGAAAGCCCTACCCAATATGACATTTTTAGTATGACTTTTTTTGTATTTTATATATATTTTTACTGATTACATAGTTTTTCTATTCATTTTACTGATTAAATATTTTTACATCACCTTATTTTCCTCCTTCTAATGATAACTTTGGATGTCTGTAACTATAGTCTGACCCAATGCTTTATGTTTCTCATAGTTGTAATTTGTTCTGCTAATAATAAAGTTATTGTCATAAAGGCCGTGAACCTAGACACCAATTTTCTCATGGAGCTGTGGTTCTTATTGCATTTGAGACTAAGTTTTATACTCCATTGGAGAAAATGTTATACATGGTCTAAGACAAAAGTCACATTTAAAGTTATAGATTATTAAATTACATTAAATCATTTTAATTTTGCCAGAACTATTTTTTAAAAGTCTTCTTCTTCTTCCACTTTCTACAAGACCACTGTTGTCACAAATAATTCAGAACATAAAGCATCTGCTTTGACACTACATTCATGCCAGTTTTACATTTACCTACCTGTCCTTCAACATCTTGGCAATCTTGTATGTTACCGATTTTTGTTTCTGACAGTGAACCTGTCAAGAGTGCAGAAATATCTTCTAAAAACTTACACCAAAAAAAAAAAAAAATCTTGGATTTTCTACAATATATCAGTCAACATAGAAATTAATTTTGATATATGTAGCCTATTCAACAGAGTAGGCTGTAAACTTAAGAGGCAGTTTTGTTTTGTGTGTTCATTTCCAGAACATTTTTTTAAAAAATGATTTAGGAACATGCAAATCAACACAAATAATTCTTGCTGCCAATGATGATTTAGTTGCTGCATTTCATTTTGAATCTTACATTAATTTCTACCCTTATCGGTATTACTTCTGCTCATTTGGGGTTGAATTTGAATTTAAGTTTGATTATTAAGGTGGAAACATTCACCATATGCTTGAAGATCTTGCTTTTTTTTTTTTTTTTTAATAACAGAAAACAAATTACGAATGATTTCTAGGTACTGCTGTGGCAATTTTCTTCAAAATTTGAAATGCCATGCTTTAATTGCATTCAACCATATTTTAGAAATTCCTATTATTTCCATTGACTAGTAGGTTACTTAAAAGAGTTTTCTTCACTTTTAAATTATTTCGTGGGTTTGGAGAAATAAACATTTGCTGCCCTTCCATGGGATCCCAGTTTGGTTCCCAGATATCATGTCAGCAGCTCATAACAGTTTGTAACTCCAGCTTCTGCTTCTTCCCCTAAAGGCACTTGCACATGCACAGCACACATTCAAACAAACACATATTCATATATATTTTTAAATGTTTTGTAAAGTTTACATAATTCATCAACTTTCCAAATAAATATGTTATTTTGACTTCTTTATAACTGAGAACTGGAGGTGAATTCAGGGAAAGCCAAAGCATCTCTGCCCTAAAGAACTCACATCTCATTAAGCATGTGTACTAAAATAAGTAAGCAAACATGCAACCGATGCAGCCACCTTGATTCACAACTCTGCAGCTCATCCTTGTACTTGATGGGAATACAAGCTTATTTGTGGAAGTCAGAGGAAAGGTTTTAGGAGCCGGGTCTCTCTTGACAAGGTAGAGTCCAGGAATGGAATGCAAGCCATTAGGTTTACACAGCAAACTCTTTTACTATGGAGCCATCTTACTACCTCATATTCTATGTGTTTTAACCATTACTATGTTTCCTATCATTTCATAATTATCTTCTAGTAGACTTTCCACCTGGAGTGTGTGCCTAGGCTTTGACTAAGCTGCCAACATGCTAAGGTCATTCTCAAATGAAACGTTATCAGGGAACAACCATGAGTGCCATTTCAACTCCAAAAATTTTGTTTTAAATTGGCTTAGTCCCTGAGGTTCTTTAATTTGTAGATAAATTTTAACCATAAAAATCTCATCTTTTCTTTTCTTAAGATGTCAATGGACAGGACATTCTCCACAGTTGAGTGGAGAGTGGGGACTGACTTTCACACGTACTCTGGTGCCTCATATTTGACCACGTCCCCTGAATAGGGAGACCTGGTGGCACTCAGAGGAAGGACAGCAGGCTACCAAGAAGAGACTTGATACTCTATGAGCATATACAGGGGGAGGAGGTCCCTCTCAGGAACAGTCATAGGGGAGGGGAGTAAGGGGAAAATGGGAGGGAGGGAAGCATGGGAGGATACAAGGGATGGGATAACCATTGAGATGTAATATGAATAAATAAAATAAAATTTTAAAACGATGTCAAGCATTTTAATCAGATATTTAGCTGACTTGCTAGAAAAACAAATAAAGAATTTGGGGGCCATGTGGTACACAGTATACTTCCAGCTGTTGAACAAGAAGTCTGGAAGAGTGAAAGTCAAAATTCAGCTTGGGCTTCATTGTAAAAACCCTGTCTCAAGAACATTCCAAGTATTTTAAAATACTGTGCTCCTTTCCACAGTCTACTTTTTGCAACGTGCTCGTGCACGCACACACACACATACACACACACACACACACACACACACACACACACACACACACACGTCATTATCTCTACATCCTACCCTCTGTTGGAAAATAAAGTGAAATTTCACCACACAATTTTATTAAGGACAACGATTTTAAATGCCTGAATTCTGACTAGTGCAATGTATTTACCAAGAAACAAAAAAAAATGGTGGGATATGACTTTCACATGTACTCTGGTGCCTCATATTTGACCACGTCCCCTGGGTAGGGAGACCTGGTGCCACTCGAGGAAGGATAGCAGGCTACCAAGAAGAGACTTGATACCCTATGAGCATATACAGGGTGAGGAGGTCCCCCTCAGTCACAGTCATAGGGGAGGGGAGTAAGGAGAAAATTGGAGGGAGGGAAGAATGGGAGGATACAAGGGATGGGATAACCATTGAGATGTAATATGAATAATTTAATAAAATAAAATTTTTAAAAAAGAAACATAAAATGTACTGTAAGTTTGAGTTATTAAAAAATCCATAGAATAAGTATAATTGCTGATTGTACACCCCTTCATTCAAAACTTCACTGTCTCTATTCTCTTATAAAAAGAGGATTACTGTAGGTATTGCAGATGTTAGCTTCCATGGGCCACGCAAGTATGGCTAGGATAAATATTACCAGGTGAGGAAGTGAAAAATATGTCATTGTAGTTCCCAGCCTTCCATGTGGAAATCCAGCGTCCACCTACCTGTCCATCTACTTCAGTTGTCCCTAGCCTTCTACTAAGTAAAATGATCTTTTCCTAAATTTATTTTATATAATGTATCACTTCCTAACCATCTAGTCTTTGTTTCATCAACCTGTATATTTTCAAGCTCAATAAATTTTCAAATGCAAGACATTTAATGAAATTTTCCTGGGATCTGCATTTCCAGTCAAAGAGAGTGCATATACTGGCCTGATATAAGATAGGCACTTCTGGATTTCGTCCATGAAAACACACTCCATGGCTCATCACTCTAGTGTTTATGTGTGGGTGTGTGTGGGTGTGTGTGAATAAGTGATGGTTGGCTGATTGATAAGCATTGTTACTATGCACTGGTTTTGCCATTGATGAGCCTTCTTTTGGCAGCAAATAGAGAAAATGGGTATGTAATAACACAAGTAATGCGCAGAATTCCCCAGGTGACCTTGCAAGGAGAAAGAGTGGAATTATATCAGTAGTGCTGTGCTTAATGAATTCAAATTTTTAAATGATGTGTGGATGGAAATATTTTGAAAAAAGTTATCATCTTAAGGCAAGGGGTTTTGAATGATTTATCTGCCACACAACCCTAAGGAAAACCTTTGTAGAGTGAAAAAAAATCTCCGTGATGACATTTCTCTGGTCAAAACCTTTCAACTTGAGAAAATGTTCCTGCCAAAGTTAAATCAACTTTCAGCATTTTCTAAATGTCAGCCATTCACTTAGTAGTACTATAGAGATGTCTTGGGTATCGTTTTGTCTTTGTTTCTTCAAAATGTATACTACTACACATTGAATTAAATTTGCTAATTACTTTCTGCTTAATTAGAAATTTCTGATTATAAGAACAATCTCAGAAAGTCATTAGGGCAGCCAACTCAGTTATTTTATTGAACTTAAGCCCAGTTTTTGTTGGCTAGACAGTTCTGCTCAAAGTAGTATTTAGTAAGTGGTGTTCTTAGCTAAATTTTCTGTAATCAAATTTGAGACTATTGTTCTAACCTTCAGACTTCTATAAATAATATATAATGACGTATATACACATATGAAAATGAAGACAAATTCCACGTTGACATCATTCCTAGAAGGTCAGAAAGAAAAATTTATAGGTGTTATAACATTTCCTTAATTGTCAACCACAGATGGAAAGGTATACTTTTATAACCTTGATATTCTGTAGTAATAAAGTAATATAATAAAAGGTTCAATAGACACTGATTTCTGTTTATGAATTCTTTCCAATAATCCAATGTTTACTTTGTATTTTCAACTGTCTGCATCCTCTAATTTTTATACAAATGCTTCATGAAGTTTCCATAATCCCTTTTTATTTACTGTCAGCTTTCAACATGACCTTAAAAGACTGATTTTTTTCCCAAGGCTATTGTGACAAAGTAGCCATATTAACAAGCAAAATAAAGACCCAAACAGTAGCGTAAAGGAAGTATACCTAATGGCAGTTTACAGAGCACCCATCAGCAGAGTCCATTTGTCCTCAAGCACATAGGGAATGTTCTCCAGGACAGACTACATGTCAGACCATAAAGTAAACTTCAAAACAAATGAAGAATTGATACCACTGATATGGTTCAACAGCTTGAAGACCTTGCTGCACAAGCCTGAAGACCTTAGTTCAATGTCCAGATCCCACTGTGGAGAGAGAGAAAAATTAACTCCATAAAGTTGTACACACCTACACTTTCATATACACCTAACACACCAAACTAACTATATATTAAAATAAAGACATGTATTATTTGACTACAATTTGATTAAAATTAACAAGGGAAAAATGAACAACTCAAACATATGAAAAGTTAATAGGACAGTCCTCAATAACCATGGAATTTTAAAATGAAAGGGAAATTAAAAATGTATCAAGATGATTTAAAAATAAAATGTAACATCATAAGCCTTTAAACAGAAATCTAAATAAGTCCTTAAGGGAAAACCTTTCTAGTACTAAATGCTAATATTCTTGAAATAATAAAGTACTAAAATTAATTACCCAATTCTGTAAATTAAGGGAAAAAAAAAGCAATGAAACCTAAATTCAAAGGTCAAGTAGAATAAAATATTAAAATGAATAAGTGAGATAAACTATAAAGAAGAAAGGAAAAATCTGTTGACTAGAAGTGAAATTTGACAGCATGACCATTGTAATGTTTGTTATTGGGTTTCCCCAACCTAGAGCCTATGGTATCCTAGCCATGGACTTTTGACAATGTTTACAGTACTGGGCATGAATTTTCTCTGTGAAACAGGCTTCAGATTCAGCAAGAAAGCTGTTGACTACTCCATAACACTCAGGCCACTATTATATTGAAGTATTTATAATAGAATGTAAATTTCATATTATGTATTTGGATGCTAGTCTGCAGACACTCCAGTCCTCAAGATGGCAGCAGAGCAATGGGTTGTTTTAATACATTCAGATACTTTGTTACTAGCTGAAAGCAGATATTGATGAGAAATTCTTTCTGTTTCTTTTTACTGAGTAAATTCGAGTATTTTCATCCTTGTACCATGAGATATTCAGAAATTTTGTAGTTTTTCAGTTCCTTTGTATTTTACCATTTAGCCTCCAATCATGTGAACCTTAATTTCAAGTGACTTAGAGATATTAAGAGCAGGGGTCCCGCTCAAACTGAGGCACCAGCCAAGGACAATACAGGAGGTAAACTTTAAACCCCTTCCCAGATCTAGCCAATGGTCAGAATATTCTCCACAGTTGAGTGGAGAGTGTGATATGACTTTCTCACGTACTCTGGTGCCTCACATTTGACCATGTCCCCTGGAGGGGGAGACCTGGTGGCACTCAGAGGAAGGACAGCAGGTAGCCAAGAAGAGACTTGATACCCTATGAGTATATACAGGGGGAGGAGGTCCCCCTCAGGAAAAGTCATAGGGGAGGGGAATAATGGGAAAATGGGGGGGGGGGAGGAATGGGAGGATACAAGGGATGGGATAAACATTGAGATGTAACAAGAATAAATTAATAAAAAAATAAATAAATAAATTCATAGCTTCCAAACAGTAAAAAAAAAAAAAAAAGAGCTGCTAAGTATCAACCTTACTCCTCTACCTCCATCTTCTCTCTCAGATCGTAGCCTCCTAAACTCTGATTATTATGGCAGCCTTGAATGTAATTTGGTGTAACGGTTCCTGACATTCCTAAGAGTGCATTTGCCTCCTGACCTCTTGCTTTGGTCCATCACTTAAACTCCTCATGCACATTCCAAGATCTGCGAAATGTTTTGAGGGGTTTGTCATGTCCTATAGAAAAGTGATTCCAGAATGAATCCCCAGGATGTGACCTTCCCAGTTCTGACTGCTTGACAGCTCAAAGTTTACAACTTCTCATAGGATTTGTTTACAAACAAATCAACAAGTGGAATCTATTCTATATTATTTTTTTTTTTTTTTTTTTTTTTTTTTTTTTTTTTTTGTCTTCAGCAGGAACATTACTCTCTTTTCATCCAGAATATTATACTTAAAATAGCATTAGATTTCAGGGCTGGAGGGATGGCTCAATAGTTAAGAGTTAAGAGTGCCTTCTACTCTTGCAAAGAACCAGAGTTCAGTTCCCAGCACTGCATCAGGTAGCTTCCAAGCCCTGTAACTTCATTGCCCCTTCTTGCCTCCATGGGCACATGCACACACTAATACTCAGACACAAACACATACATACAATTTAAAATAAGTCTTTACAAAATAAAATAACATTGGAATTCTAGATAAATATATGAGGAGAAATTATGTATTATGTCAGTATATAGTAATTAAGGAATAATATATTTTATCACTATCCTGAAAATATGTTATGTGTATATAAAGACAGCACTAGAAAAAAGAAAGAAATTGGAGCAAGACCAAAATGGAAGAATATGGAAATTACTATTCTAGAAGTTGTCCTTGTGAGTTGAAATACAAAATTCAAATGACTTGATGTACTCTCCATGGTTTTCTTAATCTAAAAAAATAAACTGTTCTGAGGCAAAATTTGTCAGTGAAGCAATACTCATACAATTAATAACTTTAAAGGATACATTTCATCAAAGAGGTATTTCCTTGGTTATCAGTGAAGAACCTCTTTTGAAAAACAGATGCCCTGCATAACTTTCTATTTGGTTAAATTATTTAACTATTAATTTTGTCTTCAATTATTTCTGTCCTATTTATCCAAGCAGCTATTATTGCTCATTAATACATTGTTGACTCAGGCCAAGTGAGTTCGCGTTCAGCTTGGAATTATAATATTCTAGCTCATTATATTCATTCAAGGGCTTAATAGGCTTCTTTCTTTATCACAAATAATTTTTAAACCAATCATCTTATATTTCTTAATATTTGAATAAGTTTTAATTACAGAAATAATACAGCTCATTAATAGTAAAATTAAAAATGTTCCCATAGTTCCATCAAAAAATTGTTCTTCATAGTTGAGCTTTACAGTCTTCAGAGCATTCACAATTTATTGATACACAATGTCCTATCAAACTGTTGCCTGCTGGTTTACTTAATAACTGCCTTTGCTGGGCTTAGCATCAGCTCACAACTTCTATAAATTGTAAACAATACCTCAGTAATTTCAGGGAAACATGTATGAATAAAATATAATTTCAAGCCTTTTAAGATGTGCCTCTGTTAGGGAGACAAACATACACTCTTCTTTCTATATTATTATTCTTACAATATAACATATACAATATGATCATTTTGTTGCACCTCAGCAATGTACTCAACATATAAATGACTATATATATACATATATGTATGTATGTATATATGTATGTATGATCAGTGATATAAACTAATAATCTCACCTGTGTCTCCTTGGCAACATGTGGTGGTCTATATGTAACTAAGTGTAACAACACGTACAATGATATATGTATCAACAATCTGATATATCTCCTATTTATTCATATTTTGGATTTTCTTTATATTCATTACAGCAAAATACACATAACCAAATATCCATTCCTAACATTTTGTAATCCAGTGCAGGCATGAAGAATAAACACATCACCCGTATCATTTGCACAACTTTTTAAATACACCATTTGCAAATCACAACACTATGTTTTGTCGTGATAGCCTTGCCCTTTCTCCATAGTCTGTACATACAGAGTGTCATTTTGTGTCTTCTTTCTTTCATATTTCATATTGTCTTCAAGGTTCATCCATGCTACAGTATGTATCATAGCCATAGTCATTTCTTTAAGGATGAAGAATTTTACATTATGCTCCTAGTCTGCATTAAGTTTATTTAGTTGTTACTCAGTGGACACCCGGATTGTTTCTGTCTTTGCTATTGGCAAACAATGCTATGACCACTGGTTTGCAAGAGCCCCTTAAGGTCCATATTTTCAATTTGTTATAAATATGCTTAGGAGTAGAATAGCTGGACCATATAGTAATCCTATTTTCAACTCTTATAAATATATCAAAAGGCTTCCCAAGGTGTTGCACCATATTTTATAATTGGAAAACAATTCTAATCTCACTACATACTTGTAAATGCTTATTAAATAGATAACCTAATCATCATCACACAAATTTGATTGGTACATCTCTGAGCAGTATGGAGCATTATTCTATGTCTGCTCTGGCTGTTTGTGCATCTTCTCTGAGGAGATATCTATTCAAATCTTTTAGATAACAGACATTTTTGTCTTTGTTTTTGTTTTTATTTTTTAATTGTGCCCACTGAAGTTCTTCTAGTGTATAGAACAATGCTGCTACATAGCACCGGCCTGTTTAATATTGATGTTAAATGGGCCTTCAACCAATAACAAGATGTCCTATTATTGAAAACCATAATGAACACACACACACACACACACACACACACACACACACACACACACACTTTAGAACTAAAGCTGAAGGACAATCAAGACTTGGATTGTTAGAGAGAGGAGTATTTAAGGTGGAACTACACAAGTAAAACAAAAAATCCTCCCCCTAGCTCAGTGGTATAGCCAGACAGTGCACAGTGCAGGGGAATTGATGGTTCTGGGACAAGAATCTGGCAGAAGACAGACAACAAAAGGCCATGAATCCAGAATGTGGTATTTGCAGCTCTTTCTCTGTCTATTGAGAGCAAACACAGCAGCACACTCCATGGGGGAACTGGACAGACGGACATCTGGAAGCACCATTGGCAGACCTGCAATAGATTCACATATGGAGATTTTAAACACTTGAAAGTGAAGGCAAGCGTTGTTTTATAATATGAAGTAATTTAATTCCGCTAAAAGAACCCAAACTCCTACACAAACACAACAGAGCCTATGCTGACATCAGCAAATCTCTAGAATAGAGTTCACCATTTCTCTAAATTCTGGACTTGTATATACTTAGTCTTCAGAAGCATGTAAAAATAAGGGAGACCTGAGATTTTTTCCAACCCATTACCACTTTCATCTTCACTTTTTATTCTATGAGCTCCTAGGGGATCCACATCCACTTACATATTCATTAAATCACTTCAAGTTTTGGCTAGAATAGTCCACATTCCAAAGCTACCTTCACCACTTGCCACTACCTTGGTCTTCAGTGTTGGCTTCAGGATAATTTCTTAGTAACCCCCGGTTTCATATAATTGCCTCTGGGGATTCTGACATCTTTTCCATACCAATCCTATTATCAAAAGATAGCTTCCTTTTTTGGTGGACTAAAACTTGATTACTCATTTACTGAAATTTGAGAATTAAAAAAAGTAAATAAATTCCTCATAGTAATGGAATAACAAATTTCTACTAGCCAGAACTCCTTTATGATACCCATAGCCTCCTGAAATCTATAAAAGCACTGCCTCTCCAGCACATAGAGTACCATGGCACATCTTAACTAGGTAAAAAGGCATGCCTTCTTAACAGCATGTGAAAGTCTTTTAACTTCTTAATGTCTAGCTGAAACCTGAAGTCAAAGGAACCAAATGAATTTCTTAGTTGTTTTTATTTTCTCCTATTAACAAATCAATTATATTAAAATTAAATAAGCAGATAAGTTTGAACTATTATGGCACATTTCCAAATCTAAGAAATTATTTGTTTTAGGTATAATTATAGTATTACTATTGTGTTTCTAAAGGACTATTTATAATGACAGTATTATTATTATGTTTCTAAAGCATTACTTAGCTTTTAATAACATACAGCAAAAGTAAAGTTTACATGTGTATGTGTACATGGGATACATGTTTATATATCTGCTTATGTGTGTGTGAGCACACATGTATGTATGCATGAGTGTGATCCCAAAGTTGATATCAATGTATTCTAGGAGAATTCTCTACTTTATTAAAACAGCATGAACCCTGGGCTCATTAATTCTAGCCAGTATAGGTATCCAACATTTCCCAGACCCCTGCCTTGGCCTCCAGAGAGCTGGGATCAAACAAAGGCACAACAAGTGTGTGGATTTTTATGTGGGGTCTGGGGAAATAACCTCCTATCTTCATGGACAGCAAGAATTTTAGCCAATGAGTTATCTTCCCAACCAATATATTAAAATATTCTTTAATGAAATTATGTGACATTTGGAAATGATTTAAGAATACTAACAAGGATGAGAGATGATGAATAAGAGATTGTATATCAGTGAAACTAGATGTGTTAATGTTCATAACACTTGGACATGGATGAGTAAAATTATATCACGGTTTCCAATTTTCAATAAAGAAATTATTTGTTGAACCAGTTTAATCTCATGTCTACATTCTTTCCCATGTATAATAATATTTCTTTTTTTCTAGCTTAATTATTCAGGTCTGTACCCTTCTAATGGCAGCATCTTTATCCACAAAAATGAGTTTTCTTTGTGGGTTCCAATGATATGAAATCCTAACAAAATATGCATAGTGCACGTGAGCCCTATTCCTAGAATCAGACTACCTGATCTTAAATTCTATGTCCACTATTAACTAGCTATGAGGACTGAGGATTTAACTGTTATATGTTCATATTTTTAAAAGAATAGAAAAATAACCCTAACATATGGTTATTGTCACAATTGTTATTTTCTTTATAAAAGGTGCCTTGCATAACAGCTTGATCATAGAAAATTCTAAACAAATGCTAAAAGTCAAGTTGAAGAAAATATAGTTATGTCTGTTTGTAAAAGTCTGTCATTCATCCTACATAGTGTGTGTGGTATTTCAACCTCATACTCCAGAAAATCCTTTTAATACTAGTTCATTTCTGTTCAAAAATGGAAATTACCTAGCTGGATATAAAGCCATTGTTGCTCATCCTTCCTGAAAGCATTGGGTTTTTTATTTCATGATAGCCCTCTCGTAAACAAGAACATATATGTATATACATTATTGAGAGATAGATACAAGTAAGGCACAGATTAAATGGTGCTGTGAAAGAAACATTATCTCAAGTAAAAGATAATGGAAATGGATTCAGAAGTGTGTAAGTTATATGTTACAACTTCATAAGCAGTTCATCAACTTTGATAGCATTTTGCCTCCCCCTCCCTTTTTTTAATTGAGTCTTTGTGAGTTTTACATCCTTGGGGCTCTTCTTCCTGTATCTTTGCCATCAGGGCCAGCTCCACTGTGTTGCCCAGGCAATATGCAGAGCCTGCTTTCTTGAGTGCTGCAGCCAGTAAGGGGCAGGACCAGCTCACCCTCTCTCAGGAACCCAGGGCCAGCCCTACCATCTGCCACAGGTGTTGATGGGTGAAGCAGAAATGACATCACCCTCTCACCCATTCCACCTCATGGCAGATGAGTGGCAGGGCAAGCTCTCATTTGCTCTTGGTAAAGTCCTCGAGGCTGGCTCACCCACACCCTGTTGAACAGGGTCAGCTCTATTGTGCTGCCCAGATGATGTGCAGAACCCACTCTTCTGCAGCCGGTGAGGGGCAGGAACAGATCAGCTGCTCTCATGACTCCAAGGTCAGCTCTCCTGATTACCTCTGGTGGTGAAAGGCACGGGGCAGAGTGCATCTCCCTATGTATAGGCCACTACACAGCAGAGTGGCAGGGTCAGCTCTCCATCACTCACAGGGCGGGGCAGTACACCTATGCCCCACCACGAGGGCCAGATCAACTGTGTTGATAAGGTAAGATGCAGGGTTTACTCTCCTGTGTGCTGTGATTGGGTGTGAGAGACAGAGACAGCTTATGCACTCTTGTGACTCTAGACCTGTTCTCCTGACTGCTGCAGGTGGAAAGACAGAGGATGGAGGTCATCACATCCATACCCATGACACCACACAGCAGTTGAGTGGTGGGGCCAGCTCTTTTGTGTTCTTGGCCTTAAGTTGGATCCCCACACCACGACCAGGACCACTATGGTGCTGCTTGGGTGGTGCACAGGCCCTGCTCTCCCAAGTGCTGCTTCCGATGAGAGTTGAGGCCAGCTCTCCAGGGTGTGACAACCAGAGAGCTGATGTACGAAAATGATAGTGGCCCTTAAAAAGAAAATGAATAAATACCTTAAAGAAATCCAGAAAAAAATTGCAAGCAACAGAAGGAAATGAATAAAACTGTTCAAGAATAGAAAAATGGAAATGGAAATAATAAAGAAAACACAAACTGAAAGAATTCAGAAAATATATAATTTGGGAATTCAAACAGAAACTATAGAGACAAGTTTCAAAAACAGAATATAAGAGATGAAAAACAAAATCTCAGGCACAGAAGATACAATGAAAGAAATAAATATATCAATCAAAGAAAATGTTAAATATAAATCACCTCTGGCATAAAACATCCAGGAAATCTGGGGTACTATGAAAAGATCAAGTCTAAGAATAATAGGAATAGAGGAAGGAGAAGAAACCCAGATCAAAGGCCCAGAAAATATTTTCAACAAAATTATAGGAGAAAAATTTTCAAATCTGAAGAAAGAGAAGGCTATAAAGGTACAAGAAGCATACAAAAGACCAAATAGATTGATTAGAAATGAAAGTCTCTTTAACACATAAGAATAAAAACACTAAACATACAGAACAGCAGCTAAAGAATATTAAGAACTGCAAGGGGAAAATACCAAGCTATTAGAATTACACCTGATCTCTCAATTGTTACTCTGAAAGCCAGAAAGGCCTGGATGTACTACAGATTCAAAAAGACCACAGATGCCAACCCAGAAGACATACCCAGAAAATATTCAGTTATCATAGAGGGAGAAAATAAGACATTTCATAATAAAATAAGATTTAAGTAATATCTACCCTGTGGTCAGATTGTAGGGGAAAGCTCCCCCCCCCCCCCCGTTAGAGGACTAGGGGAGGGAATAGGGCAGAGGAGGGAGGGAGAATGGGAATGGAAAGGTACGAGTGAGGGAATAACAATTAGGATGTAATGTGAATAAATTACCAAAGAAAATTTAATAAGTCTACATACAAATCTAGTCTTACAGAAGGGGCTAAAAGCAAAACTTCAACTTAAGGAAGTTAACTACAACCATAGAAATACAGAAATAAATAATCTCACATGACCAAAATCAAACTCACTAAGAAGAAAGTTCATAGCACTAAGCGCCTTCATAAATCAAAGAGATCACATACTAACAACATAACAGAAAACCTGAAAACCCTAGAAAAAAAGAACCAAACACATCAAAGAGGAGCAGATGACAGGAAATCATGACACTCAAGGATGAAATCAATAAATTAGAAACAAAGAGATCAATACAAAGAAGCGATGAAACCAAAAGCTGATTCTTTGATGAAATCAACAAGATAGCAACTCTTAGACAAAATAACTAAAAGGCAGAGAGACACTATCCATTTCAACACAATCAGAAATGAAAAGGGAACATAACAACAGACACTGAGAAAATTCAAAGAATCATTAGGTCTTACTTCAAAACCCTGTTTTTCACAATTTAACAATCTATATGAAATAGACTACACACTTCACAATAACCAAAAGTACCTTAGAGTAACTCTAATCAAGCAAGTCAAAGACCTATATGACAAGAACAAGAAACTTTTTCTAGAGTAATAAGACAACTACAGGAGATCAAGGGATACAAACCTGAAAGGAAGACCTTCATGGGACATGCCCCTTGGGCTAGTGTCCAGATATAAGTGAATATATACCATTTGACTCTTTCTGCTTCTGGGTTAACTCACTCATTGTGATCATTTCTAGTTCAATCCATTTGTCCACAAATTTCAGAAGTTCCTTGTTTTTTATTTTTTTTTTGTTTGTTTACATATATTTTTAATTAATTTATTCATTTTACATCTCAGTTGTTATCCCATCCCTTGTATCCTCCCAGTTCTCCCTCCCTCCAACTTTCCCCCTACTCCCTTCCCCTATCACTATGATGGAGGGGGATCTTTTCCCCCTGTATATGCTCATACGGTATCAAGTCTCTTCACGGTGGTCTGCTATCCTTGCTCTGAGTGCCACCAGGCCTCCCCATCCAGGGGATGTGGTCAAATATGGGGCACCAGAGTTCTGGAGAATGTCCTGTCCATTGGCTAGATCTGTGTAGGGGGTCCAAGTTTACTGCATGTACTGTCCTTGGCTGGTGCCATAGTTTGAGCAGGACCCCTGGACCCAGATCCGCCCATCATAATGTTCTTCTTGTAGGATTCTAAGACCTTCTGGATCTTTCTCTTTCCCCATTCTCCCTTGCTTCTCTCACCTAAAGTTCCAGTAGGATGTCCTCCCCTCTGTCCCACTTTCCTGGTAAGTGAAGACTTCCATGGGACATGCCCCTTGTTCTAGTGTCCAAATATAAGTGAGTATATACCACTTGAGTCTTTCTGCTTCTGGGTTAACTCACTCATTATGATCATTTCTAGTTCAATCCATTTGTCCACAAATTTTTGGAATTCCTTGTTTTTAATAGCTGAGTATTATTTCCTAGTGTAAATGTACTACAGTTTCTTTATCCATTCTTCTACTGAGGGACACTTAGGCTGTTTTCATGTTCTGGCTATTATGAGTAAGGCTTCTATGAACATGGTTGAGAATATGTCCTTTATATGTGCTGGAGCATCTTCTCGGTATAATCCAAGGAGTGGAATAGCTGGGTCTTGAGATAGCTCTATTCCCATTTTTCTGAGATAGCACCAGATAGATTTCCAAAGTGGTTGTACTAGTTTGCATTCCCACCAGCAATGAAGGAGTGTTCCTCTCTCTCTCCACATCCTCTCCAGCATGTGGTGTCACTTGAATTTTTTATATTATTCATTCTGATGGGTGTAAGACAGAATCTCAGAGTCATTTTGATTTGCATTTCTCTGATGACTAAAGATGTTGAGCATTTCTTTAAGTGTTTCTCAGCCATTTGATATTCCTCTGTTGAGAATTCTCTGTTTAGTTCTGAGCCCCATTTCTCAATTGGGTTATTTGGTTTGGTGGTGTTTAATTTCTTGAGTTCTTTATATATTTTGGATATTAGACCTTTGTCAGATGTAGAGTTGGTGAAGATCTTTTCCCAGTCTGTAGGCTGTTGCTTTGTTCTTTTGACAATGAGGACATCCTATTGGGATTCTAGGTGAGAGAAGCATGGGATCATATGATTGAATACATAAGTTATCCAAACTTCCACCAGAGAACTCCTATAGATGATAAATGCCTTACGCAAAATAGGATTAATTTTTAAAAATCTGTAGCCATCCTGTGTACAAATGACAAATGGAATGAAGAGGAAATAAAGGAAACTACACCCTTCACAGTAGCCACAAATAATATAAAGTATCTTGGTATAACTGCAGTCAAGCAAGCGAAAGACCTGTATGACAAGAACTTCAAGTCTCTAAAGAATGAACTTGAAGAAGATATCAGAAGATGGAAAGGTGTCCCATGCTCATGGATTGGTAGGATTAACATAGTAACAAAGGCCATTTTACCAAAAAACAACCCACAGATTCAGTGCAATCCCAATCAAAATACCAACACAATTCTCTCTCTCTCTCTCTCTCTCTCTCTCTCTCTCTCTCTCTCTCTCTCGGTCTTTTATTTATTTATTTTCTGATGGTGTTTTTAAATTTTATTTATTTATTAATTTATTCATATTATATCTCAATTATTATGCCATCCCTTCTATCCTCCTATTCCTCCCTCACTCCCACTTTCACCCTATTCCCCTCCCCTATGACTGTGACTAAAGGGGACCTCCTCCCCCTGTATATGATCATAGGGTATAAATTCTCCTCTTGATAGTCTGCTATCCTACCCCTGAGTGCCACCAAGCCTCCCAAAAACACTTCTTTACAGTCCTTGAAAAAACAATTCTAAACTTCACATGGAAAAAGAATAAACCCAGAATATCTAAAACAATATTATACAATAATAGAACTTCTGGGGTATCTCCATCCATGACACCATGCTGTACCATGAAGCAATAGTAATGATAAAAACTGCATGGTTCTCCAGTGAAATTAACTAGTTGGTTAATGGAATTGAACAGAAAACCCAGAAATAAACCAACACACCTAAGAACACTTGATTTTTTATAAAGGAGCTAAAACCATACAATGGAAAAAGGACAGTTTCTTCAACAAATGATATTGTTCTAACCGGATGTTTACATGTAGAAAATACAAATACTTGCATATTTATCACCCTTCACAAAACTCAAGTCCAAGTGTATCAAAGACCTCAACATAACACCAGATACACTAAATATATTAGAAGCAAAAATTGGGAAAAGCCTTGATCTCATTGTCACAAGAGACAACTTCCTGAACAGAACATTAACAATCAATGGGACTTCTTGAAACTGAAAGGCTTCTGTAAGGCCAGGACTCTGTCAATAGAAGAAAACAACAGTCTACAGATTGGTAAAAGATCTTCACCAACCTACATCTGACAAAGGGCTAATATTCAAACTATATAAAGAACACAATACGTTAAATACTAAGAAGCAAAATAACCTAATTTAAAAATGTGGTACAGATCTAAACAGAGAATTTTCGACAGAGGACTCTCAAATGGCCAAGAAGCACTTAAAGAAATGCTCAATGTCTTTAGTTATCAGGGAAATGAAAATCAAAATGACCCTAAGGTTTCATCTTATACTGGTCAGAATGGCTAAGACCAAAAACTCCAGTGACAGCACATGCTGTTAAGGATATGGAGAAAGGAGAGCCCTCTTCAATTGGTAGAGGGAGTGCAAACTTGTACAGCCACTTGGGAAATCAATCTCATGCTTTCTAAGAAAGTTTGGAATAGCTCTACCTCAAGACCCAGCTATACTACTCCTGGGTATATGCCCAAAAGGCACTCCACCATACAACAAGGACACATGCTCAACTATATCCATAGCAGCTTTATTTGTAATAACCAGATCGTGGAAACAATCCAGATGGATAAAGAAACTGTGGCCCATTGAAACAATAGAATAATACTCTGCTTTTAGAAACAAAGAAATCATAACATGTGCAGCCAAATGAATGGAAATAGAAAAGATCATACTGAGTGAGGTGACTCAGACCCAGAAAGACACACATGCTATGTACTCACTTATAAGTGGATTTTAGCCAATATAGTACAGGATAAACGTACTACAATGCATAGACCCAAGGGAGATAAGTAACAAGGAGGACCCAAGGGAGAATGCATAACTATCACTCAGAATGGGAAATAGAATAGACAGAGTTAGTGGTTGAAGAGATAGAACAAGGTAGAAGAAGAAACACAGAGAGATATGAGGGTAGACATCAGACCTGAGGAGAGCTGATGCGGGAAGAGAAAAGACGTCTGGAAAAAAGAGAAACTCTGGGTAGGGACATCTATTTAAAAGCTGGAGACCAGAGTCAGGGTAGGCTCCCTGGGAGTATCAGAGGGACTTTCTAGCAGAGACTCTTACTAGAAGGGACTATAGAGACTAAATAGGGCACCCTTTAACTAGACATGTCTCCTAGAAGAGGGAGGGGAATACCAACCCACCCACATAAACTTGGACTCAAAATTCACCCTGTCTAGAAGATGTGCAGGGATAAAGCTAGAGCAGATAGAACAGAGATTGATAGAATGTCCGAGAAATGCCTGGCCCAACCTAAGACCCATCCTAGTGGCGAAAACCAACCCATGACAATATTAAAGACGCTCTGCTATGCTTGCAGACAGGAGACTACCAGAGCTGTCTTCTGAGAGACTCCAGCTAGCAGTGCTTCGAATCATATGCTGAAACTCACAGCCAAACATTGGACAATGCAGCCTTGTGGAAAATTTGGGGGGAGGAGAAAAGGACCTGGAGGTGACAGGAACTTCACAGGAAGCCCAAGAGAGACAACTAACCAGAGCACAGTGGGCCCTGTGGAGACTGAAGCAACAACCAAGGACCATGCTTGAACTGGACCTAGGCCCCCTACAAACATATAGCCTATGGGCAGTCCAGGCTTCATGTGGGTCCTCTATAAGGCCAGTGGGGCCTCTCTCTGACACAAATTATCTTGCCGGTTTTTCAATTACTTTCCCCTGGCTGGAGTGCCTTGCCAGGCTACAGGTGAATCAGATGTGTTCAGTCCTGATATGACTTGATGAGCTGAGGTAGATGGGAAGGAGGACTCCCCTTTTCTGAGAAATAGGGGAGTGGGAGGAAAGAGAGAGAAGGAGGGTGGGACAGAGAGGTGAGGAGGGATGGGGCTATGACCAAGATGTAAAGTGAATTAATTTTTAAAAATCTTGTGAAACTGACCATACGTGCATACATAGATATGACACACTATAAAAATATTTCAGAAAAATATATATTATAAATATGGATTTACAAATCCCCACAAAAGAAAACAAAGCTCTAGAAAACAGAATTTCAAAACATACAAAAAGGGACTATTCATTATTACCAAGAGAAAGTTCTATTAGTAATGCAACACGCAAACTTAATTTAAATTGTATAGCTTTGGTAGAATAAAGGCCAAATGCTGCCCATGACTATTTAAGTAGACGTGAATGTAGCACTAGGCAACCAATATAAAAACAACTCTCATAATAAAAGCACTTAAGAAATAAAGAAGATAAAGATGTCCTCAAGCTTTTAAGTATTTATGTTTTAAGCATAAACACTGTTGATGTAACTAATGGTGAAAAGTGAATGCTACCTTCCAAATATGAAAAAACAAACCAGGGAACACCCTCTTACTATTATTTTCACTCACTATACTAAAGCTTCTATTCAAGGCAATTAAACAAATGGGAGCAGTAAATAAATTGAGTCTCTGTTGGCAAAGAGGCAAGAAAATAATCCTTATTCAAAGATGCCATACTACTAAATCTTAACAAAAAGAGAGAGAATAAGAGGGTTTGGCAGTATGGCAAAAATAGAGAATCAATATTACATGGTTACTGTTCCACTGCTAAGAAGAGACATCAAGACAAAAGGTAACTCTTTTATAAACGAAATCAGTTAATTGGGGGCTTGCTCACAATTTCAGAGGGTTAGTCCATTAACAACATTGTGGGAGGCAGACAGACAGGTATGATACTGGAGCATCTGATCTGCAAGTGGCAGGAAAAGAGAGACACTGGGCCTGGCATGGGGTTTTGAAATATCAAATTGAACCTCCAGTGGCATACTTCCTCCTAGAAGACTACATCTTCTCCAAAAAGCCACCCCTCTTAATCTTTTCCAAACAGGTCATCAACTGGAGACTAAGCAACCAAATTTATGAGGCTATATGGTCTTTTTTCATTCAAACTACCACAGATCCAGAGAAATAAATAATCTAAAAATGAAATCAAGATACAATTCAGTTTAAATCAGCACTGAAAAGAACCTACAATTTTGGGGTAAGATTAATAAAAGAAGTGCTATGCTTCACTGAAAATAAACAAAAACCAAACCACAAGTAGTGGATGGAAATCTTCTGTTTCCATGGTTAGGAAAATGGAACACTGACGAGGTAGTAAAGAGCAGGGATGCCAAACACCACCCAATAGTAATCACATTCCATGCTAGCTCTACCTAGAAAGACAAGCTGATCTTGAAGTCCATATGGAAAAACAAAGATGTAATAACCCAAACAATCTAAAAAGAAAGAGGACAGTTGAGGAGTCAGGATATCCTTTATTTTGATGATAAAGCTTGCTACAGGCTACATTGATAAAAATGGCGTGATGCTGCTGTACGTGACAAGATGTGCAGTCCTGAAATAAAAGTGTCATTTGTCGGCATATACATACACTGATTACATGCTGAGCGTCTTTCCTTTCTTGATTATAACCATTCTTAATGGAAATAGAGTGAGAAGCATCTCAAGGCAATTTTAATTTGCATTTTATGGAGGAGGGTTCTAAAGAGAGGAGAGAGAGAGAATGAAGAATACTGACACATACACAGGCAGACACAATGATAACATCCATTATTTTGTATGGTTAAAAGCCTTAAAAATAATTTTAAGAAACTACCACGGGATATTATTTTCAGGTCTATTTATATTACTAGGCAAAGATTAACATAGATAGCAAGGTCTGAAGATATCAGAAAATCCACTCCACTGATGGGAGAAATGAGAATTTGTGAAGCCACATTGTTGAACAGCTGGCCATTTCTTCTAAAGGCTGAACACAGTTATTATCCTACCTACAAATCTGACTCCTTAGTATCACTTGAGGAAAAAGGGAAATTTATTAGAACATGTACTATGAGTGCTCGTAAGAGCAGTGATTTATAATGGCACAACATAGAAACACTCGAAATATCCATTAACATTGTGTTAAAAATTGATTAAAAAAAGGTATGTTTATTCAGGAGAATATTATTCATTCCTTAAAAAGTAATAAGGAGACAATGCAGGCACTGTAAGATTGATCTTTAACATTTTATGGCAAAGTATATATAAAAGAGATAAGATGCAAAATTATGAGATTCTATTTGAAATTAAATATCCAGGACAGACAATTCCAAGAGAGCAACAATGAAACTACCAGAGGATACCAAGGGATGGCTAGGAAGGAGGGAACAGAATGGCTGCTACAGACCTGGGCCTTTCCCCTGAGCACCTGACTGGAGAGCCTCAAAGAGTTATTTTCAAAATAATCATGTTCTTTTGATAAAAAGAAATCTTGTACTTTGAAGTCACTGTGAGCTTTATATCCCAACAAATTATCTATAGGTTTTCTTCATACATTGATTGGAAGTTAGGGTGGAAGTATGGACGAGGAGACAGTTGGAATTGTTAGTCATGAGAGAGCAATAGAACAAGTCAACATAAAGTTAGCAAACGGTAGAATGCAGTTCCATCAGCATTCTTTCTTCAATTAACCAGCTAATATTTAATCAGTCTACCATTTTGTTTTTGGTTCTAACTTTATCAAAGCTTAACTTAGTTATAGTAATTTCTAATGCACACTTTCCTCAGTGGCTTTAAAAAATCAATTGCATTTCTGCTTAAACTCTAGGTCATTTATATTAATTTATTTTAATTTACTAAAAGAGGAATTTAATAGCATTAATTTTTCTGAACATATATTTTAGCCCCATTCAATAATCATTAATGGTGTCTGCTCTTATAAGTATCTCAATATTTCAAATTCAAGTCATTATAGCCCCCTTGATATGTATATTGATTTTAGCTCGGCTTCAACCAATAAAATCTCTAACAATTTCACTGAAAAATTTTGCTAGTGTTATAAAACAAGATAAATAACAAACTATAATAGTTTAATAATATATTAGCACCATAGTCAAATAATGTGGCTTTTATAAGCTTTGGGCTTTTTTTCACAATGGCTAACATTTAGAAATCTTCAAATGCATTTGATTGTTCTGTTAAAAATAGACATTTGTGTTTCAATAATAGAAAAGTCAATAGAGTTGTAAAAATAAATCTTCCTCTATTATCCAAACACCTCTAGATTATGTTCATGTTTGGTCTTTCAACTTTTATTATGATATTATAATATTATTTAATCCATTACTCATGTTTGTTTTTTTCACAATTTTTTCCCTGATTAAGATATGAGATTTTCCATTCTGTTGTCAACAAATAGAACGCACTCCTGTAGCCACACTCTGTCCCTTTGTGTGGTGGATGAGCTCTTTCTGTAGTTCTTTATTTGAGGTCCAGATCCACTTGTATATTAGCTTCGAATGATCTGGACAACTTCTACCCTGCTGCTCAGAGTCACATGTCTCTTGACCTCCAGCCAGAGGCTCTTATGTACTCAGCTATTCATACTTGATTAAAAAAAAAAAAAAATTGAGCATTCTCAGTAATTCTATTGCTCTCTTTCCTTTAGAATTTGGGACAAAACCATGATTTTGTTCATTACCTCTAAGTGTGAGTGTTCCTGTTGATGCGAACATCCTGGGCAAGGCCTGATGCTCTGCACTTGTTCCCGTACCCCCTGCTGCACACAAAAGTGACTTAATCAGCAAACATAAGCACAGTTATAAAAAATAATGGCTTGGAAACACAATTTTGAGTGTTCTGGCTTTAATGAGTTGGAATAGATTAATCCTTGCATGTCCTTAGAGGGCCAGAATCAAAAGTGCTATTAATTGCGGAAACCAAAAGTGAAAATGGGGAGTAATAGTAAGGGGGCCCACAGCAGGCTCACTCTTATTTGTCATCCTCAGTACAAGCCAGCTAGCATTTTCTTCTTCATTTGAGCCTCTGCCAGGAATCAATCCTGTCTCATTAAAATGATAGGTAGCCAAAGAAGATGTTAAGATGACAGACAGAAACCTAAGGATGACAGGCATCTATGCAATGAGTTCTGTGTTGACCAAGCTCACAAAAGAAACATGGTTTATGATGGAAAAGACTATGACAAAAATATATTGCATGAAAAAAATAATTTTTATAAAAGTGCTTCGTCCAATTGAGGATATTTGTGAAAATTCCCCAACATAGAAGGCCACCCAGTGAATGGATCTGTCCAAGGACATGTCTAAAGGAACAGGAGACTGTCAGGCAAGTGCTTACACTACTTCCTTTTTATTCTGCATTGCTAATGCACTCTTCACCAGCTTTTCTTTTAGTCCTGCTGCTCGTTTTTAATTTGGAGGGAAGTAATTAAGCCAACCCCTTTTTACACTGAGAAAATAAAGTTCATGAAGAATATGAAAGCCTTTTGGCTGGACAGAAAGGTGTGAAAACATTGGGTCTCACTTCTCAATGTTTACACAACTCTAGGGAAAACTGTTTACATAATGATCTCATTAACCAAGACACAGATGCTCCTTCCTGCCCAGGACAACAACTTTAACCCTCATGAAGGGTGTCTCTGCTGACTCTATTTCTCCAGGATTCTCTGGAATATCCCTTCCTAATACTCGGCTCCTCAGTCTACAAGAGGGTCACTCTCATAGGTATTTAATAAAAAGAGAGAGACTTTGTCTCTACATTCTCCCTGGTGATCTTTCCCCAGCTGTAGAAAATGGATTTGTTAAAGTTTCATGTGCTGTTAATGCAAAGTGGCAGTGAAGGAAAAGAAAACCATAAATCAACTTGTGTATATGTCATTTTTCCTACAGAATTCTGTAAGTGATCTTCCTTAGGAAAAAAAAAAATATTTGAACGGTGGCTTACCAGTTTAAAACTTTAATGCTTTTTTGGATTAAATTGAACCACAAAATAAAAATATTCACCAGATATTTGTATACATTATATAGAGATACAAAATACAAATATAATTTCTTAGATAAATATAATAAAAATATGTGTGAATGTTGAGAAACATAGAGTCTCAGGCTGCCACAGCCTCGGCCTCTGTATCTGTAGATTTCTACAATCTTGAGCTGAAAACGTACTGACAAGAGTGTCAAGGTGTGGATGGCTTATGCTGTATATACGTAGTCCTGCTGTATCTGCAGTGGCTGTATCTGTACTGAATAAGTTAAGCTTTTGCTGGTCAGCATCCCTTAAACACTGCAGTTCAGCATTGCTTGCCTAACATTGATGAAGAATCAAGAGAATATTTCAACTATACAGGAGGATACATGCAGGTTATAATCCAAACAGCAGCCATTTTATCTAAAGTATATAAGCCTCCATGGATTTAGACATCTACAGCGATCCAGACATCAATCTATGTGAATAAAAAGGATGTTTGCATGTGAGTACACACACATGTACATGTGTCTGTGCACAGTGCTGTAATTTTCAGTACTGCCTACGTCTGTGCACTGAGTCTTTCAGGAGACATTTACCCAAAGCCTGATGGATATTGATTATTCCAAGGGCCAAGAGTGACTAGTGAACAAAACAGAGAAAATCTTCCCATTTGTAGTGTTTTTGAACTAGTGAAAGAGGGAAAACATGCGTTATTGAGTTTATTTAACAGTAAGTTATACAGAGAAAAGTGCAGATTAAACAAAATGGGAGCTACAGTTTCAAATGTAAAGATCAAAGTAGCTTTTATTGGACTGACACTTTAAATTTTACGAATCTTAATTTTGAGAGTTTCATACATTCATACAGTAAAATATAATCATATTTACAGCCATTTCTCTACACCAACTTCCCTCATATATTCTCCAACCTGCCCCTCCCAACTTTATGGTTTTTTATTTTAGTTTTGTTGTTTGGTTTGATTTTGAGTAAATTAAATAAGTCCAGTTAGTGCTGCTTATATGTGTATTAGTGTAGGCCATACACAGGCATAATAGCAATCTCTCAGTGGGAATTGATTCTTCCTCTCCTAACAACGGTAAATTGTCAAGCTCCCCAATAAGATACGGGGCCTGGAGATTCTCTATCCCAACTCTGCCATGAACTGGCTGGCTCCATCCTGGGCAGCTAATTAGCTGCAGTGAGTTTGTGAGTACACAGCCACGTAGTGCGCAGAAGACGCTGTTCCGTAACTCTTCCCATTGGTCCAACTCTCACATTCTTTCCGTTCCTCTTCTGCAATGTTACCCAATTCTTTGTGTGCGGAGCTTAATCCGTAGTGCCATTTAGTGCTGAGCACTTTTCTCTGAGTCTCCTCAGCAACTTGTGCTCCATCAACTGCTGATTACTGCAAGATGAAGCTTCTCTCACCAAGACTGATAGTAGTCCAGGCTTATGGGTATAAACATAAATATTTGGAAGGCAATTTGATAACTTGATATTTAAGAATATTGTACATTATATAATAAAGGGATACATATCAAACACTTTTCTAGGCTTATTCTGGAATCTACATTTAAATTTAAAGGATGTTATAAAGAAAAGAAGGATCTGTTTACCTTCTCTATTCTAGTTTTGTGTATCTGTGCTTTTATTGTATATAGAGTACATTATTTCAAACATCTAACTTTGCTTCCAATGTTTCTTTTGCCTGTTTTACTGATCATTATTAGTAGTTTTACAGTCTACTCCTTTTTAATAGTTTTCAAATTCTGAGTTCAGTTTGTGCATCTTGGTTCTCTACAAATCCTTCTTACCCTTGTTTTCATTTAAACTTCAAAAACTAGTTTTATTAGACACATTAGTAAATAATGAAGTATTGTTTGTCTTAGTGTGAACAAGAAAGTTTTGTACATAAAAAGACATTATTCCCTGTTTGCAATGTCCTTGATTGGTGCATCAGTTTGTGCAAGCCTGCCTGGTTCAAGATCCACCAGCCTTGATAGTCTCCAAAAAGAGAATATACAATTAAAAAAATAAATAAAATATGTAGAAAAAAAGGATTCTAAAAAAGACATTTTTCTCTTGAAATGGTTAAGTAAATCATTATGTAGGTAGGAAAATGGCTTTGACTTCAGGTCTTTGCTTTAGAACTCCTGGCCAACCAACAATACAAATACTCTCACTACACACTCCCTGGAACATAGTTCATTCACAACAGTAGTACTGTGAAATTCACTTTGGGAAGAGCTGACCTTGGGATAGCAATGGTGTCTCTTGCTTCCATTTGAATGAAGAAGAGCCCATATGAATGGAGGAGAGCCCATAAGGTTGTACATTAGTGTCTCTACTTTAATAAAAGTATATATTCTACCAGGATGAATTTCCAAGTCACATTTTGTCTGAACCGTTTCAGAAACAATCAACAAAAATTGGAAGGAAGGCGTGGGCCCCTAATTTCCAATCCACACATCTTCCTCAGGTGGCTTATCTATTCGAAGGCTGCACCCTCCCAGCTTTCTGGCTTCTGCTGTAACATTTAAACTCACCTAACTGTGTGCCCCCTGTAATTGACGGTCATCAGTTGACACTCAGAATCTAAATACTTTTATGTCCTCAGACCTTATTGGTTGTATATTACTAATTGATACATTACTCTCCTGAACTGAATTATTATATAACTGAAAATACTTAACAGATTTTTAAATCACCTTCTGTTTTGTCTCAACCCTTGTGTGTGATAGGTTAGACTTGTCCTTTAACCTTTACTTCCTTTTTTCCATTTATTTGTTTATAGAATGTCAATGCAACAATTTATTTACACAAATTAATATTCAGGACCCTGAACCCTTTCTAGTTTTGTGTTAGTTACGGAGAAGGCGCAGTGAACGTTCTGGTTTGTGCTGCCTGATATACACTTGTACTTCTAGACAGTATGTGCACCATGCAATAATGCCACACTGGTTTGCCACATGCATACTAAGAGGAGGATGGCATTATCTGCACATTCTAGCCATCGTCTGATATTGTGAGTATTACTCCTCTCAATATGGTTCATAAGGTATTGTCATAAATGTCATATCCAAATTATTTTCTATTATCAGCAGCCTGGTCTAAAGTTTATTCTCTTGTGTATTGAATGATTGATCTCTTTTCACCTAATTCATATGACTTCTATCACTATGATATTTTTTGATGATTTATCATTATGTGAAGTTAGTTCTGTGTTTTATAATTGTATATTTACGTTTTTAAAGCTCTTTGAGATCTGTTCGCTTTAGTAGTTGTTGTAAAGTAATATTGGTAGTATCAATAGTGTTTTACATGTCCACTGCGCTGCAAACACATATCAAAAGTGGTATAATGATTTGACTTATTTTAATTGATCTCTCATATGATATTCTGCATTCCAGCCATAATATTTTTACATATACATTTATATTATTACACATACATACAATAAACTACCTATATCAAGAAGAACTATGACACAATCAGAAATTATATAAATGTTACATTCTTAGTGTTTTGGCTATTTGTATTTAACAGCTTTGAAGAAAACATCTTTCTATTTTGGTGTGTCTAAAATTCTAAATGTAAAGCAACCTCCAGCACATCTTGTCATTATCAACTTAAAACATCTATCTAGACCTAAAAACATCTTAACCCCTAAACACCTAAGCTACAATGTAAAACTAAGCTACCTGGTCCTCAACCTGCTCAGAGACTTGAGAGGGAATAAACTTGATTACCTGAGTATGCCAGGAGGACAGGTTAATAGCTTTCCAAATCAGAAGATGACAGACACATTTTGCCATAATCTTATCTTTAAAGACACATCCCTTATGACTGCCACAGAGAACTTTTTGAGAAACAGGCATTTATAAACTATATATGTATTTTTAAAATATTTTCAGGTTTTCCTCAAATGATTATGATAGCTTCAAAGTTTATTTTTTTTCATAGTAATTAGAAAAGTAGTTAACACAACATCCTTATAAGACAGTCTGGTCATGAATACCTTACACGTACAAAACATCCTTAGAGAAATCTGTTGACAAAAGATCACAAAAGATTTTAATGTGTCCATGACTATGAGGACAGAACCTTTTCTACACAACAATAATATTAGACCATGTAATTTCGCTCACTTCATACTTATATACAATTTCCATGTGTCTTAACTATATATGTTATGTGTACAATATATGCATATATAGTGGTATTTTCCTCAGAATTTGAACCAACTTATATTTTAGTCAACAGGTACATGGCTTCCCAAACTTTTTAATCTGTAAAAATTGACAAGTTGATCAGAATCTTATCAGAATCAAGTGTAAAGTGTCAAGTATCATCTAGAAACTCTCTCAAAAGCATGTAACAATTAAGTGATTATTCTGTGGGTGAAAATGCTGGTAAATATCACACTGGCACACTGGAGAAAAAGCCCAGAGAGCCCTGAAAAGGTCTATCCATAACAGCAGGCAGAGATCACATGGCAGGTTATTGATGTGGGTGTAGAGTTGGTGGGATGATGGTAATGGGTGATTAGGAGTACATTCTCAAAAACGAAAGAAATTACATCTCTTCCATGCACCCAGAGAGCTTTTGCATACTTATGAAAAAGCACAATGTAAAGGGAGCCCCATACAGCTGTTAGCTGAATACACCAGAGTATGCGGGTCACTTTAGCTGTGTGAATTAGTCACCTGAAGTCATTGATTGCAGGTTACTTTCTGAAAAACAAGGCTGTCAGCTAACAGTGCTCTAACTCTTTATGTGCATAGCATTAGGAAATAGAATTGGTAAGGGGAGGTTGTTTTATTAACAGAAATCAGGGATTCGGCATACAGAGCAAAGGTAATAAATGTAATTTTTTTCTGCTGAGCAACACAGGGCAAAAGTTTCTGTGATATTTATGAGATAGAATCATAAAGTCCAATCTATAAAATGTTAAATCTCTCTGTAATCTGAAAAGCAATATGCCTAACTATTTTTATATGCACCCTAAGGGAGATACAGGCAGTAGTATATCTATTGGGAAATGTGTTAACTTCATGAGAACCGCAGGGTATTTCCCAGGGGAAGAAGAAACCTAATGCAGAAACAACAACGGATCCATGAGAAACATGCAGAAATGCAGAAAGTAGAAATACCCAAGATAAATTTAATAATATTGACTATTAAACAATAATTTTATTTTATTTTTGATATATGTGTGTACAGGGTATGTTCATGTTTGTGCAGGTATGCACATGGGTGTGGGTGGTGTAAACACTAACATGTGTGTGCATTATGTGTGTGCATGTGTGTGTGCATGTGCGTATGTGTGTGTGTAGGCCACTGGTAGACCACATATATTTTCCTCAGTTGAGCTCCACTTTACTTTTCAAGACATCATCTCTCACCTGAAGCTACTGGAGTCTGTGAGGCTTGCTGGCCAATAGACTACAGGGATTTCCATCTCTGCCTTCCCAGTGCTGTGACTACATGCCTGTGTCACTACATCTGGATTGTCATGTGGGTGGTAGGGATTAGAACCCAGGTCCTCATGATTGTATGATGAGCATATTACTGATTGACACATCTCTTTTGCCTCCAAAAGCCATTCTTTCAAACTACAAAGCACCATTGTATTTTTTCTTATCTGAGAACTGGATAATACATTTCATGATTCACTTAAAACATTTCCTACGAACTAACAAATATTTAAGAAAGAAATCAGCTTGTCATGCTTGCATGGCAAGCACCTAACTAAGCTATCCACTCAGACACAGGATAACTTCTCTTTCATTCTTAATCAACATAACTAAAAATGTATCAATATTTTCACTCTTTGGAAATAACCAAATCTTATACTTATTGACATCCTCTACTATTTGTTTGTCTTCTAGCTTGGGGTCAATATTATTCAATTATGGGACAAATTTGCCTTACAGTCCACTTTAAAGTTGTGCTGAAATAAGACTGCTCAACCCTGATTATATATTCCTTACAATGGGCTCACCTCTACTTTGGAACTGAGATATCTAATCTGGCTTTTGCTATGTCTTGTTTTGAGCTCCTTTCAGGTTTGGTTTGCTATAGGCTTTCAACTTTGTTAAGATTGGGATGAACATAGTATTGATGTGGGTTTCTTTCTCATCTAGTAACTAAAAGCTGGAAATTACTGTCCAAGTACATCACATGATTATAGGCAGTGCCTTCATGTCTATTTGAATGGTGTTCAACTTTGTTGAGATTTTGAATATGATCTAGGTATCAGCTGTGGCATATTTCATTTTCCCACGCAGCAGCTTGGGTGAGAAATTCTCCCATAGTTTTGGGCATTTGAAAAGAAGGTTCCCAGATGGTAAGATTGTTTGGGAGATTTAGCAAATATGAGTTTAAAATTTTTAAGTCCACTCTCTTTGCTTCATGTGTTCAGTTCCTCTTGTGAGTTCCCTGCTCTTCTTGCCTCTGTGTGCTACCTGTTGCATTTTCTCTGCCATTAAGAACTCTTAACCCTCTAAAACCATAACATAAATAAACTTTCTTCAATAAATTATTCAGCTATGGTGTTTGAATGACAACAATAGAAAATCAACCCTAAGTGAGTATATACCATGTGTATCTTTCTGAGTCTGGGTTAACTCACTCAGCATGATCATTTCGAATTCCATCCATTTGCCTGCAATTTTCAAGGTTTCCTTGTTTTTAATAGCTGAGTAGTATTCCATAGTGGAAATGTACTACAGTTTCTTTATCTATTCTTCAACTGAGGGACATCTAGGTTTTTTCTCTTGCTATTACAAATAAGGCTACTATGAGCATGGTTGAGCATATGTCCTTGTTGTGTGGTAAAGCATCTTTTGGGTATTTTCCAAGGAGTGGAATAGCTGGGTCTTGAGGTAGAGTTATTCCCAATTTCTTGAGAAAGCACAAGATGGATTTCCAAAGTGATTGTACAAGTTTGCACTCCCACCAGGAATGGGGAGTGCTCCTCTTTCTCTACATCCTGGCCAGCATGAACTGTCACTTGAGTTTTTATCTTAGCTATTCAGAAAGGTGCAAGATGGAATCTCAGACTTGTTTTGATTTGCATTTCTCTAATGACTAAGGGTATTGAGAATTTCTTTTAGTGTTTGTTAGCTATTTTCCTCTGTTGAGAATTCTGTTTAATTTTGAGTCCAATTTCTTAATTGGATTATTTGGTCTGGTGGTGTTTACTTTCTTGAGTTCTTTATATATTTTGGATATTAGTTCTTTGTCAGATGTAGGGTTGGTGCAGATCTTTTTTCAGTCTGTAGGCTGTTGCTTTGTTTTGTTGGCAGTACTTTTGGCCTTGTAGAAGCATCTCAGTCTCATGAGGTCCCATTTATTAATTGTTTACCTGAGAGCCTAGTCTGTAGGTGTTCTTTTTAGGAAGTTGTCTCCTGTTGCAATGATATCCAGGATCTTCTCCACTTTTTCTTCTAACAGATTTAGTGTTTCTGGTTTTATATTGAGGTCTTTAATCCACATGGTCTTGAGGTTTTTTTGCATGGTGACAAATATAGATCTCCTTGCATTTTTCTACATATAGGCATCATTAGACCAGCATCAATTGTTGAAGATGCTATCCTTTTTCCATTGAACAGATTTTGCTTCCTTGTCAGAAACCAAGTTTCAATCGGTGTGTGGATTTATTTCTGGGTCTTCAATTTGATTCCATTGATCAACCAGCCTATTTCTGTGCCAGTACCATGTTGTTTTAATTACTGTTGCTCTATAGTACAACTTGAGATCAGGGATGGAGCATCTTCTGGGGGATCTTTTATTGTACAGGATTGTATTTAGTTATCCTGGGATTTTTTTTTTCCATATGAAGTTGAGAATTCATCTTTCAATGTCTGTAAAATGATTGTGTACATATTTTGGTAGTAATTGCATTGAATCTATAAATTGCTTTTGGTAAGATGGCCATTATTACTATGTTTATTCTATTAATCCACAAACAAGGGAGATTTTTACATCTTCTGATATCATCTTCAATCTCCTTCTTCAGAGATTTGAAGTTTTTTCAAACAGGTCTTTCACTTGCTTGGTTAGAGTTACCCTAGATATTTTATCTTACTTGCAGCTATTGTGAAATTATAGTTTCTCTAATTTCTTTCTTAGCAGTATTGTCATTTATATACAGGAATGCTACTGACTTTTTTCAGTTAATTTTGTATCCATCCACTTTGCTGAAGGTATTTCTCAGATGTAGGAGTTCTCTGGTGGAATTTTGGGATCCCTTATATACACCATTATATCATCTGTGAATAGGGATAATTTGACTTCCTCCTTTCCTATTTGGATCCCCTTGATCTCTTTTTGTTGTCTTATAGCTATAGCTATAACTTCAAGAACTATATTGAAGAGATATGGAGAAAGTGGACAGCCTTGTCTGGTACCTGATTTTAAAGGAATCTTGAGTTTCTCTCCATTTAATTTGATGTTGGCTATTGGCTTGCAGTATATAGCCTTTATTATATTTAGGTATGTGCCTTGTATCCCTGATCTCTCCAAAATTCTAAACATTAATGGGTGTTGGATTTTGTCAAATGCTTTTTCTGCATCTAAGGAGATGATCATGTGGGGTTTTTTTCTTTCAGTTTGTTTATATGGTGGATTACATTGATGGATTTCCATATATTGACCCATCCCAGCATGCCTGGAATGAAGCCTAGTTGGTTATGGTGAATGATATCTTTGATGTGTTCTTGGATTCAGTTTGCTAGTATTTTATTGAGTATTTTTGCTTCAATGTTCATAAGAGAAATTGGTCTAAATTTCTCTATTTGTTGGATCTTTATGAGGTTTAGGTATCAAAGTAATTGTGGCCTCATTGAATGAGTTTGGCAATGTTCCATCCATTTATATTTCTACCTTTTTCTTTGAAGGTCTGGTAGAATTCTATGCCGAAACTATCTGTCCCTGGGCTTTTTTGTTTGGGAGATTTTTATTGACTGCTTCTATTTTTGTAGGATAAAAAATCATGTTTAATTTGTTTATCTGGTCTTGATTCAACTTTGGCAAGTGGAATTAATCAAGAAAATTGTCCATTTCCCTTAGATTTTTCAATTTTTATGGCATATAAGCCTTTGAATCAGGATTTAGTGATTCTTTGTATTTCTTCAGTGTCTGTTGTTATGTCTCCCTTTTCATTTCTGGTTGTGTTGACTTAGATAGTGCCTCTCTGCCTTTTAGTTAGTTTGGCTAATGGTTTGTCTATCTTGTTTATTTTCTCAAAGAACTAGCTCCTTGTTTTGTTGATTCTTTGAATTGTTCTCTTTGTTTCTAATTTATTGATTTTAGCCCTGAGTTTATTTCCAGCTATCTACTCCTCTTGGGTGTTTCTGCTTCTTTCTTTTTCTAGTGCTTCCAGATGTATCATTAAGTTGCCAATATGAGATGTTGTCAATTCTTTATGAATGCACTTAATGCTATGAATTTTTCTCTTAGCACTGCTTTCAACATGTCCCATAAATTTGGGTATTTTTTTGTCTTCATTTTCATTGAATTTTAGGAAGTCCTTAATTTCTGTATTTCTTCCCTGCCCCAGTTGTCATTAAGTAAAAAGTTGTTTTGTTTCCATATGTGTATAGGCTTTTTGTTATTTCTGTTGTTGTTGAAGTCCAGCTTTACTCCATGGTGATATGACAGGATACAAGGTATTATTTCAATCTTCTTGTATCTGTTGACCCTTGCTTTGTGGCCTGCTATATGATCAATATTGGAGAAGGTTCCATGACGTGATGAGAAGAGCATATAATTCTTTTGTGTTTGGGTGAAAAGTTCTGTAGATATCAGTTAGATTCATTTGATTCATGACATAGGCTAGTCTCATTATTTCTCAGTTTAGTTTCTGTTTAATGATCTATCCTTTGGTGAGAGTAGAGTGTTGAAGTCTACCACTATTAATGTGTGGGAATCAATGTGTGGTTTAAGCTTTGTTGATATTTCTTTTACAAATGTGGATGCCCTTATATTGGGGGCACAGATGTTCAGAATTGTGATGTCATCTTGCTTGAGTTTACCTTTGATGAGTATGAAGTGTCCTTCCTCATCTCTTTTGATTAATTTTGGTTGAAAGTCTATTTTATTAGATATTAAAATGGCTACAGGAGCTTGCTTCTTGTGTCCATTTGCTTGGGATAACTTTTTCTAGCCTTTTACCCTGAGGTGATATCTATCATTGTGGCTGAGATGAATTTCTTGAATGCAGAAGAATGTTGTATCTTGTTTATTCATCAGTTCAGTTAGTCTGTTTCTTTTTATTGAAGAATTGAGACCATTGATGTCAAAAGATATTAATGACCAGTAACTGTTAAATCCCTTGCTTTTGATGTTGGTTGCAGTAGAGTATCTATTTCCTGTGTTATTTCAGTTGTAGTTTGTCACTTTGCATTGGAGCTTTTCTTCTAATAAGTTCTGTAAGGTTGGATGTGTGGACAGGTACTGTTTAAATTTGTTTTTGACATGGAATATCTTGTTTTCTCCATCAACAGTTATTGAAAGTTTTGCTGTGTACAGTAGTCTGGACTGGCATCTGCAGTCTCTTAGGGCTTTCAGGACCTCTGCCCAGGCCCTTCTGGCTTTTATGGTCTCTGCTGAGAAGTCGGGGGTAATTCTGATAGGTTTGATTATATATGTTACTTGGCCTTTTCTCCTTGCTGATTTTAATATGTTTTCTTTGTTCTGTACGTTTTGTGTTTTAATTATTACGTGGCAGGAGGATTTTCTTTTCCCTCTATTCTACTTGGCATTCTGTAGGCCCCTTGTATATTTATATGCATCTGCTTCTCTGAATTGGAGAAATTTTCTTCTATGATTTTTTGAATATATTTTCTAGGTCTTGGAGCCGGGTGTCTTCTCTTTTTGCTCAATGGCTATTATCATCAGGTTTCATATTTTTATGGTGTCTTTGATTTCTTGGATGTTTTGTGTCAGGAATTTTTCTGATTTAACATTTTCTTTGATGATTGCATCAAGTTCTTCAATTGAATCATCCACTATGGAGGTCTATCCTCCATCTCTTGAATGCTGTTAGAGAAGCTTGCCTCTGCATTACTTACTTTCTTCTCTAAGTTCTCTCTCATTCCAGGCTTTCTTCTGTCTGTGCTTTTATCATTGTTTCCATTTTCATTTTCAGATCTTGAACTGTTTTATTGATTTCCTTCATCTGATTGTTTGTATTCTTCCAGTGATTTCTTCATTTTCTCTCTCTAGGTCTCTTTAATGTCCTCAATCTCTTTGCCTGCACCTTCCTGTATTTGTTCACAAATTTTACTTGTTTCCCCCATTATCATCTTCATTACTAAGATTTGAGGTCATTTTCTTGTCCTTCAGTTTTATTTGCGTTAACGGTGTTGAATTCTTTGGGATAGCTGGGATCTGGAAATGCCATTTTGTTTTGGTTTTTGTTGTTTGTGCTTTTTATACTGGCTTTTAGTCATCTGGCTGTCTCTGATGTTGGGAGGTAGTTTCTGATGTCCTTCACTGTTGGTTAAGAGCAGTTCATTAGTGAATGTCTATAGATTAAGAACCCTTACCTGTGGGGATAAGGGAAACCTTCCCTGGATTAGTCAAGTGATCTTGTTTCAGCTCCAGGGGACTTTGGTCCACACCATGGGCTTCCTACTTGGTCAGCAGAGGCTGGTGCTGGTGCTCTGCACCCCAAGGATCAGTTTGAGTAAGTGTAGGTAAAGCTGGTTATCCTGCCTTTGGCCAGGCTTTGAAAACCCTGCCCTCAGGCAATAGGGTTTGGGGGCTTGACTCAGTCCACCCTGGAGTGTCGGAACCCCTGCTTTCTTGTGGTAGTTTGCTAGACTTCTTCCAGATCTGTTCAATCCAGTTCAGTCCCATCCAAGAGCATGGGACTCCTGCTGCTGGGTTGTGGCGGCTGGATAGGCTTCAGACTAAGAGTGGAGGAACAGCTCCCTGGGTTGGGGCAGCTGGCTAGGTTTCTTCCCAATCCCCTCAGACTGGTTCAGTCCTGCCCTAGTATGTGGGAGACCCCGCGGGGTTGTGTGGCTGGCAGGCTTCTGCCCTATGCATTCAGGCAGGTTCAGTTCTGCCCATGCATGCGGGAACAGTGTGCTGTGGTGGTTTGCTAAGTTTCTGCCCAATTCCCTCAGGCCAGTTCAGTCCCTCCTGAGAGCCTAGGAGCTCCTGCTGGGCTGTAGCAGCTGGCTAGGATTCTGCCCAATCCTTTCAGGCCATGCCACTTTAAATCAGTCAACCCGAGAGTGAGGCTACGGAGCTGGGGAAGAGATGGAGAACGTGTCCACAGCCGCCTAAGTCCCTGTGTGGTCCCTAGGTCCCTCCATGGACTAGATGTATGATCTGAGGTAAGATCTATCCCAGATCCACACTATGGATTCCCCTTGGGCCAGCATGCACTGAAGCTATCTCTCTGTAGTTCATCAATCAGTCAGAGAAGGAGAGAGAAACTGCGCTGGGCTTTGGATATTGTGCCCGTGTAGTCGCCTGCCCCTGGGGCTTTCTGTGCACTAGTGGGGCGGTGTGAGGTCAGGACCATCTGTTTTCCTGGGTTCTCCATAGGCCAACAGATCCAGACTCTGGTGCTTCACCACCCACAGTTTAGTCACAGATACTGACTCCGTGATATAGAGCATGGCTGCGGCTTGCAAGCAGGTATGGGTCCAGACTCTGGGAACTGGGCACCCATCCTCAGTGGGCCATTTGGATTGCCTGAGGCCAGACCCACTTGTGCTCTGCACTGTGGACCCCTCTCACCTAGGGATCTCCAGGTTTTCCAGCCTGTAGCTCCCAGTCGGGTCCCTAGCCTCCATCCTGCAGATCAGATACCATGCTCAGCGCTGCCATCTTGGATATTCTTACTGGTTACTCTTTACCAGATCCCCAGCATCTTAAATACATGTTTTAATGAATTTAAATTCTGTCTTGTTCTATGGATTTTTGTTATTGTCTCTTTAGATAAAAATTATATCGCATAAACTGAACATGAGATGACTCTTTCCTATATTGTAGTTACTAATCTTCTCACTTAGTATTTTATTTATTTTGAAACACAGGTGGGTGTATGCAGGTACATATATTCTCACTTTGGCATGCCCTAGGGAAGCTCCTCTGAAGCTACCTACTTCAGTTCTGAGTCAGTGATCTGTACGAATTAAACACTCCCAGCTCTCTGCTTTATGTATAGGTTGAGACCACATTATAAGTCACTGTGGAACTGCAAATGCCCCTGGGCTTTCCAACTTTGCTAGACTTCCTAACTAGTTTAACAGTCTAAGAAGATGTATACTGGGTCCATTAACACTGATGTTCTATAGTTCTCTCACTTCTGGAACAGTCTTTTGGGGAAACGATAATAAACACTGTTCATATCTATTACTCCAGCAGATTTCTTTGGGAGAAATGATTTTCAAGTTTTTAAAACTTTTGAATATCTTCCTCAAAAGTTTGTTTTCAATAATTTTAGTTTAGTTAATGATTTGTTTTCTGTGGACAATATCTTCTTTGTGTTGAATTTACTAAAAGATAATCACATTGTTAAAATTTTAATTTCTTTTTCATGAGTCAAACATACAATTTTCAAGCTTTCCAATATATGAATTTCTGTTCTCTAGTAAAACCCTGAATATTGCAATAATTTCCTGGTGTTTTAATGGAGTTTTGTGCTCACAATGATAGTTCCAATAACTGGATCATATGTTGATGAGTCTGTGTGTTTACTTTCTATGCCCTTCTACAGTTTTTTTTTTATTCTGGATTGCTTGTTAATTTTTAAATAATTTACAGATATTGTGTGTAAATATTTCTGTTTAGATGAGTTTATTCTCATAGGTGAAGGCACTATGACTGCTGTAATCAAATTAATGACTGACAGAAACCTCTGTACTTCTGTTCATAAGGTTCACTTGATCTGCTCCTAGGATGCTGCCATTAAATATAGACAATCTGATTACTCTTCCTTGTAAATTATGAACTCTGGTATGGCTGTCCTCAGATTCTTGGAGATTTTCTTAGAGAACATCTACTGTGGCTTTCCAAAGACTTGTCAACTACTTGAGCACTACATTGGAGTTGATGTCACCAAGGTGTTCCTTGCTTACCTTTGAATGAAGGCTTGCCAGAACCATAATTGTCAACTTTAAGAACTTTTGTTTCCCTCTGAAGATTGTTGATGTCCTGGTCCATGCTGCTGCCAGGGGCCATGTTGAGGTAAGTGGTCTGGGTAGATACCTGAGGCCATGTCTACTTCAGTGGCTTGTGCTGCAGTTGAGAACTGTGAGGGCATCCTTGCTTTGGCCAAGGGCCATACTGGTGTCCATGGAATGAGCTACCCTCTGCATCCATGTTGAGGCCCAATGTCAGTGCTGTTGATGGAGGCCATGCGTTGTGGAAAGGGATGTAAGAGTCTTCAAGGGCTTTTCTATTCTGGCTAGTTCTCAAATAATCAAGACAGAGTCTTCTTGAATTTATAAAAGTTTTGCAACACAATACCTGGTCAGGTATCAACTGTCTAAGCTATTTTGTTATTTCCCAGCTATATCCCTAATGTTACTTGCCTTAATCCTTCTAGTCTGTATTGCTTCTGTTATATTAGGCCAGCCCTCATGGCCATGTGCTCATGGTTCATAATGCCCCATGGCAACTTCCTTTTCTTTAGCTCTCTCCCCTCCTGCTATATCTTTTGCTTTTTCTCTCTCCTCCTCTCAGCTATATGGTCCCTCTGAAACCCCAAGTCTAGGAATCTAAGTACCACCTACTTTTCTTCTTCCATTCAGAGACTTCAGGAACTTTAATAACCAATCAACTTTAAGTTACTCAGAGCAAGGTTTACACAATATAGACAGGTGTACTTGAGGATTTACTCCTCCAGGAAGCAACAGATCATGGAAGCCAGTAATTGGCATTAGAAAACATAACACTAGACCAACCCCAACAGCCATGAGGATGTTTTTTACCTGTACTACTGCCTGAATACATGCTGATGTCCTGTGCCATGTTGTGACAGGGGATGGGGATATGTTGGTATCTGTGGCTCATGTTGCCCCAGAGCCCATGTTAATGTTTTTGGCCTGTGCTACTGCTGAGGGCTATGATGGTGTCCATGGCTTATACTGCAGCAGAGGCCAGTGCTAATGTCCATGGTCTGTACTGCCACTAAAAACCATCCTGAGGTCTGTGACACATGCTGATGCCATGGACCATGTGGATGTTTGTGCTCTGTGCTGTGACCAGAAACCATGTATAGAAGTTCATGAGCTATGCTCCTGCTGACTGTAAAGGGTAAGGAAGATACTTTTGTGATGATATCAATTACTACAGATGCACAGTTGAGAAAGACTAAAATACTTCTGTCACAGCCCCTACCCCCACCCCATACTACCAAACTGTAATAGCCTAGACAGAAAGCCATAAAATTGTTTAAAAATGGTGATAAAGATTCTAAAGTGTAACTCTTCAAAATTGTTGGTTTATAGTGGAGATGTGGGATGGGAAAAACTCAATTTTCCTTAAGGTACTGGCAACTGGGAGTTTAATCATACTCCTCCTCCTCCTCTTCCTCCTTTTCTTCCTCTTCTTCTTCTTCTTCTTCTTCTTCTTCTTCTTCTTCTTCTTTTCTTCTCATCCTTCCTCCTCATTCCTCTTCTCCTTGTTCTTCTTTGTCTTCTATATGGACCCAAAGGGTAGCAAGTGGACCTAGGAAGACTGGGAAGTGAATGTGAGCAGTGCATTAAATGAAATTCCTGAAAAGCCAATAAAATTTGATGTTGGAAAAAAAAAAAAAGAAAGAAAAGAAATCGACTAGCTCCACTTCCTTGTGAGGTCTGAACTCGAGCTTTGGTTTTATCTGCATTAAGAGGATGCTGAAAGAAAACTCCACTCTAGTTGTCAATGGTTTTCAGTGTCATGGCTCCATCATTTTCCATCACAGTCTAAAATTTTAGCAAGCCCTTTTCTCCACATCTCCTACTTTGTTTATTTGATTCCCACATCTTGAAACTTGGATATTAATACCTAACTGCTTGAAGGGACTCAAAGTCAAATGTTTAAGTCCAAGTCAATGAGGAGCTACAAGATAAGCTGGCGGCTTGTTTCTATTCTAGCCAAAGTCCTTTACTTTGTTTTCAGCCTCTTGTAACACACGCTAAACTGACATATTTCCATATGAAAAAAGTTTTTAAAAATGCGCCCCCCCCTTTTTTTTTTTAGAAATCTTGCTGCTTGTGTTCTAGCTCTTCACTGGTATTCATGCTTTCAGAAATATTCCTATTTTTATTTAAATTATCTTTCCACTTTGTTTTTCTAAGATTTCTAAAGTTCACACTATCCCATTATTTCATAATTAAGCAATAAACATGCTAATGTAGAAGGTGGGAAATTTCATAGGTCCCAGACTATAGGCAACTAAAGAACTACCAGCTACTAATGACTGCTGAGAGAGGGAGACTTTGGTATTCCAGGAATACAACCCCTTATTGGTTGTCTAAGACAGACAGCTCAGCCTTGAACCCATGTACACAAAAACAACATGAGTGGACTCAGAATTTATATATTTGTGGAAAATAAGTAGTAATAGCTAAAGTAAGTAACCTCAAATTAATGAAATGTAGCAGATTCATATTAGCTGGTGATTGTTATAAGTCCCTACTGTTATTGTTGGATTAAGAAATTTATGTTCAACTTCAAGTATTCTATATTCTTATACAAATAGTAGTGAATTTTATTGGGTGTTTTTAGTTAATCATATTATATTGTATTATATTAATCTATTGAATATATAAAAAATTTTGTCCATTCTCTAAAATGTATTGTCATTTCTGAAACACTGCTGTATTCTTGAGTTTCTTAGTTAATTATTAAATATATTATATATATATATACATTACTTGTCTTTAGAAATATTATATTTCAGACTTTTCAACTTACGTGTTTTAAGAGAATTGATCTATTTTTTTTTATGAAGCAATTATAGACGCCTGAAAACTTAGCTGGCTGAGTCTAAGAGTTTCTTTCTATACTAAACATATTTGTACACAAAGAACTTCTAGCTCAATGTAACTATTTTATCTATCTATGCATCTATCTATGTATCTATCTACTTATTTTATTATTGTTGTTCTTTTAAGATAAACTCTCACTATAAAGACCACCCTGTCCTCAAACTCACAGAGAATCTCATGTCACTTGATCTCAACTACTGGGTTTAAAGGCATGTACCACCACATGTTATATATTTTTTTATTTTTTAATTATTTATATATGTAAATCACTGTACTTTGCCCTTACCAACTCTGTCGCTTTTCACTCCCCCTCCTTCTTTCACTAATTCTTTCTTTCCATCACTTCAACTGGTTTACTTCTACATTCATGTCTCAATCTTGATATGTTTGCATGTGTGTGTGTGTGTGTGTGTGTGTGTGTGTGTGTGTGTGTGTGTATTTAGATGCAGCTCCACATTTTAACAGTAACATAATAGACTTTCTTTCTCCTGTCTTTGTGCACTGTTGTTATACTCCCCTTGCCTGTTGATAACTGCCTCTATCCTCCAAATTCCTCTTCTTTTTTATGTCTTATATTATAACCATTTATAAATCCAGACTCCATATGTGGGCTAAAATAAGATATTTTTCTTTAAGAGCTCAGGTTTCTTTTTTTAACATGATGATTTAAAAATTCATACATTTTCTGCAAGTTCATATGAATTTCATTCTTTTTTATTGATAGATAGAATTCCTGTGTATGTGTGTGTGTGTGTTTCTGTGTGTGTGTGTGTGTGTGTGTGTGTTTCTGTGTGTGTGTGTTTCTGTGTACCAGTATATCTATGTCTCTCTGTCTGTATGTGTATTAGTGTGTGTGTTCTGACCATATATTTATTAAATTGCAAAATTACTCGATTTCGATTTGTCTTGTTGCCCCTATTCTTATCACAATAATTTAAATATTCAACCGATTTTCAATGATCTGTGTCCCTACAAACCCCATTTAATATTATTTTTCCTTGTGAAACACCCATAAAATTATCCATATTTGACTTTCACTTGCATCTGCTCTTATCAATCAATACATAAATTTACTTGCTGCTATCTCATCATGCCTCTCCAAAGATCGTGCTTACTCTTTTTGCTGTCTGAACTACTTGAAGGCTTTTGAAATAATGATCTCAGTTTTATTCCTTGGAAATTGTTCCATTACTACAAAGCAAGTGTCATCATTTTTATATCACTATTAACTTTTATTTAACAAGTGAAGTTTATGTTGGCTAAAGACACATAAAATACTTACAGTACTTTTGTTTCAGTGGTTTAAAGATGTGATTTGTAGTTTTATCATTTATTTTATTGCACTCTAAAAATAAACCATACAATCTAGATTATCTTTGCTAATGTTCAACAATTTTTAAATCAAACTGAAAATATTAATTCTTCACTATTGGAATCCAACAGCTTCCCTAAGGCATTTCTTATTTTTACCCTTTTTTTTTTCCAGGAACTATGTGAAAATTTTCAATCTAAAGATTCCAGCCCTGTTCTTTTTACCAGCATTGTCTTCCATTGTTTCCCTTATTATTACTTATTTCCTGTTTGCCTGGTTATTTTCTTCCCTTAATATTGCCTTGTATTTCTTTCTGAAAGTTAATAACTGAAAATTCTAAATATGCATAAAATTGTAAGGAATAATATAGCAAAATTGGTTAGGTGGGCATGTTTTTATATTCATTTTTAATTAGTATTATTAGGAAAGGTGGATGGTACAGGTTTTCATTATTTTGCCTTGCCTGGACTGTAACTCAGTGTGAAGGCTGGCTTGAAAGTCACAGAGATCCGCCTATCTCTCCCTCTCAATTGCTAGGATCAATGGTGTGAGCCATCACATCTGGTTCAGTATTTGCTTTTGATTGTGATGATTATCCAGAGAGAAGAACATAAAGAATTAGATGCCAGAAAGTATACATGATAGTGTTCACAACTCTGAAACTACATTTTGGTTTTCAGCTGAGCTGCAGAATGAAATTGTTCCTGGGGACACAGAATAGGTAGGGAGAGTTTTCTCAGTAATATGTGACTCATGAAGCAGAGTTTACACAGATGGCCCACTAGAAACAGTAAAGTATGTGGAGAAGGAAGAAAAGGTAAGAGAGCCTTGAATCAGTGAGAAGAAAGGCACATTGGCGACAAGGGAACTTATCTTTGACAAGTCTAGGGACAATTAGTTCATAGGATATGTGATGTCCAAAGAACAGAACGGATAGGTGGTTTGAGAAAGATGTATATTTAGACAGTCTAAAGTAAAATAGTTAAATCATTGAGACATTACACAAGTCTCCCCTCCTATCAAGAAACAAACATATAAAGGGATCCTTTGCATTCTAATCACATATTTGAGAGAAGCACTTCCTTATATTAAGTAGATAACTGATCAAAGCATAACTTGAGAGCAAAGAGAAAGTTGTAGCAGAAAATGAGAAACAGAAGTCTGAGCTACAAGTTTTAGTCGTATCAAAGATAAAGGATTATGGGTGGAAAGATAGTTCAAGGGTAAGTTGCTTGTCATGTAAGTATGAGGACTTAAATTCAAGTACCCAGAACCTACATAAAAATGTGGGTGTTACTCTATCCCCAAGCTGGTTAGACGGAGACAAGAGGCTCTCTTAGTTTTACTGGTAGTTGGTCTAAAAAAAAAAACAGATGAGCTCCAGGTTAATCTAGAGATCCTGCTGCAAATAATAAGATGGAAAGGGATTGAAAAATACATGCAATATTTATCTCTAGTCTAGACACACAGGCACTTTCACACACACACATAAAAATGTGTACATGGATGCCATACACAAATAAAAAATAAAACTTAAAATGTATAAATAAATAAAAAAGATATCAGAGATGAGTCACCATTGCCTAACAGTGGCATGCAAAAGTCAGTCTCATGCAGAAAGTTGTTTTTCCATGCTAGACCTTTTTCTCAAGGAAGAATAATTTTCTTTTCTAAACAACATACCAAATTCATTGTCTCCATAAGACTCCTTCAAAAGTGGGGAGCAGCATTGAGCTCATTGGCACAGAGACAACTTCCTGAACAGAACACCAACAGACCTGGCTCTCAGATCAACCATTAGTAAATGGGACCTTATGAAACTGAAAAGCTTCTGTAAGATGAGGGCACTGTCAACAGAACAAAACGCAGCCTACAGACTGGGAAAAAATCTTCACCAACCCTACATCTGACAAAGGGCTAATATCTAAAATATATAAAGAGCTCAAGAAATTAAACACCACCAAACCAAATAATACAATTAAAAAATGGGGTATGGGACAAAACAGAATCCTCAACAGAAGACTATCAAATGCCCAAGAAACACATAAAGAAACTCAACATCCTTAGTCATCAGGGAAATGCAACTCAAAATGACTCTGAGATTCCATCTTACACCTATCTGAATGGTTGAGATAAAAACCTCAGGTGACAGCACATGCTGGCAAGGATGGGGGGAAAGCAGAACACCCCTCCATTGCTGGTGGGAGTGCAAACTTGTACAACCACCTCTGAAATCAATCTTGTGCTTTCTCAGGAAATTAGAAATAACTCTACCTCAGAACCCAGCCATACCACTCCTGAGAATATACTAAAAAGATTCTGCACCATACAACAAGGACATTTGCTCAACTATGTTCATAGCAGTTTTGTTCTTAATAGGCAGGATCTGGAAACAACCTAGATGTTCCTCAGCATAAGAACGGATAAAGAACTGTGGTACATTTACACAATGGAACACTATTCAGCTGTTAAAAACAAGGAAATCTTGAAATTTGCAGGCAAATGAATGGAACTGGAAAAGATCATCCTGAGTGAGGTAACCCAGACCCAAAAAGACACGCCATGGTATATACTCACTCATGAGGAGATATTAGTCATATAATGCAGGATAGCTACACTACAACACACAGTCAGAAACATCAACCAAGAACTATGTATGATGTGGACCTAGACCCACTGCTCAGATGTAGGAGCACAGTCTCCTTGTGGATCCCATGTGTGGAGAGGAGGGACTACTTCCGACATGCACTCTGGCCACTGAACTTAGATCACTTCCCCCTGCCAAGATGGTCTTGCCAGGCTACAGAGGAAGAGGTTTCAAGTGGTACAAATGAGACTTGATAGGCTGAGATCAGATGTTGTGGGAAGAGGGCTCCCCTTTCTGAGGACCAAGGGAGGGAAGTAAAGGAGATGATGGAGGGAGGGTGATCAGAAGCGAATGAGGGAGGAGGATACAATCAGGAGGTGAAGAATTTGAACTGCAGAACAAGCAGGTAACTTATATTGCTAATCCCACTATGTGCGAATAGCTCTGAGACTGGCTGAGATATGAATGTCTAGGCGTAGACAATGCTCCTTTGGCTACAGAACCCCTATGAATTACTATTAAATGCCATTCTTCATATGGCATGAATGAAGATGTACAGAAGTCTTTTTGTTTTCTGCTCATACAAAGAGTAGAAATCCAGCCTTAATTGTTCTTTGCATCATGCACACCTTATACATTTATAATTTTAGGACTCTGTAATGTTTCTACAAAATTATATGCTTTCTGGACAAAATAACCAGACATAGACATTGGATCAGACCTGACAGGATGCATTTCTTTCAGCATGCTGGACACTGACATTCTGTATTCTTCATGTTCCAGCACCAAGTGATTCAATTCCTGTTCCTCACCAGAACAAGACAGCTTCCAGGACACTTTCAAAGAAAACTTCCAATCCCAATTAGTCCAGCATTTCAGATTGTCCCACACAGGACTCTAATTCAGCCTGGAATTTCTCAACATTTAGAAACTGGACCACTAATGCAATTCGTAGCTTGTTTAACCATTTCCCCAATTTTATTTGGGACCGTAGTAGGTATTATTTTTTTCCCAAATCAGCCGGAAGAAACCTTAAGAGATCAACGACCCATTTCCTTTAAGGGGATTGGGTAGGTTTTTGGTTGCTTTCTTGGCCTATACATGATTATTATCAATGGGAGTTGGTTATTATTAGTTTTATTTAGAAGGAAAATAAAATTCAATTCAACAATGTCTCTCTTTTCCCTTATCTTACATTCTTAGGTTTCGAGATAGGGGTTGAAAAGAAAGAAGGGGGAATAGAGAAATAAATAGGAAAGATAGAACAAAAAGTAGATTAGTGAATCTTCTCCTCAACTTAATCCCTCAATTGTCATTCACAAGGTTATTTCTAATTCACTGGCATAGAATTTTGTATATAAAGGAAAATAAGTTTAATTCTAGATACAGTGGTATAGGATTCAAATGTAAGATTATTCTTATATATAATGTGTGTGAATAATATATATACATATATACACATGTTTCTACTCTAATATGATATATTATAACTGTATAACTCAACTATACTACAACATTTACTTCCAATACTTTGAAAGTGCTACTGCAAGCTGTTTAGGATAAATAAGTTATACAAGTTAATTATTAGTTGATTGAATCATGGTCATGTCAATTACTAGTCTACTTTTATAACAAGATGCAGCAGATAGATATGATTCTATAGAAAGATAAGGTCAGATAGTTAAATAAGGTCTTCAAAAGCTTCAGAGACATGCAGAATATGGCATTTAAAAATGCTTTTATTATTTTAAAGATTCATTGACTGTAAGACAGGTTAGCTCCTAGCAACACCTAGCCTACCTCAAACAAGATGATGAGCATCGAAGAACCTCCTTATGGAGATGGCTTCAAATGTGGCAAACAACCCACTGGAGAAAATGTTCTTGTTTTTACCACAGACAGAATTCTGCCTTTAAAAGGACAAGCTTGGATGCAGGCAGAGTCGACGGACAAACTCTGCCAAGACAAGGTAAGCAAGTCCTCAATAGTTCCTGCCTCAAAAATATGTCTGTCAGATATATTGGACCAGAAGGCTGAAGAAGATGCTCTAACATTATAGAGAGTTTTTGGTGACTGTTCAGGTTGCAAACTGTTTCTGTCATCTTCTCATTGGGAAAGCTACTAACCTACACTCCCAGCATACTCAGGTAATCAAGTTTATTCGTTCTCAAGTCTCTGATGAAGTTGAAGACCAGATAGCTTAGTTTTACAATGAAGCTTAATTGTTTAGGGGTTAATATGTTCTTATGTCTAGATAGATGTTTTAAGTTGATAATGACAAAATGTGATGGAGACTGATTTACATTCAGATAGGAAAGATGTTTTCTTCAAGGCTGTCAAATACAAATAGCCAAAACACTAAGAATGTAAACATTTATATAATTTCTGATTGTGTTATGGTTCTTCTTGCTATATGTAGTGTATTGTATATATGTGTTTTAATATTAATCTATATGTAAAAATTAAAAATGTTTAATTAATAAAAGAAGACTATTTCCTGGTCTCGATACAGACTCCATTCAATGCACCTTTTTGTAAATCTTTCAATTTATTACTTTGTGTTGAGAAGTTATTTTTCAAAGGGAAATTGAAAAGCAGAATAAATGCTTCTACTTAGAAGTCTACCTTTCAATAAATGTCTGTAAGTTTCTAAAGCAAAATGTCTATGACAATAAAACAATTATGGACATTTTTGAAATACCCTGATAAAGGGCACTGGATAAGCTTATTTTGTTATTCTATAAATATTCTCCTATTCCAGAAATAAATGATTAGTTTTGAATTCAGCCATAATCTAATTCAATTACACCCAAAATCCTAACAATTTTCTATAAAGGTTTAAAAATTATGCCTTTGACATTGGCAGTATTAGCCTTTTTAAAAATCCATTTTGCCTCCTTTTGACATTGCTTTATTCTAGACCAATTACAAATAGTGCAGCCTCAACAAGTTTTAAAAAGCTCAAACATAGCATGAAGTGATGCAGAACAGAAATTTAAATTCATGTATTAATTTTCTTTTGTATTTTCACAACTATGTATTCTTACCTAGTATGCTACTGAGAACCTTTATATGAATAATTTTGAAATATTTTCCTTGACTTAATGACTCTTTGTTCTCTATTTGATGACTTTTTTGTTAGGCTAGGCAAATAATATTGAAAACCAAATGTTCATTGTAAGTTATAACATTTCAATACAATTGTCAGGGTCAATTCACTCTTCATGGGATATTCACTGATACTCCCTTCCATGACTCCTGGAAATAGCTGGAATTAGATAATGGCCAAAGACAAACAACTGGACTATCATGACAGAAAGACTTAATATAAAGAAACGTCAGTTTTATAGGTTATCTGAAACCTGCTTTCTTGAAGTGCTTGTTTATAATGCTGGAATGAGGGATGTCTCTTGGTTTCTGTCTTGTCTTTTACACAACTAGTGTGTGACCAGGTGTGGAATGCACTTTCTGGAATGAAATGTGCAACTCTGCCTGTCCATTCTCTTTCAGGCTGCTTGGTAACCTGGGCATATGTTAGTTAGGGTATTGGGTACTTTAGTTACTTACATATTTTAAATAGAGGATAAGAAAGAAAGGGTTTATTTTCCTACTTGTTCCAGAGGGATACGGTCCACTCTGGGCCAAAAGGAACATGAAATTAGATGATAACATCTTTTTTCATCTTCATATATAAATCAGAGGGAGATCAACAAGTGAGTTAAAGCTGCAAATTTTTAAACATCACTCCTGGTGATGTACATCCTCCACCAAGGCCCCACCTCATAAAGGTCTCATAACCTCACTAAACACCACAGTCAACTAAGGACCAAGTGTCAAATGTATGAGTCAATGGGGACATTTCTCATTCAAATAACCACAGTTATTTATCTCATTACTCTAAACAAACACCTTACACAAACGAACTGCTCATAGTTTTAGAAGGTAGAAAATTATGGTGGTAGGAACTTATGGAGAAGACCGTTCATATCATAACAGACAGAAAGGATAGATGATAGACTAGACTTGATTAGATAGATAGATAGATAGATAGATAGATAGATAGATAATAGATAGATAGATAGATAGATAGATAATAGATAGATAATAGATAGATAGATAGATAGGTAGATAGATAATAGATAGATAGATAGATAGATAATAGATAGATAGCTAGATAGATATAGATAGTAGTAGATAGATAGATAATAGATAGATAATAGATAGATAGATAATAGATAGATAGATAGATGATGATAGATAGACATGTAGATAGATACATAATAGATCATATATATATGCATAACATATATACATACATAGATATAGGGTCTCCTAGATACCTGCCTTGTAAGGTGATTTATTATCAGAGTCATAATATAACATTAGTTATACTGGATTAATTTTTATTCTCAGCTCTCTCTTGACCATTTGGGAAAAGGGTCTACTAAAAGGAGACAACAAAACTTAAAAGCTAGTGTTATTATAAATCTAAGCAAGCTCCTTCCCCTGCTGCTCATAGTGGCTTTTCCCTTGGCCAACATTCCTCTAACTCTCCAATGAAAGTTTAGCCTTCTTAGACTGAAATTTTACTATGGAATTTGAAGAAATTAATCTCTCTACAAACTATCAACTGGTAGGAACATGACTCTGACCTAATCACAGTGCCTTAGTATACAGACCACAGGGTTGGGTAAGAAACAGACTTGGCCTTAGAGAGAGTCTTCATCCTATTTCTTCTAGAAGCTTTCCCCCTGCAGAGGTTAAAATGCTCTTAGGGTTAAGTCCTCAGGCTCTCAGGAAGTATCACGCATATTATATAGAGAAGCTTGGGCTTCAAGATGGAGGTGAAATCTGTAAATCCTCCAGTAAACTGAGCTTGCAGCTAGGATATCTTGGCTATTTTGCTTTGTTTGGATGGGACCCAAACAAGGTATATTTCAATGTTCTTGGTCTGAATTGCTTAAGTCTTTCATTTGAACGGAAGGAACTTTAGGTACTACTCTAGCCTTGGCTTTGATGTAAATAAGGAAATAAAATCAGAAACCTGAAATTTCAAAAGGACTTTTTATAACTGACTACATTCCCTTTTACGCAAGTCAGATAAACTTGAAAATAAGATTTCATTCATACCATTTTCCCTCTTAAGACCTGATTTAAGCTTTTTATTGATGTTGAAATAAAATTGTCTCCTTTCAATACTCATTTCCTGCTGCTATCACCTGTTACACATACCCCTGTTTCCATCCTTGGGCCTATGACCTTTTGTGTTGGGGGCTAAGCAGTCATTGACAACTACTGGCATGGTTCCTTTTATGTTGCATGTTTAGTTTTGATAGTTCTATCTAAAATAATTACAAGAACTACAGTTAATAACCAAGAAATGTAAATTGAAGTGAGAGTAAACATTAACTATTTAATTTACACACACACAAAAAACAATACTATAAAGGTGAACACTTAACTATTTAGATAGTGGAATCATTTTGCCATTATATATGTCAATATATATATATATAGAGAGAGAACTTTTTGTCAACTATGATTTGGGTTGTAGTTAGAAAACAACTTTTTCTATGCTTACCTGACAGTTTCTAACTCTTTGTTTTACTTCTATGTATCATTTTAAATTATGAAATAATCTTTCTTTTTAATATTTCTCATTTTATTAGTTATTTTAAATTGTCCTTATAGTTATGTGAATTTGGTGGCCACAGAAATCCTTTCCTTTTTCCTACTTGTTGCATAGTAGAAATTGCAATAATGAATACCATAAATATACTAATACAAAATAAAGTTCAGAATTCAAAATTGTTAATATGGTAAATCTTTAATGTTCTCGTCGCTTCATTTATTTCTGGAATATTCTGCAATACTTACTGTAAGGCTCTGAAGGTAATTGTTTTCTACAGAGGACATGTTTCTCTACAAGTCCTGAGGTCTCATCTGTGCTCTCTCCTCCTCTTCAATTAATGCCCTCTCCTCTCTTCTTGGCATCTATTTGCATATTTAAAGTGTTACATATATTAATTCTGTTTATTTAGCAACCATGAGACAAATTTTTTCACAATTTTTGGTAAATTTGAAGCCATTAATTTTCAAAATAAATTCCATTTCTAAATCTTTGTGTTTGATATTTTGAGATGACAAACAGGTATTTTTAAGAGAGTCTTATTCGGGCCAGGTTGTGGTGGCACACGCCTTCAATCCCAGCACTTAGAAGGCAGAGGCAGGTGGATCTCTGTGAGTTTGAGGCAAGCCTGGTCTACAGAGTGAGGTCCAGAATAGCCAAGACTACACAGAGAAACCTTGTCTCAAAAAAAAAAGAGCATCTTATTCTGTCTTCCTTTTTTTTCTGTTTGTCTAGATTGTATCTATAGATATACAATGTTTCTATATATAGTTTTGCATACTAATATATGTATATCATATATTATAAATATATCTATAGTTACTTTACTGTAAAATATAGTAGTATTCATCTTTAGTTATAATTTTTCCTCTATTTATCTTGTCTATGCAATACTTTTCTGTTAGTTGAATATCATCTATATTTTGTCATAGTGGTCATATAGGTCTGAGCATAAAGTTCAATATGGTGTGGAACTTACCAGGAAGCAGAAGTTTGTCTTAACCACCACAATCCTCCAGCCTTAGTTTCCTGAATATTGAGCTTAAAATCAAGAAGTATAATGCCTGGCTTTGTTTAAATTTTATTTTGTGTGTGCACTAAAGTCTATTTTTATTTCCTTTAAAAGTTTATTTCTTTATTTTGAATCATATGTTTGTATTTTAACTGTAAAAAGTGATCATGTCTGCCTTCTACAGTGGAACTCACCAGTAGCTACAGCAGTTGAGAGATGGAGGCAGAACAATCAGAAGGCCAAGATCATCCTTGGCTACCTAGGATTAGAAGCAAACTTGGCCTGAATGAGCATCAAAAACAAAACAAACAAACAAACAAAACTAAGCCCCTCAGTTTTCTGGAGTCTTCTTGTACATTGCTCTGTTCTGTTGGTTATATAATGATGCTTATTCCTTGTATGTTAGTTGGCTTTTTCTGAAAACATGCTTGACCATCATCTGAAATAGTTCTGCTGGCTGTTAATGGAGCTTTTAAGTAGATACATTTTAGCACAGTGAGATTTCTTCTGCTTGTACTCAAAGAAGCAGATATATTAGTCAATCTACTTTTATCCCAAAATAGAGGTTGCTATGTGTCAAATAATCCAAAAACTGGGAATTGACTCATCAATACACAAACCCTTGAAGTACACACTCAACCGATAGCCATACCTTAGTACTTAGCTCATCTGGAAGAGACAACACCAGACCAAATGCCTGGATATGAAAAAAAGAACTTGTATATTAGATACTTTTCTCATCATTGTGACAAAACCATTACTGTGCTAACTTATAGAAAAGAGGATCTATTATGGTCCATCTCAAAGAATTCCAGTGTTTGCCACATGGAAGACACAACAACGTAAGCAACAGTCTGTGATGGCAGAAGCCTGAGGCACAGCACCTGATCACATTTGGAGGATCAGGAAACAGAGGATGCAACCAGACTGCTATGATCTTTAGAGGCTACTCCTAGTTTCTTTTACTCAGAATCCATGCCTTCTGTTCCAGTGGTTTTACAGTATCTAAATAAATGCCACCAGTTAAAGAACTGATGTTCAAACTCATGAGGCTATAGGAGATAGTTCACATTAACACTACGCATTTTAAGCTTCGGACTGTCATACAAAACAAAATGCATACAATATAATTTCAAATATTTGATCTTAAATCCTATTAAATCAAGAAATAAGCTAAACATTCAAATTGTGTCAAGTGGCTACACAAAGTGAAATAAAGTTATCAGGGCCAACAGTTAATCCTGCAGATCATTGTCTGGAGTTGGTGTGTAGGTGTGTACCATCTGAGCTCTGACTGTTCTCAGCAACACCATGTCAGCAGTTCTGCCATTTGTAATGTGCATGTGAAGTCTCTCCTGTACTTAAGAGCCTAAGGTTGTCTGCAGTAGATATTCCACGTCCTAGCATCTGCATCTTAAAAACTCTGGGGTCTTCTTTATAACCTGACCTTATCGTCACAGCTTCACACAGTTGCAGCTAAGGGCCTCTCTGCAGGAAATCACATTCTGTTACACATTGCCCAAACTCTCATTTTGGTCTGGAACCTGTGCACAGACTCCCAATGACTCCGATCACACTTGCATCTTATGTGCCTGAAAAATAAGACCATATGGACAGCAATAAGCTTGCTACCATCAGAAATCTAGCTGAGGCGCTTAACACCATGATTGCAATACTCTCTCTCTCTCACTCTCTAGCCAACTGTACTTGTAAAAGCATTCGAATAGGAAAATACCCTGGCAAGCTTATATTTTCAGTTAATTTCTTTCTAAATGAAATATTTAAAATGAATTTTCATTTCAAAAATATTTTGTGTTTTTAATATGAATCTGCATTTATCCTAGAACTTTGGTACCCAGATGGGGGTCTTGCTTTCAAAGCATCTTCCATATCATTCCACAAAGAAACTTTGTCTTCTCTTGGATACTGCTGATATCTTGAATAGCTAAAGCTATTTGGTTCCCCTGCCTTAACTGCAGGTTTAAATAGACTTGCATTCCTTTTCTTAATGCTGTGAATTGTCCTTACTTTTTAAGATGGTTTTTGTGCTGAAGTTAAGATATTGTCTGAAGTCGCCACCTCAGTTGCCAGGTGGGACTTGCAGTGGAGGGAGGGGGAAACCAACCCACCTTCAACCCAAAATTTGTCTCACCTACAAGAAGTGTAATGATAAAGGTGGAGCAGAGATTGAGGGAATGCCAAACCAATGATTGGCCCAACTTGTGACCTACCCCATGGAAGAGAGCAAACACCAACATTATTAATGTTACTCTGCTATGCTTGCAAACAGGAGACCAGAATAACTGTCTTCTGAGAGGCTTCATCCAGCAGCTGTTAGAAACAGACACAGAGACCCACAATCAAACAATAGGCTGAGCTGAGGGAGTTTTGTGGAAGAATAAGAGAAAAGACTGAGAGAGCCAGAAGGGTCTAGGACACTCAAGAAGACCTACAAAATAAACTAACCTGGGCCTATGGGGGCTCACAGAGACAGAACTACCAAACTAAATAGCTTGTGTGTGCTGGACCTAGATCCCCTACACATAGGTAGCAGATGTGCAGCATGGTCATCATGTGGGTCCCCTAACAATGGGAGAAGGAGCTGTTCCTTACTCTGATGCCTGCTCCAGATCCCTTTCACCTAGCTGGGTTGCCCTGTCTGGCCTCAGTGTGAGAAGATGTGCTTAGGCCTGCTGCAAAGTGCAAATATGGGTTGATACCCACTGGGTATCATAAAAGAACACAGGATGAGGGAGAAGGCATGAGGGTGAAACTCAGAAGAAAGGAAGGAGGGGGCTGGGATCAGGCTATAAAGTGATTAAATAAATAAATGGAAAAAGAGGGCCAAATTAAATGAAACTATCATGTAAAGTTTTGTATAAAATAAAACAATCTAGAGACACAGGAAGAATTTGTAGACCTAATGAAGCAAATCCTCATTAAATATAACTTTATTCCTCTAAAAACAAACAAACAATAAAACTTGATTAAGATTTGGGGGAGTACAAGCCATATCACAGCATAAATGTTGCAATGTCTTGGATTTTCTTCTACCAAGTGAGTTTGTCCTTTACCTTTGAAATGAGTATCCTTCAAATTTTTAGGACATGAGCAGAATGTGTGCTGTTTCTTCCCAAAATATAACATGACAGCCTCTAGCTCAGTTCTCATACTACCCACGTCTCTGTCTGAAAGCTCCTGAACTCAGTCTTTATTGTATTCATCTCTTCCGGCATTCTGTTCTTTTTTATATCTTTATTAATTTATTCATATTACATCTAAATTGTTATCCCATCCCTTGTATCCTCCCATTCCTCCCTCCCTCCCACTTTCCCCCTATTCTCCTCCCCTATGACTGTGACTAAGGGGGACCTTTTCCCCAGGTATATGCTCATAGGGTATCAAGTCTCTTCTTGGTACCCTGCTATCCTTCCTCTGAGTGCCACCAGGCTTCCCCATCCAGGGGACGTGGTCAAATATGGGGCACCAGAGTTCATGTGAAGGTCAGTCCCCACTCTCCACTCAACTGTGGAGAATATCCTATCCACTGGCTAGATTTGGGTAGGGGTTCAAAGTTTACTGCATGTGGTGCCACAGTTTGAGCAGGACCCCTGGGCCCAGATCCATCTGTCATAATGTTCTTCTTGTAGGTTTCTAGGACCCTCTAGATCCTTCTATTTCCCCCATTCTCCCATGCTTCTCTCACCTAGAGTCCCAATAGGATGTCCTCCCCTCTGTTCCACTTTCCTGGTAAGCAAAGACTTTCATGGCACATGCCCCTTGGACTAGTGTCCAGATATAAGTGAGTATATACCATTTGAGTTTTTCTGCTTCCGAGTTAACTCACTCATTATGATCATTTCTAGTTCAAATCATTTGTCCACAAATTTCAGGAAATCCTTATTTTTAATAGCTGAGTAATATTCCATAGTATAAATGTACCACAGTATTTTTTTTTTATCCATTCTTCTAATGAGGGATACTTAGGCTGTTTCCATTTTCTGGCTATTATGAGTAAGGCCGCTATGAACATGGTTGAGCATATATCCTTGTTATGTGCTGGAGCATCTTCTGGGTATATTCCAAGGAATGGAATAGCTGGGTCTTGAGGAAGCCTTATTCCCAGTTTTCTGAGATAGCGCCAGATAGATTTCCAAAGTGGCTGTACTAGTTTGCATTCTCACCAGCAACGAAAGAGTGTTCCTCTTTCTCTACATCCTCGCCAGCATGTAGTGTCACTTCAATTTTTGATCTTAGCAATTCTGGTGGGTGCAATATGGAATCTCAGAGTTCTTTTGATTTGCATTTCCCTGAAGACTAAGGACATTGAAAGTTCAACTCTCAACTTCATATGGAAAAAAAAAACAGAATAGCTAAAACAATCTTGTACAATAAAAGATCCTCTGCAGGAATCTCCATACCTGATCTCAAGCTGTACTATAGAGCAACAGTAATTAAAACACCATGGTACTGGCACAGCAATAGGCTGGTTGCTCAATGGAATCGAATCAAAGACCAAGGAATGAATCCATACACATATGGTCACTTAATTTTTGACAAAGAAGCCAAATTGATTCAATGGAAAAAATCATCTTCAATAAATGGTGCTGGTCTAACTGGATTTCTACATGTAGAAAAATACAATTAGACCCATATTTGTCACCATGCACAAAACTCAAGTCCAAGTGGATCAAAGACCACCACATAAAACAAGAGACACTAAATTGGTTAGAAGAAAAAGTGGGGAAGAGCCTGGAACACATTGGCACAGGAGACAACTTCCTGAACAGAACACCAACGGCCCAGGCTTTAAGGTCAACAATTAATAAATGGGACCTCATGAGGCTGAGAAGCTTCTGTAAGGCAGGAGACACTGTCAACAGAACAAAGCCACAGCCTACAGACTGGGAAAAGATCTTCACCAACCCTACATTTGACAAAGGTCTAATATCCAAAATATATAAAGAACTCAAGAAATTAAACACCACCAAACCAAATAACCCAATTGAGAAATGGGGCTTGGAACTAAACAGAGAATTCTCAACAGAGGAATATCGAATGGCTGAGAAGCACTTAAAGAAATGCATTCTGTTCTTCTAAGCTCCCACTAGGAAGCTCATCCATGATTAAGTCTTACCTGGCTACACCCATCCGATTACAACATTTTAGAGATTCTCACGATTAAACCCAGACACAGTACTCATGACAGACCTGAAGGGCCCCCCAGGCCCAAGCAGTGAGGCATATCACAATAACATTGTCACTGTTTTGTAACAATTTTCTGTGTCATCTACTCTTTCATACTGTAACAAAATATATGACAAAGCAGCACCAGGGAGGCCGAATTTACATTTTGGCTTATCCTTTCAAGGGATATCCGCCCAACATGGTGGGCAAGGCATAACAGAACAGATCCATAGTGACAAGAGCATGTGGCTGGCCCTTCCTCACACAAGAGCAAAAAGCCATGCCAGAGCTGGAGGTGACTATGCCTCTCGAATTCTTGCCCATATGAAACCACATGTGCTAAGCTCCATGTTACAATTTTTCCATCATCCTTTAAAAGAACAACATCGTCCTTGGACAAGGTGTTTAAATGCATGATTTCGTGGAAAGCAGTTTGTCTCCAAACCATAGAAAACAAGATAAAAGATCAAGACAACTTCCTACAGCCTGGTTTATCCAGTGATTCAAAGCAGTAGTTTTCTATTTAGCAGCTCCCATCTTATTGACTTAGCTTCCCTCAGGGTTGCAGGGTAGCTATAGCAGCTTCTAAACATTCCGTGTACATACCAAAGCATTCAATTGAAAAACAGGTCCTCTTACAGCCTTTTATGACAAAGAAAGCATTTCCAGAGCCCCGAAGGAAACGTCCCTTCGTACCATCTATTATACTAGAATTGCATGCACCTCTTAAACACATCACTGCGAATGGAAATGAGGGGATAGTGTTTAAGTTACTGAAGCACAAGGCTATGTGCTGGGTGGTATATTACACATACACACACACACAGGGGCACGTGTGCATACACACACATGTACGCATGCACACACGCACGCGCGTGCATACCCACCTAAAATCAGGACTGACAAAGAGAAAACAGGAAGAAAATTTAGAATAGACCCTGGAATCGCCTCTGCTGCATATTTCCAAGTTTTCTACACACACACATAGTTTTCTCATATATCTTTCCTTGAACTCTTCTTTTTAAATCCTCTACATCATAGGTATTTGTCTACATTTGTATAATGAATATATATATACTTTTATTTTGTAGAAATTTTATTTATGCAAAATTTTATTGAAATAACACTCCATTCATTGTACTAATGCTGATAATCATTTAGATTTTTTTTTCTACCATGGCTGCTGGGATTCATACAGACAAATGGAGTAAAGAATAAATGTTGACAAAAGAGATACCTTAGATAGATAAAGAGAGTGACATATAGATATCTAGGTAGATAGAGGATAGGTAAGCAGGTAGATGAGAACAAAGGGGAAACAAAAATCAGGTATAATTATAGAGTGTCCTTTCCAGAACGCATCAAACTCAGAGTTAAGCTTCAAGTGGGCATATTCTTTTGTCTGTATCAGAGCTAGGAATACTCCATGTATTTTTACCATGTGATATCATATTTTTTAATTGGCAAAGAGTCTGTAATTTCTGTTTTGATTTCCTCTTTGACAGATTGTATTTAGAATATTTTTAAAAAATTGTTCTCTTATTGCTTTCCAATGTTAAACATCTGTTTGTTCCATTCACTTTTAGATTTATTAGAAGTACAAAGGCTAAGAATATCATCCACATCGTTTAGAATGTGAAGTTTTATTGACACTTTATTTGGTTTTTAAATTTAATTTTAAAATTACCAAGAATGTAGAAAGAAACATGCATTTTTCTTAGTGCATAATTGTGCAATTAAATATATATATTGTAATAATATGGACATTATATTTATTGAGGATGGTAGAATGACCAAACACAGGTACCCAGCACTTGCCTTCTCCACAAAGAGTCAGACTAACAAATAAATCATTTCATTTTAAAGTGAGTGGTACGATGCAATGAAGAAATGGGACCACTCACAAAGACACCATTTCAACTCTGTTTATTTGGCTGTAGATATTCCTCAGAACAGAATAAAGAATAGTAGGGGGCTTCCAGGAGGTGCCTTTGGTTACTACCCACAACTTTCCTTCACATGGTGAGGCATTGTACTGTCAGGTGGGAGAAGCCTGGGTCCCAGCTGGGAAATTTCCTGGAGTCTGTACTGTAGATTTACTTTAAAAAAATTTTGCACTCCTTTTGTCTCTAATACTTTGTCCAGACTTTTCCCAGATTTTGTCTTTGTCCCTATTATAAGATTCTGGAATCGGGTGACATATTGGGGAAGAGGTAAGCTGCCAAGCAATGTAGCTGTCTGAGCTGCAGCTCTAAATGGCCCAGGCTTCATAAAACCCTAGTCAATCCTGTAATCAGAACAAGCAATTTAGCCAGCTTACATTCTAATCATCCCAATACACCCACAGCATATAAGTCCTCTACTTATTCCAGGATGTGTAATCAATCCAAGAAACCACCTATAGTTATCCAAACTACCCTAATTGACCTCAGCCACAGGTGTTCTATAACTCTCCACAGCACAGGTGTCGCCTACCCACCATTGCTGTCAACTATGTCAGCTAAGCCACTTCTGAGCCCAAAAGCATGTCACCTCTGTGCCCTATGTTCCTGGCACCACCAGTCCATTGGCAGAGTAACTATACTGAGGCTATCCTAAGGTAACCAACTGGAAGCAAAGCCAATATATTTCACCAATGCCAGATTCCCAGACACATAGTCAAAAGATTACTATTTATTATAAAATAAACCTTGCCAATTATTAGAGTCAACTGATCCACCCAAAAGCACAAATCTCAGTATAATGTGTATTTGTTTATCAATATAAATATCAGATATTTATCAAAATATCTGAGGATATCAACACTAAAGAACAAAGGTTTACATTGGCTTGTGATTTCATAGGTTTAGCTTATGGTCCTGTTGTGTTTAGACCTACAGTGAAGAGTATATGATACAGGAAATAGATATGAGGCATAAGTAAGGGAAAGTAGTGAGCAGTCCAAATATCTTCTTTGATACAGCTCAAATAACCTAACTTTCTTTTGAGTAGGCACCATCTCATGAATGTTGTATGCCTTCAAATCATGGTACAGGTGTATGTAGCCAAGCATTTACCATCCTACGGGAAACACTTGATGTCGAAGGGATGATAGAGCTGTGAGAGAAAATTGAAAAAGGATAATACACAATGCTTTCCAAAGCATATAACTCCAGCAGAAGACTTCAAGGAAAGGGTTTTGATGACATACTTGATAAAGAATATTTTTATGATGCCGAATTAAGTTCAGTAATTCATAAATGATTCAAGTATTTAAGAAAATTCATGATATGAGAACTCATCAATGAGAGATTTTGTAAAATCTTGGAATTGAAGAATAAAATCAAACAGAAAATTCAACTGAAAGCTTTATTGACAGATAAAGAAGAAGAAAGAGAAGTTTTGAGATCATCCTTGGAAACATTCCAATAAAGGAGTATTTAAATTTTCCATCTGGAAGGTGAACGAAAGAAAGGAGGAAGGACATAGAAAACATTATCAGAAAAACTGCAGATCAATAGAGTTCCCTAATTTAGTGTAAAGAAGTGGGCAGCCAGGTCTAGGATGTCTCTACATTCCGAAATAGACATAGCAAAAAATAATTATTCACCAATGATACATTACATTAGAATTAAGAGTACAAGGGAAGGAGAAAATTGTAAACACTTTAAGAAAAACCAACCACACTTAAGGCTACTCTCAGTAGAATAAGAATAAGCTTATCTATTGTATATATGTGTAATAACATAAATGCATATGTAAAAATAAAAAATATGTAATAAAAATGAAAAAATAAAATAAAGAAGAATAAGCTTATCAATGGAAATCTTGACAGACAGAGACAGAGGAAATTAGAATAACACATGATAGGTATGGGGAAAATAATTACCAGCAAAGAAAAGTATATCCTAAAAAGCTGTGCTTCAGAAAAGAGGGGAATCTGAAGACTCTTCAAGATGAGAAAAAGTTGAAGAAATGCATCACTTCCAGACCTGTCCTACCTGAAATGTGTTAGGGAATTGTACATGAAGAAATGAACAATAATTGTCATCATGACACCACATAACGCTGTAAAACTCACAGGAGGACCTCATGACAAATGAAGGAGCTTGCATGTGGACAGAGATATTAAGAGTTCTGTCTGTAAGTGGGAGCTAAGAAACTTTTCTCTGCATGTGACGTAGTGATTTGAGAGGCTGAGAAGGAAGAAGAAACTAGAAAACAGTTACTTGTGGCAGGTTTTTTCAGGAGGAATACTTTATGGTATCTCTCAGCATAGATGACTGCAGTTTGCATGGATGGTTATTATACATTTTTATGAAGATTTTACAGGAAGAATCACGAGAAACATAAAAAAACTAGAAATGAATACTAATTACTTTGATTTTATCAGTACATTTTATATAAATGTGTCAAAACATCCCAGTGAACCCAACACATCAAATTACAAATACTATTCAAAATCAAAATAAAACATGAAAAATTAATGACCTAATTTGTGATATCTTGACTTGAAAAATTAGAGAAAAAATATTTTACAACTCTGTATTTTAACAAAAAAATTTAATACATAAAGATTTCTTAATATACCTTCATTGTCAATGGCACACTGTAGTAAATATATTAATTCACTTTGCCGTAATTAATTATTCCCATCAGATGTTATAATGAAGAGTTAGTCAAAGTCTCATTAGTGGACTGACAGCATAAGAATTTGACAGATTTGGCAGCATTCCATCTTTTGAGGTATGTCATCTGAAACTTCTGTCTCTTAGCACTGTTATGCTTATAGCCAACCATCTTACTGCCAGGGATACAGGGCCACTAGGAGGCTTCCTGTAGCTTTAGACAATCCGAAACAAGGTCATCCTTCCAGCCTTCCCAGCTTAGGCTCTTGCTATCCTTGTCCCCAATCATTTGGATATGGCATTTTGGAGAATTAATTCAAAGAGATGAATAGAGCTGTCACTTAACAGAATTAATTTCCTTATTTTAAAAAAACAGGCCAGTGGTAGCTCCCTCCTGACAAGCGGGGATGTAAAGAGAATTCAACAGTTTCTCACCTGGCAGAAGATCCTCTCCAAAATGCAACTATTCCACTAGCCTAATCTCAGACTTCTGTGAAAAATATTGACAGGTAAATGTCACTTGTTGATATCCAGATACTTATAACATTTTGTTTCAGCTGCCCAGACAGACTAAAACCAGACCTTCCCCATTACTCCGAGATATCATAAAACGTGGATGAGCAAAATATGCTGTCCTTCATGTAGAGAAACTGCAAAATGTTTGGTGCTAACACAGATAATCTTTGATCCTGTGTTATATGTCAGTAATAATAGGATAGATATTGATACTGGAGCCCCTGCCTCACTGTTGCTTCTATTTAATCTATAAATCATATTTACTCTTTTTGCTCATTTGAATAGATATGACTCCCATAGATTCATGTGTCTGAATGCTTGGCCATAAAGAATAGCACTATTAGGAGGTGTGGCCTTCCTGAAGAAGGTGTGGCCATTTTAGAGGACATGTGTCACTGTGCAGACAGGGCTTTGAGGTCTTAAATGCACAAGCTATACCCAGTGTGAGATATATCCAGTCTCCTCCTGAGGGTCCTCAGACCAAGACACCCTAGCAGCATGTTGACCTGCCTGCTGCCATGCTTCTAGCCATGATGATAATGGACTAAACCTCTGTAGCCAACCCCAATTAAACGTTTGCCTTTAAAGGAGTTTCTGTGGTCACAGTGTGTTTTCACAGCAATAAGACCATAACTAGGACTCTCTTGTATGATGAGTATTTATCATTTTAGACACACATCCTATCTTTTAAAACATTGTTTATAATTTTTTGCAGTTCCTGTCAGATGTCAATGTAGCTAAATTATTTGTGTCTGATACACGTTATTTTGAAGGTTGAGTCATGTTTATTTAATGCTGCCTTTGTCAAACATCATTTGAAATGTGTTCTGTTCACATGTGTTTTAGTCAGAATTTGTACAACACTAGAATGGTAACTTATATCTACAACACTTATGGAATGTTTCCATTCTCTTCCTGACTGGAAAAAAATCATCTGTTCTAGACTTAGACACGAAGCACCTGCTGTCTGGGACTCTGCACTGTTTGAGCAGAGCAGGTGCTCTCAGACACAGGCAGACCTGCCCTATGGATGGCCCTGGGAAGCCCATGACCCTTCATATTTTGTCTCAGAGAAGCCATGATAGGTAAGACAAAAAAAACACTAAATACATAAAAGTAAAAAAAAAAAAATTAAGGAAAATTTCTGTGAAACCCAGGAATTGTTAAATATCAAGAAAATTATTTGCTATACCAATTATATAGAAACTCTCTTTTAAAACATCTTGGGACAAATTACCATTGATTATAATATATTCTTTTCAAATTCCATTACAGTTTACACACTGCTAGGCTCATGTTTCCCATTTTAATCAATGATGGTAATTTATATATTCTGGAATTGCTGTTTATTTCATCATAAGAGTAAAACATAATTGTCATAAGCATTACTTGCCATCTTCTTATAAATTACAAACGCTTCTTAATTCTTAATATTACTTAAATTAAGTAGGTCCTTATGTTATTGGTTTATTTTAAGAAATAAATTCTTTTTATTATTTTAGATCAATGGATTTTAATATAATGCTACAGAATATGAACAGCTTATATGTCAGATTCAATGTTGTAATTAACTTTAAAACTTCCTGTGTATTTTGCTGTAGTTAAAGAATAGTGACAGCTGGAAAAGGTGTTAAGTATTAAATTTTCTAAATATGTATATTGGGTACCCCATATATTTCAATTGAGATAACACCACAACAGATTGAACGCAGAGACACACCTAAGGATTTAATGCACCAAGTTTTCTCAAGTCTATTCCTTATGTTATTTTCTAATTATTTTCTTTTTTCACATATATTTAATTTGCTTTACTCATTAATTGGAATTTTTTACTCTACTTCATGATAAGATTTTATTGTTTTATCCAAATATAAAACTTGGGGGACATGTTGATGAAAATTGTTTTCTAATATACTTGCAGAGATTTTACTTTCTATCAATGGCCTAATTTATATGACTGGAAATATAATTTGTGAGCTTTAGGTTGATGTCTTCACCTGCCTTTCAGATGGAGGTCTGTAGTGGTTATCTTGATTGTCAACTTCTGAGATCTATGCATGCATGACTATGAGGAATTTTCTAGATTAGGTTAGTTATGGTGGGAAGACCCACCCTAAATGTGGGCTGGACCACTTCTTAGGTTACTGTTGAGCCTGAATAAAAAGAAGAAAGTAAGCTGACTCCCAGCAGTCACCTCTCCCAACTTCCTGCCTGAGAATGTGATGTGAGCAGCTGCCTCAAGCCCTTACCATTATGGCCTCTCTGCCAAGATGGGCTGTACCAGGTGAGTGTGAGCCAGAGCAACTCTTCCTTCCTTTTGCTGCTTCTTGTACAGTTGGTCACAGTAATGAGAAAAGAAAGCAATATCGTCCCAAAGCTGAAAATCGAGGCCCTGATCTAGTTGGTTATGTTTGAAGTTTCTGGATGACTTTCTGGGTATGTGGGGGAGGGGGTTGGGGGGAGTCAATGTGCAGCAGAGAGAAAGAAAGAAAGAAAGAAAGAAAGAAAGAAAGAAAGAAAGAAAGAAAGAAAGAAAGAAAGAAAGAAAGAAAGAAAGAAAGAAAGAAAGAAAGAAAAAGAAAGGGAAAGAAAAAAACTGTCCAGTGGTCTTATGACTTTAGAGAACAAAACAGAGTGTATTAAACATCTCTATAATTCTCCACCTGTGGAAAGGTCCCAGAATCTCCTCCAGTCCAGGTGGCCAGTAGCCTAAAGCTTTCTTTGAAGTGGCAGCAACTGAACAGACTTCCTTCACAGCCTGAGCAGCTGCCCTGCTGCAACTGGAAAGCTGCACTGCAACCTCTCTCCAAGACATTCTCAGACAATCCTTGCATATTAAGTGTCATTATTCTCCAGAGATGGGAGGAACAACCCAGCAGGATTATTTAATCTAATATTAAACAGAGACACATCTTTCAGGAGAGACTTTACCCAGCTGATTAAAAGAACATATTAGTTGGAAACAATTGTTTAAGAAGTGACTGGAAGATAAGATTGCCTTTTAAATTTGTCTCCATAGAGAGAGCGCTTGGAAAAGTATAATGGGTTCAGAATTCAATTCACATCTCATGACAACATCTTAATTGTTGCAGGATGAATTTCAGAAGATTGGGAAGATCTCAGGTGGGGTGGAGTCGGGTGGGCTGAAGAGATTGTCAGGGAGTCTGGAGAGTGGGAATCAGAGAGACAACACCTGAATCCACTGATTGAATGTCTCAGTCCACAGCAGTAGGGCCAGTACAAATAAGCACCTAGATCAGAGGATGCTACCAAAAGTGCAACGAACCGTGATAGGGAAGCTTAATTAAGAACGGGAAGCTTATAAGAGATCACATGGAGAAAACATATAATTAATCTCTTTATAAGTGGATTACATTAGGTGACTGCTTTCGGGTAAGATGGGTGCTGTATTTCAAGGTCAGAGGCAATGTTCTCTTTCCAGGCTACGTGTTTTGAGCAGAACTTCATTTCCTCTAGCTCTGTGCTGCTCAGTATTTACTTCTGATTAAGTTTGAAGAGGTTTGTGTCCCAACCCTCTCTATTTGTTTTAATTGTTTTGCAGTGTTGGGGGGTAGAACTCAGAGTGTTGCATAGGCTAGGCAAGTGCTCTGCCACTGAGAGACATCCCAGCCACCTGAACTATTTAAATTTAAATCAATTATAGTTAAAATAAGTCTAAAATTTATTATCTCACTCTAGCTAGCTACAACTTAAGAATTCCCTTACCACATATCACTAATGGCAGCTATTCTCTCAATGCCACATAATGAAGATACCTAATGGGAAAGAAAAATCTCTATTGTGCAGTGGAGCTATGATCCACAGAAGATGTGTGACTTTCCGCCAGGGAAGGGTTGGCATTGGAAGTCTAATCATGTTTTTGTCTAAAGTTTTGTATATATTTCATAATATACACAAAATTTCAATATCTGTAAACTGTGAAAGACTGATGGTTTACAGTAAACTTTTATTTTTGGGATTATAACACAATTACATCATTTCTTTCCCTTTCCTCCCTCCAAAGTTTTTCATATTCCCTACCTTGATCTTTCAAAAGTCATGGATTATTTTTTCATTATTTGCTGTTACATATATACATATGTGTGTGTGTGTGTGTGTGTGTGTGTGTGTGTGTGTGTGTGTGTGTAGTATACATATATATTGCTAACTATAACCTCTTCAGTTTATATAATTCTATTCATATACTGGATAACCAATTGGCATGCCATTTATATCTAGTACCTAACACAATGGCATAAGTATTTTCCTTTTCCTTTTAACTAATGCCTTCCACAAAATTTAAGGCAAAGATTTTTGGAGTACTATTATTTCCTGGAAATCTCATGCTACATCAATGTTCATTAGCTAGTTGCTCTCTATCATCATATTTTGGGGTCATTTGAACAGCACACCACAGAAATAAGGACCTTACATTACAGATAGGAGAGATTCATATACATGTCCCAGTGAGCGAGAAACAGAAAAGTGGTCTTTTACATGTAACACATAATGGACTTTTACATGTAAAACATTTCTTGCGGACACACATAATTCCAAAGACAATAAAAAGTTAATAATTGTTACTTTTCACCTCCAAAGGTCAGTTAAGTCCTGTATACTAAAGCTGTATCTGCAAAGGAATATTTGAATGAACTACATGGTGCACAAATTTGGAAATTTTGTTGTAGAAGGAAGCCAATAAGGAAAATGGCATACAAGAAATTCTTCTTGATGTGTGTGTAATGCATGTTGTATATGTTTGTTACATGTTTGCATATGTCCAGGTACACATTTATGAGTTGCACAGAGGCCAGGAATTGACGTTGGGTGACTTCCTGGATCATGTTCAACATTATTTGCTATGTCAGGATCACTCACAAAATCCACAACTCTCAGGCTCGGCTAGTTTAGCCAGCCCTCTTGCCTCAAGGGTCCTCTGCCTCTCCAGCCTTGGGATTCTAGGTGGGCAGTCACATGTACCTGGATTGACACTTGAGTGCTAGGCATAAAAACCCTGACCCTCATGCTTGCCGAGCAAGTGTTTTATAGACTGAGCTATCTCCCCAGACCAGAATAACATACTTAACACAGAATAGCTAGAAAGAAGGCCTATGGGATTGCTCTTGAAGTCATGATCTAGTAATCAAGACTGAAAGTTAGAGGTGGGGCTGCAGAGTTAACAGCATGCCTGGGGGTTGGGGGATAACAGCAGTTTCACTCTGATCTATCACACACTAAAAGCTGGTGTGTTCTTATATCTAGGCAGCAGGTAATACATTCTCTATAATACTTATTGATTCAAGTTCATCCCCCGGTGTACTTCTGACTGTCATTATAATGTGCTGTTCTAAAACACAGAGGATGATGACCCTGAGACTAATCACTTGTCTCTAGATGGCATTACAGTCTAATGATTTTCATGTGATGGAAAGTTTACCAGTAGCAGCCTAGACAGGGATAAAATGCAATTTGGAGTAAAAAAGGAGTTGGCTATAATCTGGATTCCTCCTAAATTTAGACATGATGACCTGCCCCCAGAGTGGCACTCTTCTGTTGGTTCCCATATTTATGAAATGATATGAACTATACCAAATTACATGTCTTTTACCAGGATGTGAAGGATTAATTGGATCATTTGCATAAATGCCCAGGAGCATGTCATAATTCATGAGAAAGGCCCTGGATATGTTGACTTCATTGCACCTTCTCACTTTAAAATTCCTGACTTATCCTGGTTCTGCATTCATGTATGTAACCTCTTTCAGAAATACAGTTATAAATATAGAATTACAGATGCTTACTAATAGGTACAAGCTAAAGTTTTACTGGGTATGTCTTTTATTAAAAAATGCTCTTTTCATATGAACTTGGCCCATCTTAATGTGTGATAGATAAGAAGCTCACATCTGTGCCACTTTACATATTCCCTACACCAGAGTTTCTGTCTGCCATAGTTACCCATAATGCCTCCATACCCCAAGTTGTACTCCAAACCCCTCAAAATCCAGTGGTTCTGTCTTGTGGTGATTCAGCAACTCTGAGAACTGGGGCTTATAGAAGAGTTCAATGTCCCCACTTACATGAATTGTCACTACAGCATCCACATTCTCTAGTTAATAGGGTAAGTCCTCAGTCTTACTTCAGCCTCTTAAAGGATTATTAAACAAAGTCATAGGAGGCTGATTTGCTGAGCAAGAGAAGGAAAGAGAATGCATGTTTTGAAAACTGACTACCTGGAGAGCAGCAACAGTGTTCAGCTCAGAAAGCTGCGTTGAGGAGCATAAAAATTAGATAGACCTTTTGCTGACTAAATAGTTTTATAGACAAGATAGTATAGTTTTACAACCAAGCTTAGTTGGTTAGGGGACAAGATTGTTTTAAATCAAGATAAAGAAGTTAAGCTATTAGAGTTGAGATGGGATAGATATTGAAGCTCATTCGGAAATTTAGACCCAACAAGACACTTTTTAAATATATTTTATTAATTTATTCATATTAAATCTCAATTGTTATCCTATCCCTTGTATCCTCCCATTCCTCCCTCCCTCCCATTTTCCCCTTATTGCCCTTCCCTATGACTGTGACTGAGGGGGACCTCCTCCCCCTGTATATGCTCATAGGATATCAAGTCTCTTCTTGGTAGCCTGCTATCCTTCCTCTGAGTGCCACCAGGTCTCCCCGTCCAGGGGACGTGGTCAAATATGGGGCACCAGAGTTCATGTGAAAGGCAGTCCCCACTCTCCACTCAAGAGACTTACTTCAACGGGACGAATGCCGATGGCCAATTCACTAGGAATGTAACGTGTACAGAACTCATTATGCTCATGGTTGTCACATGGTTCTGCCTGCTATGTAGTTTGTTTTATACATGTGTAATAAAATAAAAGTATATATAAAAATAATAAAATGTATATAAAGAAAAATAGTTTTATTATGTGTCAGCCCTATGTGGTTTGTATTTATTTTCCTGTGGTTTTGTTGTTGTTGTTGTTGTTGTTTGGTTTACTTTTCTTTTTCCAATAGGCTATTATCAACTAAATTTTCAATATGGCAGTGAAAAATCAATTTTCCTACCTATAGAAGAAAAAAATAAATAAAGGAAAAGACTCCCAATGTCACACAAAGTCTTATCTTCAGGTCTCCCGGGGCCTGTGTGGCTTGGGGATGAAGAACAAAGTCACCCTGTTCTTATTCTGAACTGCAAGTAGGGTGCACATAGGTACAAACAGCACACACAATGCTATTGTTTCCAAGAACCAAACCTCCCTCTAACTCCCTCCTGTACCGTTTGCCCTGAGACTAGTATTTGTGACAAGAATCTATTGAGGAAAATAAAACTGAGAAATGAAAATCCAAAGGTCTAAGGCTTAAAGATTAATGTTTTCTGATCTAGAACATAATGAATTTGCATCCAATCACCTGTGTGCACACCCTTGTGACACTCTGAGTGTTGCTTCTTCATTTTTACACCTACTTCTGTGTCTTCCCTGCTCTAGTGGCAGGGCTATAAGAAGAGCAGTTGCTCGTCACACATTCTGTCTGGCAGGCAGAAAATGCTCTTATGACTGTATTACACATTTTTTTTTTCTGGAACTGCACCACACCATGCTTGAGCATGCTTCATTATCAGCACGGAGAACTCAGGGGCAGCCCTGTTAGATCTCTACAGGAACCTCAGAGAAGAACAGTATGACAGCCTGGGAGGAAAGTGACTGCTCCAGGGCGAAGTCTGGAGAAAATGGGTTTCTGCCTGAACAGAATGGTTAGAATTTTGTACCTTAAAATAGGTGGTTTTTAAAAAATTGTCTTCAGAGCAAAATTTGTTGACCCTGGAAGAAGAAATAGAGCAATCCATTTCTACGACATAGCTATTTGTCTTTAAAAATGACTACAGAGCAGTTGCCATCTTGTCCACCCATGATTTTCCAAAATTTGACACTTAAAAACTTGTTGTCGAGACTAAATATCAAATTTTTATGCAAATATGGAAAGGTTATACTATGGAAGAATGCTTCCAAAAAAGTCATATTGGGAGTTTGAATTCAACATCCAATAGAGTCCAGTATAATTTTAAAATGGTTATTTATTTTTTTTAAAAAAGGTACAATGGTCATGTAGTCAATTGTTTTCACATTTATTATATAGAGCCTACAGGATTTGGCTTGCCCTTTGGAGTCTTTATCCAGCAAATATATATTAACATGTCTATTTTCACAACAAAAAGAATGGACTGAGATGGCTCAGACCCAGAGATCAAAGGCTCACAAAAGCAGGGTGTCCTACAAACAGTGGCTGACCACAGGAAGATCTACCTATAAGATGTGGCCTGACCAAGTCAGCTGAGACACTCAAATGTCATAAGCAGCAGTTAATTCAGGAAACAGCTCCAAAGAACCAAGTACTGGCAAGTTTGATACAGAAACATACTAAGTAACGAATGAAATGGATTTGGTGTAGAGCTGTGGGCGATTGTCAGACTATTCATGGCTGGCATTGTCTTTTTCCCCTCATGTTTTAGAGTGATGGTAAATGGTGGATAAATTGTTTTTGCAGGAATCTATTATGAAAAAATGGAGTAAACAATGTCATACTCATAGAAGATATGTTTTAAGAGGTTGGGGAAAATAAAATTACATGTAAGAATATATATATATATATATATAGTTACCATCTGCTTCAGGAGTAAGGCTCTGTGGTGATGGAAGAATAAGGCACTGATCTATTAGTACAGCAGAATGTCATTAGGAATCATTTTATCACTACATATTTTTAGACCAGTATTATTTTGTTTTACTCTGGGTCTCTGGTATATCTAGTCTTTGATTCTTGTAATCCAAAAATGTCAAATATGATTTCTTTTTCATAAGTGGGCCCTAAGTCAAATCAAAAATTATTTGGTTACTCACACAAGTTTTTTTTTTTTTTTTGTCACCGTTGCTCTAGCATAACTTGCAAATGATATATTGTAGGTCAAACATATTGTGGATAGGTTGGTGTTTATGTTTCTATTTTGATTTTCTGAAGCGTACATTCCTGCACCTAAGACACTAGAATGTAGAGGCAAAAACACCATGTAGGCTCCAGCTTGGTATCTCCATGTTCAACGATGCTTATGGGTGTTGTCCTTGGCAATGGAGCCCTGGAATCAATTTGCAAAGAGCAATCCATTGCCTTAGCAATAACCTGGGTTGTTTGGAAATTTACATGGGAACCCCTTGGCTAATAACTCAATAGAGCTCAATGCAGTCTTGATACTGAAAGACTCATTTGGTGACAAGAGATGGACAATTAGGATCCAGTCACCTCCATTTTCAGGCGACCTCATTTTGATCACTTTCATATATTCTAGGGAGTTTCCACTGTATTTGATTTCCATACAATCCCTCATATGCCCCTCAGTTCTAACTGTCTGTCTCTGCATTCCCTCCCTCTACTCTATCTCCTCTCTCCCTCACTACATGACCCTCTGACTCGTGTCCTAACCTGCCCCCAGTACACCAATATAATCTATTTAATTTCTCCCTCTCAGGAGATCCATGTGGTCCCCAACACCAACTCATTCTCTATACTCTACCTCCCTGGGTCTACATATTGTAGGTTGGTTATCATTTATTTAATTGCTAATATCCACTATAAGTGAATAAATATTATATTTCTGTTTCTATGTCTAGGTTACTTTACTCAGGATGATTTTTTTATAGTTTCATCCATTTGCCTGCAAATTTTATGATGTCATTTTTAAACAACTCATTAATATTCCACTATGTGAATGTATCACTTTTTCTTTATTAGTTCTTCTGTAGAGGGATTCTAGGTTGCTTCCAGTTTCTGGTGCTTATGAAGATGGTAGCAATGAACATGTTTGAGCAATGGCGTTCTGCTAAGGTGATGCATGATTTTATATACATATATGCATATATAGTATATATTTTTTCTTTTGTATACAACACACACACACAAACACACACAAGTTGTATAGCTAGGACTAAGGCAGATCAATTCCTAACTTTCTGAGGAATAGCCATGTTGAATACCATAGTGAGTATATAAGTTTGCATTCCAATCAACAATGGAGGACTGTTCCCTCTATTCCACCTCCTAGCCAGCATGAGCTGTCATTTGTGTTATTGGTCATAGCCTTTCAGAGAGGTGTAAGATAGAACCTCAAAGTTGTTTTGATTTTTATTTCCCTTATAGTTAAGGATGTTAAACAGTTCTTTAAGTGTTTCTCGGCCCTTTGAATTTCTTCTATTGGAAAATCTGTTTGTCTGTCCTCCATCTTTTAATTAAGTGATTTAGGCTTTCCGAGTCTTTTTGTTTGTTTGTTTGTTTTGCTATCTAGTTCCTTGAGTTGTTTGTATATTTTGGATTTAGTCCTTTATCGATTGTGGAGTTGGTAAAAAAAAAAAAAATTCTATTCTATAGACTATCACTTTGTCTAAATGAGTGTTCTTTGCCTTTCAGAAGCATTTCAATTTCATGAGGTCACTTTTATTAATTTTTCATATTTGTGCCTGTGTTACTGGTATTCTATTGAGGAAGACTTCTCCTATCTCAGTCAGTTTATGGTCACTCCCTACTTTCTTTCTCTTCTATCCAGTTCACTGTATCTGGTTCTATGTTGTGGTCTTTGATTCACTTGGTGTTTTGTGCCAGATATAAGTATGGATTTACTTGGATTCTTCTACATGCAGACATCCAGTTTGATCCAGAACTGTTTGTTGAAGATTCTTTCATCTTTCCATTGTGCAATTCTGGCTTTCTTATAAAAAAATCTGGTATCCTTGGGTTTGTGGATTTATGCCTGGGTCTTCAATTCAGTTCCATTATCAATGTGCTTGTTTTTATGCCAATATCATGTGAGTTTTTGTTTGCATTTCTGTGTTTGTTTTGTTTTTGGTGTTTTGTTTGTTTGTTTGTTTGTTTACTACAGCTCTGTAGTAAAACCTGAAATCAGGAATATTAAGACTTCCAAGAGTCTTTTATTGATCCAAATTATTTTATCTATCTTATTTTGATATTTTTGTTGTTGTTGTTGTTGTTGTTTTGGGTTTTTCATATGAATTTTAGAATTGTTCTTTCAAGATCTGTAAAGAATTGTGTTAGCATTTTGATGGAGACTGTACTGAATCTCTAGATTGCTTTTTGTAGGATGGTATTGTTACTATGTCAAACCTATTGTTCCATGAGCAAGGGAGATATTTTTATCTTCTGATATCTTCTCTGATTTCTTTCTTCAAAGATTTGAAGATTTTGTTATACAAAAACTTGTTACATAAAAAGTTATACTCACTTACTTCGGTAGAGTTACCCCAAGATTTTTTATATTATTTAAAATGTTTCTGATGTCCCATATTTGACCATGTCCCCTGGATGGGGAGGCCAGGTGACACTCAGAGGAAGGATAGCAGGCTACCAAGAAGAGACTTGATACCCTATGATACAGGGGGAGGAGGCCCCGTCAGTCACAGTCATAGGGAAGAGGAGTAAGGGAAAAATGGGAGGGAGGGAGGAATGGGAAGATACAAGGGATGGGATAACAATTGAGATGTAATATGAATAAATTAATAAAATATATTAAAATAAAATATACTATTTCAAAAAATAAAATGTTTCCCTGATTTATTTCTCACTCCTTTTATCATTTGTATATAGAAAGCCTACTGAATTTGTGAATTAATCTTGTGTACAGTCAACTTGCTGAAAGTGTTTATCAGCTGGCAGAACACTATATCAATACACCCCAAAAGTGCTTGCACTTTAGTTTTAATTGAAGTGCTATTTACAATGGCTAAAATGTAGAGCTATGCTAGGTGCTCATCAGTAGAAAAAAAGAGAAATAAAGTATGGCATATATATATACACAGGTATATATCCAAAATGGAATTATATTCAGCCAAAATGAATTAATGTTTTATCATCCTTAATAAAGTGGACATGCCTAGAGATTTGCATATTGTATAATTATTTCCAGAAATATAAATATCATCTTTTCTCACACTGCTAGACCATATATTTTATACAGGTACATAGACTAATGGCCCTTGGGTGAGAAGCATGGTTCAGCTGTTTAAACGTACCTGCTTCCCTTACAGAGAGCCTAGCCTCCATTTTCAGATCTCACATGGTAATTCACACCTGTCTCTAACTCCAGTCCCCTGGAACTGAAGTTAGACTCTCCTAGCATTCTTCTAGTGTGTGCTGCACATACATGTGTGGGGACAAACACTCATGCCCACAAACTAGATACAACCCAATCATTTAAAAAATCACTAATGTTTATATGGTATTAAAATAGAAGCAAAGTATGGGGATAAAAGGCATTAAAGGTATATGGGTACAATAGTGGGCAGTTTGGAGAATATGGCAGGAATGATGCTCAAAGTACATCATATCTTTGATGAAAATGTCCTGTGAGACTCAGTGCCATGTACAATAAAATAAGAGAAATTAATCAATAAACATTTTAATTTAAAAACAGTAAGATGACAAACGCACCAATAACAACAGGGAAAAAAGAAAATATTTTTAAATGAAAAAGTAAACTTGGAAGGAAGCTAAAAAGTGAACTAAAAATAAATGACAAAGAAAAGATGGGAAAGGAAAATGACAAGAGTGGAAGCTGGGGCAGTGGAATGTGGTTACCTCACTCCCCTCCCCAGCTCTCTGTGCCAGGGAACTTGTGCACCATGGACTTTGCAGGAGTGCCTAATAGTTGAAGCTTTGTGGAGTTCCCTGTATCTACTTTACTCATTGAACTGGGATATTGAACAGCGTAGAACTTATTGAGAAGGTACTTCCCAAAGCATTTAGGGGATGGCTCACTCAAAGAGCAGGGAAACACTGTCCCTATGCCTGTGGAAAGTGTCATTCATTAAGCAAAGATCTGGAACTTGCTGGCAATGTGCAAGAAGACCTAAACAAATGCTGCAACTTGCCTTGGCAGGACCTCCTGGGAACCAAAAATACAAAAGAGAGAAAGAGCTCAGAGAAAGGGTAGTAGTTTCTATCCACTAGTGAGCCTCTGCAATTTCATCCTGTGTGAAATTCCACAAGACCTAATAATAAAACTCATAATCTGTCAACTTTAAATGCCAATTCCTTCTGCCTTCTTCACAGAGCACCATGTTTCCCATCACATAGAGCTCTCTGCAGCTCTCCCTGGGTCACTCCTATGATGACTTATCTCTTTAAAGTGAGAACACACATAGTACTTCTGCAGTGTCGCCTTGCTGTGCAAAACCAAGGTGACTTGTTAGTTAAGATCGGATGATTGCAAGGTACTCAGCTGTGCTCATGTAGAGGTGAACAGCATGCTTCCTGCTGAACATTCAATGCTAGGACACTCCTTCTCTCCCTGGTCCAATGTCAAATATCTCTGAGCTTTCCCCTCATTTAGTGAAAGGCTTTACTACAACTCCTCACTTCAGCAAGCTACTGTGACCCAACTTTAGGGAGAAGCAAGCATTCTGATTGCCAAGCACCTGCCATCTTTCTATTCGCTCCTCTTCTAACTTTACAAGAAACAACTGATTTGTGTATGGAGCAGCTACAACACCAAGAGAGGCTTGCCGAGGTGCTCTGTAGTACTGCAATGCATCATCCTAAGTCTACTTATGCCTTACACATCTGTAAGGACACCCATTTGAAGATAACTGACAGATCGCGTAGCATTAGCTAGGCTTTGGTTGTTACATATTTGACAACCAATAGAGTGCGGTATGAGACTAATTGTTATCTTAAAAAGCTCACTGTGGCATGAATTCTAATAAACACAGAACGTAACAAATGAGCTTTTAAAACATGCTAATTTTGTGTGGTGGATAAATGCTTTAAAATATATTTGACAGTGAAAGTTTAAAACCCAGTGTGAAACACCCTGGCTTCATAATGCTGTTGTAAATGCATAAAATTTCACTGAGATACATAGACTTACAGCCAGCTAATTTCTATGTGTGGTTTTCTATTTGCAAGTTTTTATAATGAAGCTAATTTTTAAAAAGGCTAATTATTCATTGTTGCATACTTGGTCTGTCACTTGTGTAAAATAAGGCTTTATGGGGCACATTTGCAAGGTTGTAGGAAATAAATTATCCCAGACTCTAGGATCTGCCATCTGGTGGACACTGCAAAAATCTTACAGTGTCAAGATGACCATGTTTGTCAGCCATGCTGTCCTAGAGATAGAGAAGAAAAGCAGTTATTTTTCCAGAAAATCGTATTAGTCTATTTCACTTCCCATCCTATCTTGTGGGATCTTATAATCTTAGCATATTTTGAGATAAAAGCCAAATCATTACATTTTAATCCTGTGATAGCTAAGCATATATATTTATTACCTATTAAAAATCTTCTGTATGATGCATACACTAACTTAAATTTGCATTCACATGAACTGTCCCTCTAAGCCATGAGTATATAAGCTAATTGTATTCACAACTAGAAGCCTGTTTGCTTCCATAGTGCCAAAGATAACATAACTGCCTGTGTGTTATCTCTGTGTATGTAAGTCAAATAATACATTTACCAAGAATATGTCTTTAAAGTTTTAGTTGAATTTTCCTCTCTAATTCCTTTGTGTGTGTGGTGTATGTGTGTAAACACAACAATAAATGAGTAGGGTCAATTTGTTTGAAAGTGTTGAATGGTAGCATGCCTCCCTGTCCTCCCTGCCACCCAGTCTGCTCCTATGAGAGCATACACAGAGAACACATGGAACTCTGAGCTCTGTGTGGCAACATTCTGAAAAATCATTGAATGTAAGAAAGAAAAGGCTTCCCACATTTGCTGGTCTGCAAAAAAAGCAGTAAGACGTTGGCTAAAGATTTATCCCCTGTAGACATTTGGCTATAATAAAAACATAGTATACTCACGAGTCTTTCTTACTCCACTTTGTCATTCCATACAAATGTACTGAATGTCTACACAATGCAATGTACCACAAATGGTGATAAAGATACAGTGGTAAACAAGTCAGATGCAGCTGTTTCTTACAAGCTCAAAAGAACACAGTCGAAACGAGAGAGGACAGGCAGCGACTCCAAAGCCAGAAAGGACATCAGAGCACATTGATTTTAATTATTTCCCTGAAGCATTTGGAAATAACTTGAGGCTTTTGTTGTTTCTCATGTGAACTATTAGTGCTACCTACATCACTGTTAGATAAATGTGTGATTCTCAAAGTATTTTTCTCAGTTGCATTAATAAATATGAACTGCAAGAAAATGTTTGGAGTGCATTGGCCCACCATACTCAAACCACAGAAAACAATAGGCAATTATGATAAGTATACAAAATAATAACTAGAAAAAATGGAATGTATTTTCAATTATAAACTCATGTATGAAATATACATATATATTCACCTTTATATATGATGATGGAAACAAAGGCGACCTAAGTTTTAGATTAAAATTTCAATGGTGTACTGAAAAAAAATTTAAGGATTACAAACCTTCAGATATATGCTATCTTTAAATGTGAAATTAATGGTTGAGAATTCTTTCAGATTCTTAATGTGCTTCAAGATGCAGCTCATTGATTAGGAATCAGAGGGATAAAAAGAGTCTTACATATTCAAAGACTCAAAATAATCCAAAACTAGTTTCCCAATAGCCCAAAAGAAATATATTCTTGAATATGTATTTTAATCAACAAAGAAATTTTTAAATGATTAAATCTCAGGAAAAAATACAGATGTGCTTTTGAAATAAACTCAACCCACTTTACTTTAAGAATAATTGTAAGGTGCATATGATTATAAAAATGAAAGTGGTCTAAATATTGCTCATTAAAGACACATAGAATAGAATAACTATGAAATAGTTACATGTGGTATGATGGTCAACATGGCTGAATTTAGAATAATCTAAGAAACACACTTCTGAGTGTGAGAGTGTCTTCAGAGAGGTTTAACTGATGCCAGAAGATTAACTAACCTTGGTGACCACAAAGGCTAGAAGAGGTGACCAGAGCCTCGAGGTGTGGTAGCACAGAGATGGCTACATAGTTAAGGGCATCAGCTGCTCTGTCAAAGGAGCTGAATTTGATTCCTAGCACCCACATTGCATGCAGCTCACAGATATCTGTACTCAGGTTCCAGAGGATCTGATACCTTCTTCTCACCTCTCGGGACACAGGCTTACATGTGGTGCACAAAGACACATGCACAGAAAACACACATGTAAAAATATTGATGATACTGACAATGCTATGATACAGTAATTGCAACATTCGTGGTGGCAGGCCATCTGTGGCTGGAATTAAATAAATACTACTTCCCTTATGGTTTTTTTTTTTCTGTCAGGATTTTTGGCACAGTGATTTAAAAATAACTAACACAGAGCATGTATTTTGAGAAGTGAGGCACTGCTGTGGCTCTGACCATGTGGTTCATGGGCCTCTAGAACTGATTTGTACAAGGAATGCTAAGGACTCTGAGGTTGTGGACCAAAAGATCTCTGGAGTGTATAAACAGAATGTAGTGGTCCGTTCTGGTGGGACCACTTAGTGTTAAATGGACACGAAGATTGTGACCATGGTTTTCAGAGGGAACAAGGATGCTATTAGGACCTGGGATAGAAAAATTAGAATTTTCACATAAAAAAATTTGGTGGTTTTAGCAAACTCTGGAAAACTTTTAAGACAGACTTAAAAGTACTCAGGCAGAGAAAACTCAGGATAGCATATTCAAGCCTCTGTGTATGTATTAAGACTTATAATGAGACAGAACAGAAGTACTTTTTTTTTGATTTTTTTTTCCTTTTTTATTAATTTATTCTTGTTACATCTCAATGGTTATCCCATCCCTTGTATCCTCCCATTCTTCCCTCTCTCCCATTTTCCCCTTAGTCCCCTACCCTATGACTGTTCCTGAGGGGGATTACCTCCCCCTGTATATGCTCAGAAGTACATTTTTAAAGTACAGTTTTGCGGGGAAATGAGCATGAAAATGTCAACTGCTTCAGAGGAGGCAGGCACAGAGAAGGAGATTGGCCCCTTTAAAGATAGTAATCACCATTCTTCACTCAGCCAATAAACAAAGTGGCCTAAGTTCAACATACTACCCATCATGGCTCCAACTTATGAAAACATAAAAGTATTTGAGAGGAGAGAGCCTGAACTGGGAACATTGCTGAGGGGCTGCTATGCTTGCAAACAACCACCTAGAGGAATGTTTAATTGAGTTCACATGCCAACAGGAGGTAAATATAACTGTCGGTCAGTGAGGTCAGGCTACATCTCAAGCTGACAGTAGTATGTGGAAGTATCATTCATGTGGTTTTTCAGGATGTGTAAATTCAAACTATGGCATCATAGAGGCCCACACCAAGATTTCAGGAAGTTCCTGACACCAGGCAAGGTTTTCCTTCAAGGAGACCTCAAGAAGTCATTTCATGAAGCTGTGAAGGTAAAACTCAACTGGCAATAGATATCCCAGGATACAGGAGATCTCAGGCTCAGGAACTTGGGGCATGCTCTGTAGAACGCTATAGGCACAGAGGGGAGACCACCCAAGAGGAAAAAAAAAGTTAGGTGTACTGTAAGTGATGAAGCTGATGTCGTGAGACAAACCAAAACTCTTAGAGCCTGAGTGAGTTCACCATGAGTTCCAGATGAAAGCCATGATTTTCTGAATTTGATATTTTTTTCTTCTTCTGGGCTCAGTTTTACTCTGGTGCCTGGTTTTATCATGCATTCCTGGGAATCTGAACATTGGTCCCCATATTTGGGTAGCAAGCACTTTACTGTCTGGTGCATCTCCCCAGATCCAATACAACAAAATTTCTAAGTTGGGCAGCATAAAATTAAGTAAAATAGCAAAGTAAAAAGATACATAGCAGAGTATAAAAAATACATAAAGAAAAACTTGACAGACCAAAAGGGTAAGTAGAAAAAAATTTCTCCATTCATAGATGAAGATTGCATGGGATTTTTCCCTTCCAAAATTCAAGAGCTGGTTCTACATGTTTGAAAATGTATATGAAACTCTAAACTCATTAATATTATTTACATTAAGATTAAAACTTAGGTTTCAATAGCTTAAAATTATGTTTGTAAGAGGCATACCAAGAAAGAGGATATTTTAAAGGTCATTTTGTCACATCAATTAAGGCACCATGAACTCATGGAAGCTCCAGCTTACACTGAACTATAACGAATTTCAATGTCATCTGTGACTCCAGCCCAAGCTCCTTGTTGGCAGCATGGAATCTCTCATTGTATACCGATTCCTAACTCCAGTACTGTCTAACCGTCTGCCACAAGGCCAACATTATTACTGTAGCTCCTTTGCTTTCCCTGACATGTGTATTCTATGTCATTTTATTCCTCTTGTGTACAGCTGAGTTTGAATGCCATTTCTCAGAAAAGGCCTTTTTTGACATGTTTTTATAAACTATACACCTCGTTAAGTTCATTCTCTAAGCATTACTCATTTTACTTACTTTTGTTTTTATGGACTGGTAAAGATTCACACAGCTCATCTAAGAATGCCAGCTCTAGTGTGCCACACATTACAACTAGCACTGGGCACTATGCCTGACACAGGAGAATCATCTATGCATATTTATTGAAGACATAACCCAGTAATCTCAGACAAATATAATAAAAAGAGACAGAGTTATTATGAAAGAGACTGGCACCTACATAGATGCAAGGACAAAAATATAAATTATGAAAGTCCAGGCCATGTGATACAACATTTGAAAACCTTAATCACATGAAAAAATTTGTACCAATGTATGTTATTGCAATTTCCTCAAATTTTATTTTATTCATTATTCAAATAAAGTGTGTGCAGAAAGCTCTCTTGCCCTTGTTTTTTAGATTAAATAACATTGTGCAAAGCCCAATTTTGTTATCACAATGAAATACTGGCAACAACTTAAATGCCCAATAAAAATATTTAGGAAATTAGATAATGGTCTGCTCATAAAAGAAAATAAATCAAAATCATGAAAAGTCATGGTGCACAGCAGAGTTTGTTTGGAAACTGGTCAAATGCCTTCAATGGAAAGAGAATATCTTGCCAAATGGCATGTAAAATAATATCCTGCTTTTTCTAAACCATAGACACTATTACAGCTACACAAAAGGAGGGATAAAAAGATGAATCAGATATCAAATTGTATTAACCTTAAAAAGCAGAATTTTTGAATGACTTTCAATAATTTCTTTACAAAACTCTTTATTTTCTAATATCTTTGTGCTTTTAGCTCAGACTAAATTTTGACTTGAAAATTGATGCACAAATGTTTTCTCTGTGCTTTTAAAACTTTATGTATCATAACCTAGTCAAAAAACAAATAAATAAACCACAGACAAGGGAACTATTTGTTGACCACACTCCTCTTGGAATCAATTGCTAAAAAACAAACAAGGTTTTGAACCCTTTAAATAGAATGGCCTTCTCTTAGTGTTGAGATCTGATAAACTGGGAGCTTTATGGGAAAGTAAGTACACATGTGGATTCTTTGACCACCAAACCTTAAGGTTCTAAGACCTTGAACAACAAAAAAAGATACCATGTTTTTTAAACGTCTCAAGAAAGGTATTAGTTGCTTCATCATGAAACACTGCACAATAAATGAATAGCCCTTTATGCCAGTGGTACAGAACCAGAGACATGAGACAAGCATAAGTTACATTTACATGGAATTTCCAGTTTCATAATTTTCCATGATTTTCAAGAGAGGGAACAGCCATTTCAAACCTAGAAAGCACATTAACATATATTGTGTTTTAGGGAGACAAATAAAATCAGAAAATTGCCATTGAAACTAATTTTGCTCTTTCTGGTAATCACATCAAGAAATCCCTGGAAATAAACCAAACAGACATATTTTCACAACACTGTAAAATCTACAAAGTGTTTTTACATTGTATTATTTTATTTCATAATGGTTCATCAGTCAAACCTTGTGGTCACTTTATTATTGCATTTTTGGAAGAAATAATCACCATGCCCTCTTCCAGCCAGTGCAGAAACTGAAATTGCTTTTACAGATCTACACTGCAACGTTCTTTCCTCTAGATTGAACTATTGTTTCTCTGTGTTAATTGAGAAACACTTTTCTACATACTTTAAATGCAATGAAAATGAGTGGCATTATATTTTTTTTCTGAAAGACACCGGTACAAGTAATTTAATTTGCACATGTAGGGTGTACCTTGTGGATTTATGAAGCTGCAAACAGTTGTAGGGGGTCATAGTTTTGTTTATGGCTTGGAATTTCATTAAAAAAAAAAAAGAAGAGAAAGGGCATCTAACTTTGAATAATTTAGACAAGTGTCCAGATTTAAAAAGATCAGGGTTATGGGCAAGATGGTCTTGTGTATGTTTAGTACAGCTAGTACCTCTGATAATAAATTTCTAGCATAGAGTATCCACTGTGAGCTGCTCTTGGAATAACACATAATCATGACTCCTTAGAGGAAGCTACCATTCTAAAGTCATGTCCAATTGTTTATTATTCTGTATCTGAAATCCTGCACTAATGAAACTATTTAATTTGGGAGTTTCCCCAACCAGGCTTGGGTGAAATGGAAATAACATTCACCAGGCAGGGAGTGAAGATGTGAAGGCAAGCAATATACTGAGGTGAACTCATATCCCACGGGGACTGAGAGAGTGAAGACAAGAAAACGACTGAATAATGAATAACCACTGAGATATTGGGGTGCAATGAAGAGAGTTTGGCTTTGAGTTCTCCCTCCAAGCCTCTTCCAGAGCAGAAGCCTGAAAAAGGGGTATCACTGTAAATAAGAAAGTCATCCTGCATAAGCATCAATAGTAAAATCAACCTCGGTGGCTTCAGACGTTCAAGTCTGAATGTGCATGCCTGGTCCCATGGGGCATTTGTGTATATAAGTTACAAACAGCACCACTTATCTTTGAATGAATATATCTGGGTCAAAACTATTGAACCTCATGAATGTGAAGAATAAAGGTGTTCACTTCCTAAGGAACAAAAAAAAAAAAAAAAAAAAAAACAGAAAGCAAAGAGGATACAGAGGGAAAAGTGTAGCCTTTGCAGGTATGTATCCAGTAACCTATTTACTGCAACTACCCCTTAGAAAGGTTTCCAGATTGTCCCCCTTATAGCACCATCAACAGAGAGCCAGTGTTCAGTACATGAGCCTGTGGAAGGCATTTAGTATCCAAACCATCACAATTTTTATATATATCTCACATTCGTGCCCTTTGGAACCAAAAGATGGTATTAGATTACTTGGAACAGGGGTGAAAAATGATTGGAAGCAACCTGTAAGAGCAGCAAGTGCCATTAGCCACTGAGCCTTCTTTCCAGCCCCTCAAACCATAACATCTTAATATCTTTTTTAGAAAGCACTGATACTCATCTCTGAAAAATATTGCTACTACCTGGGAATCTTCTCTATTTCTCTCTTTATCTCTCCTTCACTCTCTCTCACACCACACACAAAAACACACATAGGTACACACATGCACATGCGTATAGAAACATCTACATGGGCATCTGCACAAATATATATACACTAGAAACCATATATATGGCTGAATGAAAAGAAATTGAGCTTTGAGATCAATACAACATAAAATGTTCAAGTTATTCAGAGGGAGAAAATCTATCTACAAAAAAAAAAAAAAAAAAAAAAAGGCAAGACATTTGTCTCTAAACTTGGCCTTATGGTTATATAAAAACTAACACAAGCTACCACTCTGTTTACATCCCACTTTTCCCTACTAGCCCCACCACCATGACTATTCACATGGTTGTTAAAGAACTAAGTTCTAAACTTTGATATAATTGAACACCTGGAAGAGATTGAGTGACTCAATTCAGAAACACTCTGGCCAGCAACCATCCAATTTTACCACAGCCTCACTGTTGGAATTTAGTAAAGATGCAGCATCAAAAACATATTTGGTTGTCCATGGATTTTTCAGAAGCAAGGTGTATTGGTCAGGGTTCTCTAGGGTAGCAGAACACGTGTGTGTGTGTGTGTGTGTGTGTGTGTGTGTGTGTGTGTGTGTGTGTGTGTGTGTGTGTGTGTGTTTGTCTGTGTGTGTGTGTGTAGCAGAACACGTGTGTGTGTGTGTGTGTGTGTGAGAGAGAGAGAGAGAGAGAGAGAGAGAGCGAGAGAGAGAGAGAGAGATTTACAGGCTGTGGTTCAGCTAATCCAACAATGGCTAGCTATAAAGAACAAAAAGTCCAATTATCCAAATGTTGCTCAATCCACAATGCTGACTGTCTCAACTGATCTTCAGAAGATGTTAGAATTCTCAAGAGGTAGACATCTGTTACCAATGAAAGAATGGACATACTAGTGAAGTGAGATCAAGCCAGCAAAAGCAAGAGCTTCCCTCTTCCATGTCCTTATATAGGCTTCCAGATGAAGGTGTAGCTCAGATTACAGGTGTGTCTTCCCACTTTAGGATCTGGATTAAGGGCACATCTTTTTGAAGCTCAAAAGATCTGGATTAAAGGCGTGTCTTCCTATCTCAAACCTCAGGATTAGAAATGGATCTTATAACTTCAAATTAACAAAAACACCTCACAGGTATGCCTTTTGGAATTTAGTTAATTACAGGTGTAGTTGAGATCGCAACCAAGAATAGCTATCACACAAGGGAACTCCTGCAGAAGTCCACTTCATCTATGGAGCCATCATCATCATCAGGAAAGGCAAGGCAAGGATAATTTTCAAAAGTTGTTTCCTTAGTTCTCCCTATATTTTCTTTACTTAGTTTGCCATGGGTTTCTCTTCAGCTTTGCTTCTTCCCCTTACCTTTGTTGTAGTTATTATTTATTAAATTATCTACTTATTTTGTGTGCATGTATGTTATAGTGCATATGTGCCATGGCACACATGTTGAGGTTACAGGATAACTTTTGGAGTCATCCCTTTTCCTCTACTGTGTGGGTCTCAGGACAGGACTCAGATTTATATACCTTTGCTTGGTGAGTCATTTCATCAACCCTGTTGTGTATATTGTTTTTATATAAAAAATATGTAGATGTGTGTGGGGGGGGATTTTATAGCCTTTTTTGAGGCATAGATGAAATGAAAGATAATATGTTGGCATTGTAGTGTGTCCCTTAGCAAACAACAAAAACAAAAATAGTAGTAGGCTTCACTTGTTAACATTGTGGATCTCAAGTACTGTTCTAAAGAATTGACATTTTTCACATAAGACTTTCAAACAACCTATGAATTCTTATTTTTAAGTTATATATTCATTTTACATCAAGATCATAGTCCCTCCCTCCTCTTTTCCCCATCTCTCTGTCCTCCCTCATTACCACTTCCCCTTGTGATCAGAAAAGTGGAGCCACCCCAGCACATCAAGTTGCATCAGGACTGAGTTCCTCCTCATGCACTAAGGCCAAGCAAGGCCTTCCTTGTTATTTATATTATTTGGGTGGGTCTGTGATTTGTAGTATGGTTATCCTATAATATATAACTAATATCTTCTTATAAGTGTGCACATAACATGTGTATCTTTCTGTTTCTGGGTTACCTCATTCAGAATGTTCCTACCTAGTTCCATCCATTTGCTTGCAAGTTTCATAATTTCTTTGTTTTTAGTATCTGAGTGGTATTCCAATGTGTAAATATACCACAATTTCTTTATCCATTCTTCTGTTGATGGACATCCAAGTTGTTTCCAGTTTCTGGTTATTATTAATGAAGCTGCTTTGAACATGGTCCTTGTGGTATGGTAGAGCATCTCTTGGGTATGTATCCATGAGTGGTATAGCTGGTTATTGAGGTAGTACTATTTCCAGTTTTCTGAGACAGACACAGATTTAATTCGAAACTGGTTGCAGCAATGGAGGAGTGTTCTCCTTTCTCCACATTCTTACCAGCAAGTGCTGTCAGTTGAGTTTTTTGTTTTGTTTTTGTTTTTTGTTTTATCTTAGCCATTCTGAGGAGTGTAAGATGTAATCTCAGTGTTGGTTTGATTTGCATTTCTCTGATGACTAAGGACATTTGAAGGAGAGATAAACATGTTTTTTGTTTAGATCACAAATGTACGATGAGAAAAAGACTTGTGAGAGAGCAGAGGATGTTTATCCCCTTAGAAGTTGAACCACCATGTGGGGGAGATTAGTTGTTAACCAGGTGAAAAACTTCTTTGAACAAATTATGAGAGGAGATATAAATGTGAGCCAAAAATAGGAGGTGGGGCATTTGCAGACTTGGGATAGTTTTCACTGTTCATCGCTCTACTTTGAAACATTCCCAGAGAGAACCTACGTTTGTCTTTATGTGTTACTTGTCCTTGCATCTTTTTATATTTTTTTCTTTGCTCTATACATTTAATGTTTGGATTATTATGTGATGAGAGGGTTTTCTCTTCTGATCTAATCTATTTGGTGTTCTATTGGCCTTTTGTATGGGTATAGGCTCCTCTTTCTTCAGGTTGGGGAAACTTTCTTCTATGATTTTGTTGAAAATATTTTCTGGGCCTTAGAGCTTTCTTCTATTCCCATTATTCTTAGGTTTCACCTTCTCATAGTATACTTGATTTTGTGGATGTTTTGTGTCAGGAATTTTTTAGATTTATCTTTTTTTTTTTTTTTTTTTTTTTTTTTTTTTGACAGATGTATTGATCTCTTTGATTGTATCTTCACTACCTGAGATTCTTTCCTCCATCTCTCGTATTCTGTTGGTGATGCTTCCCTTTGTAGTTCCTGTTTTCTTCCCTAAGCTTTCCATATCCAGGATTTCCTTAGTTTGTGTTTTCTTTATTGTTTTGATTTCCATAAGGCCACTTTCTAGTGTTGCAGCTGTATTTAGGATATCAAGTGCCACTTTCAATGGTATAACTATGTTCTGGAGGTACCCTATTTCCAGAGCTTTTGTTGATTGTGTTCTTATGCTGGCCTTTATCCATTTGGTTGTCTCTGGCATTGGTTAGTTGTCCCTGGTGCCTGCTGGATTTCTTGATTCCTGGTGTCGGAAGAACCCTGGGCAGGAGGCTGGATGTTCCAGAAGCAACCTTCCTCAGGATGGTAGGTATCACTATGGAATGGCTGCTGGAGCTTCAAGAATAGCCTGCCTTTCTCCTAAAGTGGCTGTGTCCCAGTGAGACCCTCAAACAGGGGATTGTAGAGGGGATGTCTAGCCTGTATGATCCTGAGGACCAGTAAGTCTCCTCAGGAATTCTACTCTCACCAGGGGAACTTCCAGAGTCAGCAGCCCTGCCACTCACTTGCTCGCTGACTCTGTAGTCTCTGAGCTCAAGCTGCCCAGACAGCTTGTGTGACCAACACCACCATTTTGGATAGAGATCCTGTATGTTCCTGAGGTCTGGCCAGTCTCCTCAGGGCATATGGGTATAGCTGTGGACCAGAAGTTGGGACTGTTTCCCTGGATCCTGGGAGTCAAGTGGGAAGAGGCTGGAACCACTCGTTCCAGGCACCTGTGGGCTTTCTCTCATCTGGAAAATACAGATGCTGGTGTTTTGAGATCCGTAGCACACTCTCTCACTCATTCTGCAATCACTGTAGTTGTGTTATTCAGAAAGAAGGCACACTGCACTGCCATCTTGGATCTGATGACCAGTGCAATTGCAAACCCCCAAATTCATAAGGGAAAAATGGTACACAAAGTTAAATATCATGTATCAAGCTATAGTTCAGCAGTGTGAATCACAGATTACAAGTTAGTCTTTTGGTCACTAAATACCTACATTCTTCCCTCTACTCAATTTTAGAAATAACCCTTTCAGGTAAGAGAAACTTTTGTGTATTTTTAAAAGCTTTTAAAAGCTTGCTACACACACCACTTTGTTTTTCACCTCCAAAACTCTGGTAATATGAGAGAATTCAAGAAACGCATCAGCCTCTAAACTTAAATTGCCCATCTCATTTATTTGAGCTTCTCTTCCTTTTTGTGAAACACCGATTTCTTTTACATCTTATTTTTATAATACATTTCAAATAAAAAACTTCCATTTCTCCTTGCTTTCAGGTTTATGCATTAGAATTGTAAATCACAATGGCAAAAGAAATTCATAAAGGGGAAGGAAAATATGGTTGACTGACTAATCCAACAGTAATTGAACCTTGAGACTAAAAAATCCAGTCTCTTCTGGAGGATCAAGAAAATTGGAAATTTTTCTTAGCTCACATTATCCATTCAAATATTCCATCAGGGGCTGAAAAAACCAAATGACCCATCTTGCTAGAAAGATTCAAGGTGGATATCGTGTGTGTGTGTGTGTGTGTGTGTGTGTGTGTGTGTGTGTGTGTGTGTGTTTAAGGAGTAAATTCAGAAAAGAAAATATAAATTCCTCTAACCTTTATTTAAATCCCACAGTAACTCTTATTTCAGGTCCTCAGCTTGTTGGCCATGACCCCTTGGGAAGTAAAGGGACCCTTCTTTTATACAGGCTGCATATTAGAGATACTGAATATCAGATATATGCATTATGATTCATAATAGTAGAAAGTTATGAAGTAGCAACAAAATCATTTTATGGTTAGAGATCACCACAACAATAGTAACTCTATTTAAAAGTATTGCAGCATTAGGAAGGTTGGGAGCCACTGCTCTTAAAATAGTCGCTTCTTATAGTTTTTTAGCATTTGATTGAGTGGTTTGTTTGTTTGTTTGTTCTACCAATTTCCATGTCATGATGTAAAATTTGGGCACTAAATGGAAATCATACTGGAAAAAAAATAAATGATTTAAGAGGGGCAAATTTCATAAAAGACAGTATATATAAAAGCAGTTACAAGAAGATCCATGACAGCAGTGGAAAGCAGATATAAAGTAGAGTGAAGAGAAATTGAGCCATGGAGTCAGCACAAGTAAAATTATGAAATAGTTCCATTGTAAGGGGATGGAGCATGAGCTCAGTATCAAAGCGCAGCTCTATGGATGTGGGGCTAGGAAGAGCAAGATGCTGAGAGGGAATTCCTTAATGGTAGAGGAGGATCTCTAATTAGCTCACCAGCAAGCTTCAGGTGACCTGTCATATCCTGAAATTGTTTGCAAAAACACATACATAAGTTTATCCTTTGCAGAGTTAGCATCTCAGTATTCCCATCAGAATTTTCCATCTGTCTTTTTAAAATTCTAAAAGGTTCATATATTAAGGAAATGAGCAAACTACAACTCCTATGCAAGCAGAAAGAAAAGACTTATGTATCCTGATTTTTTTTAACCTTCAAGTGAGAACATATGCAAACATGTTTGCATCATATTTGAATAGGGATGGCATAAATAGTTTAAAATACATATATTGAGGGAGTGACATAAAGAAACAGCTGACTCTATTAAATACAAAAGCTCAACGTGTTGAGGCAGGTGGTAGGAAATTACAGTATTTACCCAGTACTTGGGATGATACTTATTTTGTTTGATAAACTGTCTTATGTAAGTAATAAAATGAGTGCTTTCCTACTCACTTGATTGAGAAGGAGATAATGAGCCAGTTGTGATATTCAGCTGAAGCTCTCTTATTGGGTAAAGAGAGAGTAAAAACAGCCAGACTGAAGCCCCGTTTGCCAACTGTTGGCCTCTCAAAAGTACATTTCTTTCTTTACAGGTCTTTCTCACCTATAAACCTGTCAAAGATTAACTCACTGCAGTAACTAGAGATCTCCTAAAGTCTTCTGTAAGCCATTTAAGGAACCGAGATTTATATAATTAGGAAAAATTAGGACAGTTGAAATTTTCTTTCTTTCTGAGTTAGATATATAATCAATTAATGTGCTATAGCATGGCAGAAGATAGATCGTTGGGATTACCTTTTGCTATGAGAGCAATCATTTCCGTTTCTGCAGAATTTATAGGAAAAATCATTTGCAGTTTATCCTTTTCTATAGATTTATATGCATTAGTATCTGGATTCTAATAAGTAAACCAGGAGTATATATCTTCTGGTGGGAAAGTAAATAAATAATCCCCAGAAAGACAATATGCAGTGTTTAAGGATACATGGTCATTCTTTTTTTTTTTAAGAAAATTTGCTTTATTTATTCATTTATTTGTCTGTTCTCAGCTTCTTATACCTTAATTTGTAATAGTAGATGCTTTCAGTAGGCAGCAGGACTTTATGTAACATCTGCAATGCCTTCCATCTTAGTCATTGGTTTATGTTCACATCACTACATAAAACATCATTAAAGTTACACACACACACACACACACACACACACACACACACACACAAATGCTAAATTGAATTCAAGAACAAGAATAAATTTTGCTTGAAAGCTGGAGATGGGAAATTGGAAAATACAAGATCGTACATGTGTCATCCAGACATATGATGTGGGTGTGTTGTGTTTTCTTGTCTGTCCTGGGAGGGTTTTGAACCACTAGACATGGAATCTGGTAGTTAACACAGCAGTCTTTTTCATTTTTTGTGTCCATGATCTCTAGAAAGAACATGGCTAAACTAATATTCCTCCTCTTGCTTATGCTCCAGATACAATCCCTATGGCTGACCCTGGGGGAGCTACATTTCTCATCCTGTTTGTAGACTTTGTATTTCCAGTGCTTTGTGATCAGAGCCATTCTTCTAAATATCAGGCAGAATTAACGAGTTCCTGGGAACCTCGAGTCTATACTATACAACACTAAGCACTACTGCACTGACAATGCATGGCTCTAGGTTGTGCTCAGATGTCGGGGCACCTGAGTATTCATGGCTTAGCCTCAGGACCCAGTCTACATAGCTGTGCCTTCTCTTCCAAGAAAAAAAAATTGTCAAAATTTGTAGTCTACTCTCCCATATCCATATGTGAAAACACCATCACTGTAATATCTGGGCCCGCAGTACTTGGTACTCAATTTGTAACTTCTACCTTCCCCAGGTCATGGCATGTACCTCTCTCATTTAAGCTACTAAATTATGACTTTTAAAAATAAGTACAAACTCATCCACAGAAAGGCAACTCAGCAATTGTTTCACTTCTCATATGTTTCATTTCAACCTAATGTAGATGCAGCTCTCACAAGGTACATGACTAGCTCAAAACTCTCTCCCTCTCTCCCTTTCTTTCTCTTTCTCTCCCTCTATAATTTCTCCTAGATACAGCATGACACATTGTCAATGACAGACTATGGCAAAGGGTGACAGTCAAGTATAAATATCTCATCACTCTCCAGCAATATTCAGAATGCTAGCATATCCCTGTATAACAGGCCTCTTCCACAGTTGCCTCTATTGAATCTCAATTCACAATAACTGTTTACACCACATAGAGACTTAGCTTCTACTTTTACTGATCATTAAAAAAAAATGATTCAATAAATTAGTTAAAATAAGAAAGTAAATATTAAAATTAAAATGGCCCAAACACATCTAGAAATAGCAATACACCTTTTAGAGAAAATTTTATCAAATTCCTTCTTTTCTTTTTTCTGAGACAGGGTTTCTCTGTGTAGCCTTCGCTGTCCTGGACTCACTTTGTAGACCAGCCTGGCCTGGAACTCTCTGAATTCTGGGATTAAAGGCATGCACCTCCATGCCTGTCTTTGATCAAACTTCTTATAGTTTAGGAACAAGGCAAGAACACAACAAATTTGGGACGTAAAACTGGAAGTCAAAGCCAACATAATTAATGGAGAGGCTACAGCATTCAGGGAGGAAGAGGCGGGTGGATCTCTGAGTTTAAGGTCAGCCTGGTCTACAAATCAAGTGCCAGACAGCCAAGGCTACACAGAGAAATTCTGTCTTGAAACAAAACAAACAATGAGAGGCCACTTGTGAAGACAGAAAAAGATTTAAACATTGATCAGTCAACCTAATGAAAGCAAGTTTTTATACTAAGTAGTTGAGAATAGCAGAGTTGTAGGCTACTACAGCAATTCAAGAAAGATAGTGAGGTTTAAAACTCCAGAAAAATAGTAGGGTGTGAAAGCACAGGAACTTGTCTCTGCACTTTATATGACAAATGCACAGGCAATTGGAACTCTCTGTGGAACTTTAAAGGCTCTGGAAGACTGGACAGATGTTTTTGTTGCTGTTGTTGATTGTTTTCATTTGATTGTTTGTACAGTGGTGAACGCATTTGAACATCAAATGCATCACTTTTTTATTCGCTTTATATCCTGATAGTATCCCCCTCCCTCCGTTCCTCTGTGATAGTAGCCCTCTCCTCCCTCCCCTACTCCTCAGAAAAGGGGAGCCTGCCCCACTCTCAACCTACTCTGACACATCAAGTCTCATCAGGACTGAGCACGTCCTTTTCCTCTGAGGCCAGACAAGGCAGCCCCAGCAAAGGGAAGTGATCAAAGTGCAAGCAACAGAGTCCATGTTGGAGATAGCTCCTGTTCTCCTTACTAGGGAACCCACATGAGGACTAAATTCCCCATTGGCTACATATATGTAGAGGGCCTAGTTTCATTCCATGCATAGGTCTTGGTTGGTACTTCAGTCTCCATGTGCCGCTCCCCGCCCCAGCCCAGGTTACTTGATTCTGTTGGTCTTCTTGTGGAGTTCCTCTCCCCATAGGGTTCTTCTGTCCTACTCCATGAGCTCCGCCCAATGTTTGGCTGTGAATCTCAGCATCTGCTTTGATCAGCTGCTGCATGGAGTTACTCAGAGGACAGATATGGTAGGCTCACATCTGCAAGCATAGCAGAGTATCATTAATAGTGTCAGGAGGTGGCTCTCTCCCATGGGATGGGTCTCAGGTTAGGCCAGGCATTGGTTGGATATTCCCCCAATCTCTGTTCTAACTTTATCCCTGCATATCTTGTAGGTCAAGTAAATTTGGTCATAGTTTTTGCACCTAGTTTCATGTTGCTCTCCCTCAACTTGAAGTCCTGCCCAGCTAGAAGGTGGCCTCTTCAGTCTTCATGACCCCTAAATGTATCACTTTGGGTGGGACCAATTACTAAGGTCTGTCTGTTTTCAGACCATTAAATTTCTCTCCCCTTGAAAATAATTACTGCTACAAGTAAACTCTCATTTGTACAAGATGTAAGATTACATCCTGCATCCTTCATGTTCCAGCACCAAGTCCTTCAGTTGCTGTTCCTCATCAGAACAAGATAGCTCCCAGGTACCTTCAAATCCCAATTGGTCCAGCATTTCAGACTGTCCCACACAGGACTCTAATTAAGCCTGGGATTTCTCAACATTTAGAAACTCTTATTTTAATAGCCCGCTAGAGTATACACAGCCTACCAATGGTCGCATATCCAAATGAGAATAAGTAAAGGGGCAAACCATTTTAGTAATAAATGGAAAGAGATGACAGAGAACACCTATTTATTAGTAGTAGAATGTATATTTTAATATATTAGACCTACTTTTCTACTAGATGACTCAATGGGTAATGGAACTTGCCATCGGGCCTGAAAAGCTAAAATCAATCCCAAAGACCCCACATGATAGAATGGGAGAACTGACTATTCCCATAAATTGTCCTCTGATCTCCACATACATGCTATGGTATGCATATCCATTTCATACACTCAGAAAATGAGTAAGTAAATGTTAAAAACTAAACATCTATTTTTCTATAATAATGATATTAGCCATAAAAACTTGAAGCTATTGAAAAAAGAAGAGAAAAGGGAATAAGAGATTGAGGGAAGAAAAAGGAAAAGACAGTCATGATGTTGCCTGGCTCTAAATGAGCACCAGTATAGAAGGATTTCAGTTCAAATCCATCCAGGACCACAACACAGTTGGGTGGAAAATAAAGGAACATGTAAAAAGAGGAATTAAAGCATGATGAAATGGGGAAAGAAAGATGGAGGAAAATGGAAAAAAAAAGCTAACCAAACACATACTGGCAAAAAAACACTGGAAAATTGGGAACCACTATTTACTGCCAGTACAAATGTAAAGAATAAGTGTCACTATGGAAAACTCAAAATATAACTACTAAATAATTTAGACTGTTTTCTTGGTATACACCCAAAAGGATCAAAACCAGGGACATGAACAGAGTTTGACTAGGGAAATAGCAGCACTAATTATAATAAGCAATTGATAGAAACAGTCAAAATGTCTATGAATGATGAATACTTAAATGTAATTATACACTGTAGAATATTAATCAACCTTCAGAACAGTGGAAATTCTGACAGGTTTTGATACTATGAAACATGAAAACATTATGCTAAGTGAAATAAGCCAACTGTCCACATATAAATACATGAATGATTCTATTCATAAGAAGCTCTTAGAGAAAACAAACTGAAGGAAACAAAAAGTGGCATGGTGGTTGTCAGAGGAAGGCTGCAGTGTGTGGGAAGGAACTACTTCTTTCGTGTATAATTACAAGTTTCCTGAGTGGGAGGAGTTCTAAAGATGAGTGGTGATGATAGTTTCACAACAATATTCAAATACTAATGCCACTGAACAGGAACAAGTGAATGGTAATAAAGGGATGAAATTCACATTAGTTTTATTTTGCTACAGTTTCTTTTAAAAGGTAAATAAATTGACTATAGTAATTATTCATTATCACCTGAAAATTAAAATGAAATTCAATTTCAATAATACTGGAAATTAGAAAGAACCTAAAATCATTTTGTAAAGAATTTTAAAGACTTCTCAGAAGAAGAGTTTTAAAATTCTATGAGAAGACAGAAATTAATACTTTATTAAATCCATCATTTTAGATGGAAGCCATGATGATATTTATAAGGAAGGATTTGAAGGGAAACTTGGTTAGATGGGTGGCAAACCTTCCCTGGGCAGCAGGTCCACCTTAACTTTACTTTGACTCTCTTTGTGAAGCTTTCAGCAGCATGAACATATTTTTTATAGATAGTTCATTCCAGTATTTAAAAATAATTATAGCCAGGGGTTAAATCAATTTCTGCAAAGAGATGTCAAATATTGCTGGCACAGCACTCACTAAGAACTTTGTGTATGGAAGAAGAAGAGTCCTGGGAGCCATTATCCACAATCAAGTTTTATAGTTGCATTTTCAAGTGGCCCAGGGCCATGTTCCATACGGATTTTATACAAACCAAAAAAGCCCATAAAGCATATTTGTTTATCGTATAGGTTGATGGAGAAGTGAGAATTTCCTCCCGGGGCAGACAGCCGAGCTACTTCAAATCTGGTTGCACTATTAGAAATTATGAGTGATTCCTCAGTGGGGATAAAGCTCTGTTCACTCTAAGTCCCCAGTGGGTTTTCCCTACTCTTTTAAAAGTCAGGATTATTGATATTATATTTATTTCTGTATTTTCCTCTTTAAGAGAACTGATCACACAGCACTGCTTCTGTTCCAGCTACAAGAATGGATGTTATAAACTCTATTTGATGGTACTCATGAACCCCTATCTTTAAAAGAACATACTTGCTTTAAAAAAAAGATTTTCTCTAACCTGTAACTGTACACCAACAAAAATTTGAGGTAAATTTGAACCGTCAGTATATAATTTACTACTAAAGGTCTTTATTTCTCAGAATCTATCAGCTTAAAACATTAAATGATAAGAAAATGTGATTTATACTTTAATTTCCCCAGACTCTTTTCCAGGGAATTATAATGCCCAAATGTTCAAAAGAATAATAATACACACTTACCTGCAAAGAAATTTTAGACATAAAGCTATTTTGAGGATTTATTTTTATTAATGTGTGTGAGAGGGAGTATTTTGCATATGTGAGTATTCTCAAAATGGTCAGAAGGGGGTGTCAAATCACTAGAAGCTGAAGATACAGGTAGTCTGTGCCACCCATACCTCCCACCCTACCCCCCTTGCATGCCATAAACCAAGCTGAGGCCATCTGGAGGACCAATAAGTGTTTTATAATCATTGAAACACCCCCATCTCTCCTGGCTCCAAATATTGAAATTTTTAAAAGCAGTTTCTCTTACCGTTGAGTTCTTTGAAATTTTCGCAAAATGTATTTTTATTACACTCACCCCTCCCTGATTGTTCCAAGTCCTATCATTTCTTCTGCATTCACAGAACTTTGTGTCTTCTTATTTGTTTTAAACCATCAGGTGAAATCATTGCTGCCCCAGGTATTCTTGCATGTGTGGACGGTGGCCAATTTACCATGGACTGAACACTTCAATAAAACTGATGTTCCTTCTCCAAGATGCTATCAATTGTCAGTAACTCCTTAGTGACAGATAGGATTCTGTGGCCACCTCCCCTTTACAGGCTGGCGTTTTGTCTAGCTTGAATTTGTATAGGGCCTCATGTATGTATGTTTGTTTTCTGTGTTCCTTTTTTATTTTGTTACTGAATGATATGTCGTTTAACATCGGTTACCACCCACACAGAATTGATGCTCCAAACAAAACCTGCTAGGGATTATCTGCTAGATATGATATTTCATCCAGTGAAAAAATTACGTATATGATGCTTCAATTCTTCCTGATGTGTCTATTTTGACAACCTTCAGTGGAGGTTTATCACTGGTTCTCAGTTTTCTTTCAATGGTCCCATAACAAAAGTAAAACTATATAAATAAACATAACAATAATATTGTACAAAAGTAAATTTATATGAGTACATAAAAGCTTGATTTACTTTTGATAGTTGCAAACAAGCAGATAAAATTACTGTTGAGCTGATATTTGTATCATTTCCCAATCACCTTCTCCAAGCTTTCATTGCTGTTCTATGAAATTTTCTATTTGTCAGCAAACAGGGGGAGATTTTAAGGAGCTCGAACTTAAGGTGTATCACTATGTTTCCATATAGAGTGAAACTCCCTGCAGCTCCAAGTAAAGGAAACACACACCCCTGGCCAACTCTACTCCAGTGTGTTCTCCTTAAGGACTTGCGTGATTTGGAGACAGCAAACACCTGCTAATTTTTACCCAAGAATTACACAGCCCCAAAATACTGACAAGTACAGAGTGACAAACAGGTAGACACAGCTGTTATTGTTTAATGTTACTGATACTTAATGTTGATTTGTTGAACCTGAAGAGACCATCTCATTGACCTGTCACGTAGCTATTCTAAAGAATTTTGCATCAGAGCCTGGAGCTCGGAGGAAAACCTTAACTCGGTCGCGGCGTTCGTGGTTTTTCTTATAGTTGGAATCTTGAGGTGAGACCTCAGGTGGAAACGGCATCAATATGATGGACGGACGGACAGGCTGCGAGCCCTTAAAATTCCTGCCGGGTGAGGCCCGGAGCCTGTCCCCGCCCAGGCTGAATGACCCGCGGCTCGTCTACATCGGCTTCCTGGGCTACTGCTCCGGCCTGCTCGACAACGCGTTGCGGATGAAACCTGTGCTGAAAGCAGGCTTGCATCGCCAGCTTCTGTATGTTACTTCCTTCTTCTTTGTTGGATATTATTTTTTAAAACGTCAAGACTATTTGTATGCTGTGAAGGACCGTGACATGTTTGGATATATAAAATTACATCCAGAAGATTTTCCTGAAAAAGAGAAGAAAACTTATGGTGAAATTCTTGAGCCATTCCATCCAGTGCGTTGAAGTCTTCAAAAGGCTTGCTCCTGTTCACCACAGCCTGAATATTTCTGAATTTTATGGGATATCTTTCTGTGACAGTTAGTTGAAGTTTAGGTTAATATGTTAATACCTATAATTAAAATGGTTATTATGAAAAAAAAAAAAGAATTTTGCATCATATGTGTTTCCTCCAGTCCTCTACCCAACGAACAGGTTGTCATGGCTCTGTTGAACTGGTGAACTGCATCAGTGCTATCTATTTTAAAGTTGCGCTGCCAAATCCAAAGAAAGTTCTCCTCTTGTTGCTTATTAAAGACACTTCACCTCTTACTGCTCTTCTAAAAACTCTTCCGCTCCTGGATTTCTCATCACTTATTGTCCTAATGGTCATTAGTTGTTTGTCTCTCCTGCTTACGAAACAATGCATCTTGCAACACTCATTTGGTTCACTCCTGTGGTTGATATACTAGAATTTTCAAATTAATAGATTTAATCCTAGGGTGAAAGGAGGAGGGAGGGAGGAAGAGGAGGGTACAAGTGATGGGATAACAATTTAGTTGTAATCTGAATAAATTAAGTAAAAAAATAAAAAATTGATTTAATCCTCTTTTTTTAGTCCATTTCTGCATTCTCTTTATAATTGTTTTGTAATTGAAATCCTGAACTTATTTCTGTGAGCACACTCTAAACTTGCATGTTGAATTATTTCCTCAGTGGTACAGACATATCTAGTGGGGACAAGGAAAGTCACAAAGCCAGCCCAGCTGCTTGACAAAGATCCAGCAAAGCTGAGCCATAAGATGCAATCACCGTTGTGCCAGCCTTCACTTTTGGTATTGATCTCCACATGTTGCTAGCTTGAGGGTCTTTTAACATTTGTACGACTTGAGAATATTGGATGGATGGAAATTTTCTTATGAATCATTTATGCCTTCTCCTAGGAGTGGTTTCTAAGCTCCCCCAGGAAACTCCTGAACATACTACCCCTCCAGCTTTTAGGGAGATTACCTTATCTGGAACACTTGAAGATCTTCCTTACGTCCTGGAGGATATTTGTGATTCAAATAAAAATGCCAGAGATCTCCTCATGAGTCTCTGACTCCAAAATACTCTTGAAACATCTGCTCCTGTAGGTAGGAACAAGATAATCCTTAAGATAAACTTAAAAAGGTAACCAAGATTTGTTAGACTACAGGAGTTGGCCATAGATTCACTTAAAAACCTCTCCCTTATACTGATGAACAAAGAATGGTGTGAATAAATGATTTTTTTAAAAAGTATTAAAACCCCTCTTTCCTAGAAAAGTCAGCTTATACAGGGCCGCTGTCGTGTCATATGACCAAGGAATAAAAAAAAATACCAAGATTAGACATTTAAATAAATTCTACAATGTATAAAATATAAACATTGTATTGTGTCATAAATTGAATATAACTGTTAACAGTTATGGCCTGAAGACTTTTCCTGGGCCTAATGACAATTAATACTATGACCATTAAAATTTGATAATACACTACTCGGGACATGACAATCTGCCCGGGATAGCTTGGAGTATTTTTTATGTCCAGTGCTTTTCAAACCTCAAAAACATACCAAACTGAGAATGGGCTGTCATGCTTTGGCAAAATATGCCTCAAGATTGTTAAAAGTTTGGTTGTTGCGTTGATGAGGGAAAATGATTGTAAGAGATAATTCTATTCTGTCATGGTTTACCAGTGATGACTAAACTTAGGACCAAGAGGAAGCTAAAACACGTGTCTAGGGACAAAAATGATATGATCTATGTTTTTGGAACACATGAATTTATCCCTGTTTACAGAGTTCTACATAAATAAGCATTCTGACTGCCAGTGAGTCAGGATGCCAGATTCCCCCACCCCTGTGCCTGATTCACTCCTTCCTCACCACCTTCTTATCTCCTCTGCAGGACCTGGCCATCAGCCCGACTGCCCATGTCAGGAACCTCAGTATTTAAATTAGTGCTTTTAACATTTGTTCATAATTTCATACATGTATATAATATATTTTCATCTTAATCACCCCACATTACCCTCTCTTACCACGTCTCTCTGAACTCCTTCTTCCCAACAAGTTCCCTTCATACTTTCATGTCGTTTTTTTTTTTAATGATCCACTGAAGTGCATTATAGTTACCCACATTGTGGGTAGGGTGATGTGTACTGGGAGCAGGGACAACTAACCAATGGCTGCATGACTGAAGAAAATGATCCCCACGCCTTCAGAAACAACAATTAGCTGCCAATAGTTCCATAGCAAAGAGTGGAGCCTCCCAGTGACCCCCATTCATGTTCATCTTACCTTTAATTGTTAGTTCCTTGACATTGTACACAGGTGTGTAACACATTTTGTTTTTTGTTTTTTGTTTTTGTTTTTTTCCTCTCTCCACATAGGCTTGTATCTTCTTTCCACCAACATGAAATTCATGATTCTTTGCAATGGTACGTGAAGGTGTAGCTTACCCAGGGCTATCTGTGTAGCTAGCTACTGGGTTGGAATTATTCAGTGTAGCTTAGAGTCACCCCAGTGGGCACACAACTAAAGGCAATAATTCCTCATTCTCTGAACGTGTCCATTGAAAATATTTCAGCTGTGAGAACCAGGACCACTTCCATCTACCTACATTTTTGTTTAGCTGTTCCTGGATCCCTTCTTGTGCTGGGTGGTAGTCATCTACAGTCATTAAGCTGTCACAATTACAGCGGCTATGTATTGCACACAAGATGGTATTCTCAAGTCCTCTTCTCTATTTTTTAGCTCTTACATTCTTTCTATACCTCTACTACCATGTTTCCAGACCCTCATAGCAGATACTGTAAATGTCTTATTTAGGCATAATAACTTGACTGTTAATTACTCTTAGCACCTTGTTCAGCTGTAAGTCTCTGCATTCATTGTATCTTATTAAAAAGAAACACATCTCTGATTAAGGCTTAGAGTGCTAATTGTCTATTGGTATGAACATATATGTTTAGAAGGTGGTTTGACATTATTTCAATGTTGCTTAAAAATATTAAGCCCCTCCCCCACTAAAGCTTGTGCTCCTCCTACCCATGGGCTTCTTAGTGGATTTACTATGCTAGGTAGAGATTTACTTGTGTGGATCAGGTGGTTGCTTGCCTCCATAAATGCAATGCCACTATTGTACAAGTGTTCAAATTGGCATTGCAGTTCATTAAGATCATACTGAACTAAGACTACTGATGCATTTTCTCCTCTCATGTCATGCATAGGAGCTTCCAGTTCTATGAATTCTAGCCAGCTCAGCTCCATCTTGCTTGATATGATGCAATGTATGGTGTTTCTAATTATCTAGTTTTGGTAGGCAACCAGAGTATAAGAGTATGTGGTGTTTGAAGGGACCTCTAGGTTTTCTCTTAGCAATAACTCCTATGTAATTATCTACATCAGGCACTGGGAATTTTATTTAATAATTTATAAATTCCCCATGGAAGACTATTTCTCCCACTCTCATCATTTTCTAGTTGCCTATAATTCTTTTTGTAGAATTTCCTCCTGTCCATTTATATCTATTGTTGTTTTCCTTGTTCAAAGCCTATTTAGACAACCATATTACTGGTAAGACTCTACAGGTGTAGCTTCTGACATTACTAGAAGACACAATCTCATACCAAACTCCTCGATCCTCAGGCTCTTACAATCTTTATGCCCCCTCTTATGGAATGATCACTTAGCCTTAAGTACAGTGGTTGTTTTGTGGATGTATTCAGGGTGGAAGCTTTCAGGTTAGTTTCAGCTCAGGGCCTCGGAGCTCTGTTTTATTTTTTATATAGTTGAACAAAATTCTATTGTATATGTGAACATATTTTCACTATGCAGTCATTAGTTGATAGACATCTGGGTTGATTCCATTTTCCAAGCATGAAATAGAGGAAAAATAGATTAACAATAAACATAAAGAGAATGCATCTCAGTGGTAGAATAGCAAGTCCTCACTGTATCAAAGACATTCTAGAATTTAGAGTGATGGAGGTTTCAAGCTCTAAGTAACCACTGAAATAGAATTAAAATTGTCTGGTAAGTTGTGAATAAACTCTTAAAATTCCTACCTAGAAGCAGTACACATCACCTCTGCTTCCACTTAACGTACCAAAACAAATCACATGAGTAAAGATGTAGAAGGTGGAAGGTAGACTCTACCCTACTCTTAAAGGGGAAGAATTGAAATTTTATGAATGAACTTCTATCATTACTACAAGTAGGAAAGGTAAGTAGAACATCTGAACAGCCACAAAATGTGATAAAGCTGTTGGTCACATGACTACTGAGTTAGTTACTTGTCTTCTCACTCTGACAAAATACCTGGCCAAAGCAACTTGAGAAAGAAAGAGTTTGTTTTAGCTCATAGTTTTAAGGATCATGATAGCAGGGAAGGTGCCATGGAGGAAGCCTAGACAACTGGTCACCTCGCATCTACAATTGCAAGCAAAGAGATAGATGACCTAGTGGTCCACTGGCTTCTTTTTTCTTCAGTATGGAATCATAGTCCATAGGATGGTGCCTCACAAATTCAGGGTAGGTCTTTCCTTCCTACTCTGGAAACACCCTCACATGATGTGCAGAGGTCCATCACCTAGGTGATTCCACATGCATTTGATTATGGCATTATCTTCACATCCACAGATGTTAAATTGCATCATACTGAATTTTCTCATTGATCATCTTTTTCTTCCCTATCTTAGTATAACCAACTGCCCTTTAAAACATTTAAATATACTTTGTAAATTTGAAATATATGTAGCTTTCCATTTCTAGCAGTATTACATTTGATATTACCATCTGCTCAAGTGTGGATAACTGAAGTTGTGTCTTCCTTGTGTCCAGTTTCTATTCACCAGTGGTCATTTGTTACAAAGAATTTAGAGACTTATCAAAATGTAGACCATATGAGAAAAGTTCTTCCACTTGGAAATGGCATATGATTAGACTCAACATAAGACTTAACCCTCCCCAATAATGACCTTGACCCAGCCCCTGCTCATAATAAGCTCCCTGACACTGGAATTCAGATTTCCGGGGAATTTCTTCATTCCTTGGGCTAGTTGAGTACACCCCATAGCCACTCATCATGTAGTCTCTGTTCTGAAGTGATCCTCTTGTCCATTTTACTTGTCTTGTTCTCTCTCAGCTCTTACAGATCACAATCATTTGCTATCATTTTTAAACCAGGCTTAGTGATTCCATTGACTTATTCACTTGGTTGAGCCTAGTAGAATACCCAGATGGTTATCTGTGCCTATCAGCACTGATAGTGTAAATGAGTGAGAAACAGAATGACTAAACCAAAATGTCCTAAGCTACACTAACTCTAAATATTTGAATGGAATGCACTGCTTTGTTTTTCTGGGGTTAGTTGAATAAAACCACACAAGCTGCATTTTTGCATGTGTAGCTATTTCATTCGATATAATTATTTTAAGATTCATCCATGTTGGCCCATGTTATTGTTAAATATCCCTTTGGATAGCTATGTGACTGACAGTGTTTATCTATTCACATGTTGATAAGTTTCAGTCCGTCACAGCAGTCAGAAACCTGGTATGTGTGTCACTGTTCTGACCACTTGCCCTTTCAAAAGCTTACTGTAGATTTAGGTATATACTTTTTAAAAATGAAAAAAGAGTCAGTGTTTTTTCTCAACTCATCAGATTCCTCACCATCTGTCTTCTGACCACTTTATTCTCCAGTAAACTGAACAACTTCTAGACTTTCAGAAGTATTTTTTCTCTCTTCTCCATCAGTATCTTGTCCATGACCTCCCTTTTACCCTCAACAATGGAAGTATTTCTTTTCTGATTTACTCTATCCTTAATATCTTATTTTCCTGACTATGGTATAATTTTATATATGCAAAGATTTTGGGTCCTGTTTATCACTGCGCTCCTACCACCTGGAATACTGTCTCACACATAGGCATGCTTATCTTAAAAATCAGACAAAAGAGACTGTTTTAAGCAAAGCCATACATAAGCCTCCAGACAAAATGAATTTTATGTTTATTTCTCCTATAATAGTAATATGGAAATTCTCTATGAAAGCAATGGTGTGCAATTATACCTACTTTCTACTGCTGACAGAGGAGCTTTGTTAGTGTTAGTACAATGATATACTGGATCAATGAGATGAATCTTTAAATTCCTGACATATTATGTCATGTATTCGCTTCATTTTTCTTTCCATGATTCCTTTTTCATTCTTGTATTTATAATAAATCTGACAATCTGAAAGTATATATAAAGCATATCAAATAAATGTTTTATATATATGTGTGTGTATGTATGTAGACTGTAAATAAATAAAGGGTTCTATGTATCTATATAATGCATTTTAATAAATAAAAGCATATTATTCTTCAAATATCTCATGCACAACATATGTGAACACAGATGCTTTCACATAAATAGATACATGGTTTATATTTAAACCATTAATACAGCATTCAAAGATGGTTGTATTATTTAAACATATGTATAATTATGTAAAGACATACATATAATACAGCATATACAGCAGATTTTGAAAGCTGTGGGATGAGTGTTGCACCATAAAAATGGAATAGATTAAAAATAGTAGTATCATCTTTCTGCTGAAGAAAAGAACTCAGAGTAGTTAGGTCACAAACCCTGTGACAAGCTTAGAGCCTTCTTGTGTGGTCTGAGAACTTATAGGAAGGTGATTAGACGTTGTATTGTATTGAGTACAGCCCAAGGACTGACAATCTCAGTCTTCCGCTAAGTGTCAAATAATTATTCTTTGGGACACCACTTTGGAAACACCAGAGCAGATTGTTGGAAGATTAAGGTCACATCTCAGGATGTTTAACAAGCTTGATAGATGATTGTAGGGAAGGCTATATTCTGAAAATCTTTCCTCTAAGGCCATGCCTTGTGCACATAATCTATTGCTGAAGACAGAGAGGCGTGACAGGAGAACAGCTGTGAGTGGGAAGTTAAGATTCTAGGTGGGGCATCACAGAAAGCTGCAGACTGGTGCATGCTGGGATACATGGAGTCCTAGATTCAACAAGGCGTGGATAACAGAGAACTACTGTTTCAAAAAAAAAAAAACCTTATGTTCCCTTTCAAGGAAGCAAGACTTTCAGCTATGTGCATCTCTGTTTCTCACTTTGCCCTCGGTCACCTCCTGTTCTTTGACCTTTCTACCAACACATTTTGCACTGGGAATATGTTCTGAATCACAGCAGAGCTCAGCAGCCTGCCTCTCTTTTCTTTTCTCAGTATCTCACAGCAGGTTCAGACTTGAGTTTTGGGCATGCACATGGAGTGGCAGCAACTACCCAGCCTCTAAGGAAAACGTACTTCTGAGCTGTTTTGCAAGCTCTCTCTATGTCATAAATGAACGTATTTTGGAGATCAATTCAATTACACCGCCTCTGGTTCTAAGCTAAGACAGTTAAGAAGGTATAAAACCACAAAGGAACTCACTAGTTGATCTAAGTTTCCACTTATCTTCCAGAAGCCCATAATGCCACTTTTTAAAAGCTGTTTTCTTCATATCTCTGTAAGTATGTGTAAGGAATTTTGGAATGAATAAAATATAAAATGATTAATCAATGAATGATAAATAAGCATATTGATAAAATTGAAAAATTGCTTCAGTATCAGCTAAACATCCCACAGTTGCATAGTCAATAAGCTATGTTGTGTAAAGGTTTTGTTGCATCACTGTTTTTTAAATTTTTCCTAACATAAAGTAAAACAAATATTCCATTCACAATTTAACAATTCTCCTATTATTACATACTCCTCAATATAGATGGAGTTCCCATTGGAGTTGTCAGTGACAAGGAATGAATATAAGATTTTTCAACAGGAACAATGTCTATGCCACATGAACGCAGCATCGTGGATTTGTAGTGATACAAGTAGAAATAACGTTAAGAGAGGCAGGTCTGGGGAAATGGCGCAATGGCTAAAGTGCTTGCCACTCAAGTAGGAAGGCCCATGTTCAAATCCTCACCACCGCTTTGAAAGGTCCACAGGCATGGTAGCCACCTATAATCCCCAGCACTCCAACAGGGTACCACTGAAGCAAGCTTCCTAGCTAGACATGCAAGAATGAGAGCTCCAGGTTCAACAATGGAGCCTGTCTCAATCAATAAAGTATACAGCAACAAAGAAGACGCTTTGTTAGAATAAATGTTAAACAAACTCTTTCAGATTCTAGCCCCTCCCCCCACCTCACTGCCAATGTCAAACTCAATTGCCCACTATCAACCATATCTTGATATCTGGGGCAGGACAGTTTCTAAGATAGAATAATCTTGTCTGGACAAACATCTCCAAACTGTGGACTGCCACATATCACCCTGAAGCTTCAGTAATTTCCCATTCTCCAAACCTCCTATATAAGCCCAAGTATCCACTTTTATTTTGGAAGAGACTGCTTTCCCGCTATAACTGGCCTCTTTTCATGCCTCTTGCCTCTTCAAGCTGCCTCAGAAATCTAACAGGATTGATACTAATGTGAGCCTCCGGAAGGGCACGTGTACATGTGCACATGCACTCACATACATGTCACTACACATGTACAAATGCATGCATACTATAAGCATGTACACATACACGCAAACATATTAAGAGGAGCAAACAGGTCTCCCTTGTCAAAAAATACCTTGGCAACTATAAGCCCATACCATGAGAAGGCATAGTGAGACTGATGTGCTTATTTGTGCTAGTCAATCTTTGGACACACTATCTCCCCTCTCTCCAGCTATGATGACAGTCTCACAGAACTAGTCCTCTGGTTATTTTTCTCAGAATAAAAAATACAACTAAGTAACTGAGCCTGCCTTGCAGATGGCTTAACACCAGGAGTCAGCAAACATTTTCTACAAAGGACTAAAGTAAATATTTTGAGCTGTGGGGACCACATGCAATCTGTCCCATATTCTTGGTTGTGTTTTGTCTTATTTATAACCCTTTAACTAGAAAAACCACTCCCAAATCCACAGGCCATGTGAAACTGGGCCATGAGCCAGTTGGGGCCTGTGATTGTAGTTTTCTAATTCATGCTAAGTTAACCGGCCAGACCCACTGTAAGCACCTGTCACCATTAGCTTTTTATCCCAGCCTAGCTCTTCCGAATAGTGAACGTTATTAAAATACCAAATGATGCATTCTGCTTTCTCCTGGATGAGGGATAACTTGAGGTTACTCACATCTCGAGATTGTGATGGAGTTGGAGGAGCCCACTTGAAAGACTGAGAGAGGAATGTAGCCATGTTCTAGACCCTGAGCGCCCAGGCTTCCTAGGACAGCTTTCACGTGATGCTGTTTCACTGATGCTAGTTAACGGTTTTGTTCTTCACTTCAGGGATCTCATAGGGTTCCTAAAAATGGCCATGCAGTCTCCGGGGACAGGATAGTCACCTATTTCCCTCAATGGCTCCCCTGCCTACCCCTACACTGCCTGACAAGTACCCCTCAGGTGTCAGTAAATATTGAACTCAATACCAAGTTCCTCAGGCTACTGTAACAGCTAACACAAAACATGGTATCTTAAAGCAAAATAAATAAAATATTCCTACTTCTGGAGTCCAGAAGTCCACAGTCAGTTTTACCTGGCTGAAAGCCACATGTCAACATATTGGCTTGGCCTCCTCCTCCTCCTCCTCCTCCTCCTCCTCCTCCTCCTCCTCCTCCTCCTCCTCCTCCTCCTCCTTCTCCTCCTCCTCCCCCTGCTCCTCCTCCCCCTCCTCCTCCTCCTTCTCCTCCTAGGATCTCAGGAGAGAAATTTTGTCCCTTTCAATTCCCATTTTCAGGCCCTGGTGACATTCCTTAACTCTCTCACTGGGTCTCTGCCTCCATAGTCACGTTGACTTCTCTTCAATCCATGCTGAATGTCCCTCAGCTCGCTGCTTTTATCTAAGGGATGCAGGTAGTTAGGAACCAAAAAAAAAAATCATTCAAGATCATCTTGCCAACCAAAGAGCCATAAGTCAATCACATAAAGAAAAAGGGGTTGTTACATGACATATCACAGGTTTCAGATATCTGGACTTGAGGCCTCAGGAGGAAGCTTTTCAGCCTACTGGAATTCTTCATGCACATACCTATTCAAAGGTGCCCAGTGCACTTCTGTGACAGGATGACCCAGGTGGAATGTTCTGTTGTTGGAACAGACATTATAATTCAGGTTTTCTTCATTCTGTTTCGGTTTCTTCTAACATCCCCAGAATAAGCTTATAACTTTGACTTGTTTCTTTTATCTTTCACTTATTTGAAAAAAAAAAAAAAAAGACATTGTTACAGGTAACTTACTAACCATCTTTCTCCCCTTTGTAGTGTGTCTTAGTTGGGTTTTCATTGCTGTAATAAAACACCATGGTCAAAAGCATCTTGGGAACAAGAGGTAAATTTTGTCTTGCAAATTTCAGGTCATGATCCATTTCTGAGGTAAGTCAGAGAAGGAACCTGCAGGCAGAAACTAAAGCAGAGACCATGGAAGAATACTGCTTACTGGCTTGCTCCCCTCATGGCTTGTTCGTAGCACTTTCTTATAGCACCCATGGTTACTTGACCTTGGATAATACCACCGATAGAGAGTTGGGCCTCTCACATCAATAACGAGTCAAAAATTGTACCACAGACTAACCTACAGGCCAATCTGGTGGGGACATTTTCTTAATTGAGAAATCCCTCTTTCCAGATGACTCTAGCTTGTGTCAAGTTGATACAACACTAGTAAGCACATTATAGTCTCTTAAAGCTGTTTTACACACACGCGTGTGCACACACACACACACTATTAACACAATCACCCTCTGTCCTTTTATTGACAATTACTTGTCAATAATTTCTTTAAAATGGTATCAAAACAAAAGCAAGAGAAGAAAAAGGGACAAATTATATCTCATTAACATTTAAATTTTCATATATCAAAAGATGCTCAAGCAAGAAGGTAGAATATTTGCATGTTAAATTCCTAGTAAGAGATTATATCTAGACCATAGAGAAGACTCCTAAAATGCAATAAATAATTTTTCAAAAATTACTGAGTAGATACTTCCCCAAAGAGTATGATCAGAAAAAATAGTAGTAGTGAGTGAGAAGGTAATGATTTTACATTACTAATCACTAGGCAAATGCAACACAAGCTACAGCCAATGACCTCACACCAATCAGAATGGCTATGAAAAACAAACAGGAAATAACATGAGTGGATAAGGACATGTAAAGACTGAAACCTTGCTCACCATTGGCAGAAATGTAAAATAGTGTGTGCATTGTGTAAAACAACATGGCACTTTCTCACATTTTTTACCATAGAATTATAATACTGATATTCAATTTATTCTGGCTACATGACCAAAAACTTTCAAAGCACAGTTTCATTGAAAAAAAATATGTGCCTAAGCACATTTTTGGTACTAGCATAGATATTGGAAGCACTGTGTGTATCTGTCAACATATAAACAGATTGAGCTAAAGGTGGTGGTGGTGCTGCTGGTGGTATGTATGCGTTTGTTCACGTGCATGTTCCAGTGCGTACACATATGTCCATTTGCCTGTGCATGTGTGTGTATGTGTGTGAACCTGTACAGATGTGTGGATACACACACACAGGCATATTTACATACACACAGTAAAACATTTTTCATATTTAGAAAGAACAGAAATTCTAATTAAAATGCAAGAGTGGACTTCGAAGACACTATGTTTAGTGAACTCCGCTGCTTACAATATGAATTATTTGTGATTACTTATACATTATTTGTGATTACTTACACATGGAAAATCATATGGATGGCAAGCATTATGAAGGTTTGAAAGACTAGGTGGGAAGACAGTAAGCTGTTGATCAGTGGATAAAAATTATGCAGTTTGCAAGTAGAGAACAGTTATAAAGGATGGGGACTGTGGTAGGCATTTAACAGGAAAATGGACTTAAGACCACTAAGATGCACACTTAGAATGATTAATAATAAATTCTATGTTTGTAAATTTTTCCATAATTTTTATAAAGGATTCAGATGTTAGGCTAGATTTGCCACTGTGAACCACAGTTTGCTAACTCTGAGTCTATAATTATGATACTAACCTTAATACCTAAACTTGCTAATTTTTTTACTGTAAATAATCCCACTACAGCTGCTATGAACCTACCTGTGTTATATTACTCTACATGGAATTAATAAAAAAAATACAGGGACACACCATTATATTATTTACAACATTCCAATAAAGGAAGCAATATAAGAATGTACGTAATACTATAATGGATTCCAATACTCAAGCAGCAATTACTTTAATATATATATATATATATATATATATATATATATATATATATATATATATATTTACTTTTGCAGCTGACTTACTTGGTCATAAGTTAATACGGTTCAATTTTTATAACAACCAAATAACAAAATTCCTAAAAAGTTATCAGCTTTCTTGAACAAGTATGGCCAGTTCCAATATAGAACAACATGTCACCTTCAACCTCTACCGCATTCTGAAAAATATCAGACTTCCAAGATTTGAAAAAATGAGATCAGAAGCTTCTGTCCACTAGTACTCAGGGGTAGCCCCAAGTTGGAGGTGCTTATCGCTTTCTGGAAAGATGGGAGAGACAGATCTTACTCCACCTCCTCTGCCCCTTCCTTCTCAGTGTCCAGTCAGACATACCTGTTTCAGCAGAATTGTGCATAAGAGTCCCTCTTTGAGGAGCCAAATCTACCTCCAGCAGCATCAGCTAAAGAAACTTATATTTTAAAACACCATTGCTTATCATGAACAAGGCTGTTATGAACATAGTTGAGCAAATGTCCTTGTGTGGTGGAGCATCTTTTGAGTATATGCCAGGGAGTGAAATAGCTGGGTCTTGAAGTAGCCCTATTCCCAATTTTCTGAGAAAGCACCATGACCATAGCAGCCTTCTTAGTGATAACCAGAATCTGGAAATAACCTAGATATCCCTTGACCAAAGAATGGATAAAGAAATCCCTTGATAGAGAGGCCCGGTGGCACTCAGGGGAAGAATAGCAGGCTACCAAGATGAGACTTTATACCTTACGATCATATACAGGGGGAGGAGGTCCCCCTCAGTCATAGGGGAGGGAAATAGGGTGAAAGTGGGAGGGAGGGAGGAATGGGAAGATACAAGGGATGGGATAACAATTGAGATGTGATATGAATGAATTAATAAATACATTAATTAATTAAAAAAGAAATCATGGTACATTTCCACTATGGAATACTACTCAGCTATTCAAAACAAGGAAATCTTGAAATGTGCAGGCAAATGGATGGAACCATAAACAATCATATTGAGTGAGTTAACTCAGGCCCAGAAGGATACACATGGTATATGCTCAGTTATATTGGAGGCAAGCCCAACATGTGTCCTCTGAGAGTCTTCACTCATTTGAGGATTGGGACACATGCTGGGAGTTGCTATTCGGACTCCAGGTAAGAGAGGTATGGGAAAATAGGGAAACAGAAGAAGCATCCAGTGGGTCCTAAAACCTTACAAGAAGACCATCAAGGCTGGCAGATATGGACCTAGGGAGGCCTGCATAAACTGCTGTACCAACCAAGGACAATACATGCAGTAAAGCTAGATGCTCCTATTCATATCTAGCCAATGGACAGCACATTCTTCACAGTTGTGCAGAGAGTGGGGACTGACTCTGACATGAACTCTGGTGCCCCCTATTTGACCACTTCCCCTTGGTGGGAAGACCTGGTGTCATTTAGAGGAAGGGGAAGCAGGCTACCAGGATGAGACCTGATAAGCTGTGATCATATGGTAGGGAAGGAAATCCCCTTCTGTCACAGGCCTAGGGTAGGGGAATAGAATGAAGGGGGAGGGGGAAGAGGGAAATGAGAAGATACAAGTGAGGGGACAACAACCTAAATGTAATCTGAATAAATTATTTAAATAAAAAATAAATAAATAAAGCACCATTGGCTACCAAATATCATGTGGTCAGCCCTGAAATCATATGCATACAGCTAACATGATTCAGACTAAGAAGATGTCTTACATATTTCAAAATGAATATATGTGAATACATGTAACAATAATTGAAAACAAAAGGACTATGAAATGTGTGTGTGTCTGTGTGTCTGTGTGTGTTTTTGTGTGTGCATGCATGTGTGTGTGTGTGTGTGTGTGTGTGTGTGTGTGTGTGTGTGTATGATTTGATCCCCATCCTGTACTCCTCAGAAAAGGGGTGCTCCCTCCTCCACCAACCCACCCAAACACATCAAGTCACATCAGGACTGAGTGTATCCTCTTCCACCGAGGCCAGGCAAGCCAACCCCATGAGGGGCTGTGAACAGAAAGCAGACAACAGAGTCCACATCAGAGACAACCCCAGTTCCCTTTACCAGGGGACCTGCATGAAGACTAAACTGCCCATCAGCTACATCAATGTAGGGGCCTAGGGGCCTTGGTTGGTGCTTCTGTCTCTGCAAGCCCCAATGGGACCAGGGTAGTTGGCTCTGTTGGTCTTCTTGGGGAGGTCCTGTCCCATCCGGGACCTTCTATCTTTCACTCTCCCTCTTCCACAAGGATCCTTGTGCTCTACATAATGTTTGGCTGTGAGTCTCAGCATATGTTTGACCTGATGCTAGGTAAAGCCTCTCAGAAAACAGCAATGCTAGACTCCTGATTGTAAGTATAACAGAGTATCGTAAAAATGACAAGAGTTGGATCTCTTCCTTAGGATGTGTCTTAGGTTGGGCCAGGCATTGGTTGGACGTTCCCTCAAACTCTACTCAAACTTTATTGCTGTACGTCTTGTAGGCAGGGTAAATTTGGGGTTGAAGTTTTTGTGGGTAGTTTGGTGTTCCCCTCCTTCCACTAGGAGTCCTGTCTAGTTAGAAGGGGGCCTCTTCAGACTCCATACCACTGCTACTAGGAGTCTCAGCTAGAGTCACCTCCATATCATCCCAGAAATCTACCCTGTTGTAGGTAACTGGCTTGTCTCAGAGATGCCCTCGGCCTTAGTTTCTGTTCTCTCTCCAAGCCCTCTGGTATCTCGCCCCCACTCTCTCCACATCTGATCCCCATCTTCATCTCCCTCCTGACTCCATCTCCTGCCCTGTTACCTTTCCTCATCCACTTCCTCTGTCTATTCTATTTCCTCTTCTGAGTGAGAATTACGCTTCCTCTCTTTGGCCCTACTTGTTACTTAGCTGCTTTGAGTCTGAATTGTCAGTATGGTTATCCCTTACAGTACGGTTGATATATGCTTATTGGTGTGTACATACAATGTGTGTCTTTATGAGTATGGTTACCTTACTCAGCATATTTTCTAGTTTGATCCATTTGACTGCAAATTTCATGATTTTCTTGTTTTAAATAGCTGAGTAGTATTCCATTGTGTAAATGTACCATGTTTTCTTTATCCATTCTTTGGTTGGGGGACATCTGGATTGTTTCCAGTTTCTGGCTATTATACATAAGGCTGCTATGAACATAGTTGAGCAAATGTCTTTATTGTATGGTGGAGCATCTTTTGAGTATATGCCCAGGAGTGGTATAGCAGGGTCTTGAGTAAGAGCTATTGCTAATTTTCTGAGAAAATGGCAGATTGGTTTCCAAAGTGGTTGTACAAGTTTGCACTCACACCAGCAATAGAGGAGTGTTCCCCTTTCTCCAAATCCTTTCTAGCATGTGCTGTCACTTGAGTTTTTTATTTTAACCATTCTGACAATGTAAAATGGAATGCCAGAGTCATTTTGATTTGCATTTCCCTGATGACTATGGACATCAAGCATTCATGTAAGTGTTTCTCAGCCATTCGAGATTTCTCTGTTTAGCTCTGAACTCCATTTTTAATTGGATCATTTGGTTTGTTGCTATCTAATTTCCTGAATACTTTATATATTTTGAACATTAGTCCTCTGTCAGATGTAGAGTTAGTGAAGACTTTATCCAATCTGTAGACTCTCATTTTGTTCTGTTCAGAGTGTCCTTTGCCTTACAGAAGCTTTTTAGTTTTATGAGGACCCATTTATTAAATTTTTATCTTAGAGCCTGAGCTGTTGGTATTCTGTTCAGAAAGTCATCTCCTGTGCCAATGAGTTCAAGGCTAATCCCACTTTCTTTAGTATTTTTAATTCTGTATTGAGGTCTTTGATCCATGTGACTTTGAGTTTTGTTAAGAGAGATATTTACATCTTTCTGTATGTGGGAATCCAGTTAGACCAGCACCATTTGTTGAAGAAGCTTTCTTTTTTTCCATTGTATGGTTTTGGCTTCTTTGTCAGAAATCAATTGTCCATAGGTGTGTGGATTTATTTCTGGGATTTTTATTCAAATCCGTTGATCAACCAGTCTGTTTCTATGTGAGTACTATACAATTTTTATTATTATTGCTCTGTAGTACAACTGGAAATCATGGATGGAAATACCTCCAGAAGTTCTTTTGCTGTACAGGAATGTTGTAACCATTTGGCGTTTTGTTTGTTTGTTTATTGGTTGGTTGGTTTTTCCATATGAAGATGAGAATTATTCTTCCAATGTCTGTAAGGAATTGTGTTGGTATTTCGATGGGAACTGCATTGAATATTTAGTTTGCTTTTTTATGAGATTGACATTTTACTATGTTAGTCCTACCGATCCATGAGCATGAGAGACGTTTTGATCTTCTGATATCTTCTTCAGTTTCTTTCTTCAGAGACTTGACGTTCTTGCCTCATATAGGTCTTTCACTTGCTTCGTTAGGGTTACACCAAGATACCGTATATTATGTGTGACTATTATAGAGGGTCTTGTTCCCTAATTTCTTTCCCAGATCATATGTCTTTTGCATACAGAAGGGCTACTGATTTTTTAAAGTTAATTTTATATCCAGCCACTTTGCTGAAGATGTTTATCAGCTATAGGAATTCCTTGGTAGAATATTTGGGGTCACTTATGTACACTATCATCTGCAAGTAGGGATACTGTGACTTCTTTTTCAATTTGTATCACCTTGATCTCATTTAATTTTCCTATTGCTATTTCAAGTATTATATTGAAGAGAAACAGTGAAAGTGGGCAACCTTGTCCTGTCTCTGATTTCAGTGTAATTGCTTTAAATTTCTCACCATTTAATTTGATGCCAGTTATAGGCTTGTTGTCTATTGCCTTCGTTGTGTTTAGGTATGTGCCTTGTATGAGTAGTCTCTCCAAGGCTTCTAACAAGAAGGGGTGTTTGATTTTGTCAAACGCTTTTTTGGCATCTGATGAGATGATCAAGTGGATTTTTTTTCTTTCAGGTTTTTTCTTTTATGGTGAATTATGTTTATAGATTTTTTTATATTAAACCAGTCTTGCATGAAGCCTACTTGATCATGGTGGATGATTTTTTTGATGTGTTCTTGGATTTTGTTTGCTAGTATTTTATAGAGTATTTTTCTGTCAGTGTTCATAAGGGAAACTGCTCTTAAATTCTCATTTGTTGTTGAGTCTTTGTGTAGTTTATCAGTGTGACCGTGGGCTGAAAGAATGATTTTTACAATGTTCCTTCTATTTCTATTTGTGCAATAGTTTGAGGAGAACTGGTATTAGTTCTTTGACAATCTGATAGAATTCTGCACTAAAACCATCTGGCCCTGGGCTGTTTTTAGTTGGGAGGTTTTTAATGACTTCTCCTATTTCCTTAGGGGTTATAGGACTATTTAACTTATTTACATAATCTTCATTTAGCTTTGGTAAGTGGACTCTATCAAGAAAATTGTCCGTTTCATTTAATTTTTCAAATTTGTGAATTATGGACTATTGAATTAAGACCAAATGATTCTGTGGATTTCCTCAATGTATGCTGTTGTTATGTTACTCTTTTCATGTTTTATTTTGTTAATTTAGATACTGCCTCTCTGCCTTTTAGTTAGCTTATATAAGGGTTTGTCTATCTTGTTGATTTTCTCAAAGAACCAGCTCTTGGTTTCATTGAGTCTGAATTGTTCGCTTTGTTTCTAATTTATTGACTTCAGTCCAAGTTTTATTATTTTTGCTATCTACTCCTCTTGGGTGTTTGCTTCTTTTTTTCTAGAGCTTTCAGGTGAGCTGTTATGTTGCTAATATGAGACCCTCCAATTTCTTAATGAAGGCACTTAGTGCTATGAACTTTCCTCTTATCGCTGCTTTCATTCTGTTTCATAAGTTTGAATATTTTGTGCCTTCATTTCATTGTATTCTAGAAACTCTTTAATTTTTTCATTATTTCTTCACTGACCCAGTGGTCATTGAGCAGAGAGTTGTTCAGTTTCCTGTAGTATGTGGGATTTTGTTATTTCTGTTGTTGTGGTGGTCCAGCTTTAATTCATAGTGATGTGATAAAATACAAGATGTTATTTCAATTATCTTATATCATTGAAGCTTGTTTTGTGGCCAACTATATGGTCAGTTTTTGAGAGGGTTCTGTATAGTGCTGAGAAGGAGATATATTCCTTTGTGTTTGTATGAAAACTTCTACAGATAGCTGTTAGGTCCTTTTGATTCTTAACATCTGTTAATTTCATTATTTTCTGTTTGTTTGTTTAGTTTCTGTCTTGATGACCTGTCCATTGGTGAGAGAGGAGTTGTTGAAGTCTCCTAATAGTAATGTGTGGGTATGGATGTGTGATTTAAGCTTTGGTAATGTTTCTTTTACAAATATAGGTGCCCTTGTATTTGAGGCATAGAAGTTCAGAATTGAGATGTCTTCTTGTTGAACTTTTCCTTTGATGAAAATGTAGTGTCCTTCTCTATCTCTTTTGATTAAATTTGGTTGAAAATCTATTTTATTAGATATGAGAATGGCTGGTTTAGCTTTGGTTCATTTGCTCAGCAAACCTTCCACAACACTTTATTCTGAGGTAAACTTTTTTTGTTGCTGATATGTGTTTCTTGTATGCAACAGAATGATTGGTCCTATTTATGTATCTATTCAGTTAGCCTGTGTCTTTTTATTGGGGAATTGAGTCCACTGACGGTGATAGATATTAATGACCAATGATTGTTAGTTTATCTTATTTCAATGCTGGTTTTGTTGGTGGGTTTTGGGTGCTTCTCTTTTGTTTTTCTCCAATGAAGTTTTTATTTCCTGTGTTTACGTTGGTTTAGTTAACCTCCTGTGGTTGACATTTTTCTTCTATTATCTTTTGTAGGACTAGGTTTATGCTTAGATATCATTTCAATTTAGGTCTAGTAGAGGTGAATAGGGCAGAAGGAGGAAGGGTGGCAACAGGAAGATAAGAGAAAGGAGATTACAGTAAGGTGTAATGTAAATGAATTATATAAAATATTGGAAAAATTTGGGGGTTTGTGGAATGTTGTGTTCTCCCCATTTATGGCAATTGAAGGTTTTGCTGGTATAGTAGTCTAGGCTTCCATCTGTGGTCCTTTAGGGTCTGCAAGGCATCTGTGTAGGCCCTTCTGGCTTCTGTAGTTTCTGTGGAGAAGTCAAGTATAACTCTGATAGGCCTGCCTTTATATGTTATTTGGCCTTTTTCCTTTGCAGCTTTTAATATTTTTCTTTGTTCTGTACATTTAATGTTTTGATTATTATGTGACAGGAGACATTTCTGTTCTGGCCTAATCTATTTGGTGTTCTTAATGCCTCTTGTATGTTTAAAGGCATTTCTTTCTTTAGGTTGTGGAAATCTATGATTTTCTTGAAACTATTTTATGGTCCTTGGAGATGGGAATTTTCTCTTTTTTCTATTTTTTATTATTCTTAGGTTTTTTTTCTTTTTATTGTGTCCTTGATTTCTTGATACAAAACATCTACTTGTTGTAGTAGGGTAGGTGGGTACTGGTGATGCGACCAAATGTGTTCTTATACTGGATTTTAGGCCTGGTGCTGGCTGGTTTTCCTGGTGTCCTCTGGGATCTAAGGAATCCTGGGCCAGAGGCTAGATGGTCCTTGGGCCTGTCAACCCTCCTCAGGGTGGTGATATAGGCATGTGAGCTGGAAGCTGGATCTCCATGAAAAACCTGCAGCTCTTATCTTCTGTATGCGTCTCGGTGGGACCAATAGGCAGGGTATTTGTGAGGAGATATCTAACCTGTATGATCCTGAGGTCCAGCAGGCCTCCTCAGAAAGTTTAGTAGAACTATAGACTGGAGTTTGGAACCAAGCACACATGATAGCTGGGATCCCTCCTGTCACAGAGGTGATTCTTTGGAGTCACTATTGCTGTCACTCATCTGCTCAGTAGTCAGCAAGAATGCTGGGCACCACCATCTTGTAAGAAGACCTTGTGTGATCTTGTAGTCCAGCAAGTCTCCTCAGGGATATGAGTAGATCCATGTCCCTGGAACATGGGAGTCATCCTCAGGAAGTTGGGAAGAGTCAGGTGTCTAGAGTCTGGAACCATTCATTCCTGAAACCACCTTTGGGTTGCCAGAAGGCACTGGATGGTGAGAGGCTGGGACCGTGTCCCTAGCACCCGGGACTCCTCCTCTCACGAGGAGACACTGATGCTGGCATTTTGGAGACAAGAGCTCTGCTACCTACTTGCTCTGCAGCCACTAAGCTCCAGGTACTCAGACACTGGCAGTTGCATGCTAAGCACCCATCTTGGAGTCTCCCCAAGTTTTTTTTTTAGCATCTCCTTATTTAGTTTAGAATATTTTTCTTCCATAATTTTGATGGAAATATTTTCTGGGCCTTTGAGATGGGATTCTTCTTCTTCTATTCTTGCTATTCTTAGGTTTGGTCTTTCACAGGATACCCAATTTACTGGGTGTTTTATGTCAAAAATTATTTCGAGCTAACATCTTTTCTGATAATGTATGTATTTCTTCAATTATAATTTCAATGCCCGAGATTCTTTCTTCCATCTCTGATTCTTTGATGGTGATGGATGCATCTGTAGGTCTTGTTTGCTAACCAAGATTTTTCATGCCCAGAATTCCCTTAGTTTGTGTTTCTTTCATTGACTCTGTTTCAATTTTCAAGTTTTGAACAGTTTTATTCATTTCCCCTTTGTTTTTTCTCAGCTTTCTTTAAGGGATTTTTTTTTTTCATTTATTCTAATTGTTTCTGTTTTCTTGACTTTCTTCAAGGGATTTATTTATTTCATCTAATTTTTTTCTCATGTCCTCCTGGATTTCTTCAAGAGATTTATTCATTTTCCATTTAAGGATCTCTAGCATGTTTATACAGTTGGATTTAAGGCCGTGTGTGTGTGTGTGTGTGTGTGTGTGTGTGTGTGTGTGTGTGTGTGTGTGTTTCATCTTCCTTGGCTTGCTATAGTAGGATTGCTGGGCTCTGGTGGAGACATATTGTCCTGGCTGTTGTTAGATGTAGGTGGCAATTTCTGAATTTTCCTTTGATGAATGGGTATTTTGTTTCTTGAGTTTTGTTTCCTCTTTAGTCTTCTGGTCTTGTGGCCTGGATTTATAGCAGCTTGTATGATCTCTGGTCCAGCAGGGAGTTTCTGTCTGTATCGGGGCCTGAACTTCTGATGGCTAGCTTGGCTGAAGGTCCATCAGGGTATCTCTGTCCTTGTTGGGGTCTGGGACACAGTGATGAGGATAGGAATAGGGATTGGGGAGAGTGGTGTGGTGTTCAGAGAGTAGAATAGGACTTCAAGTGAGCCACCTATCTGAGGCATGGTCAGTGTGGTGGTTTCTGATTGAGCAAGCAGTCTTTGCTAAGGTTGGGGAGAATAGTTAGGTGGCTGGCATGGCCTCTAGTCCAGCAGTGAGTCTTGGGTGAATTTACCTATCTGTTCTTCTGGCTGGCATGGCACCAGCCTGTTCTTTAGACTGACATAGCCTGCATCTGTTCTTCTTAGTGGCATGGCTTGCACATGAACAGTAGATATCCACTTCTGTAGGGGCAAGAGCACAGCAGAATAGGCAGATGGTGGGGCAGAAAGGGATGCCAGAGGCTTGGGTATTTTGGATCTATCAGAGAGTTTGAGAGGTCTCCAAGGGCAGGTGAGCCTCTTTTTTTTTTTAAGTGTCCCTCTTACCTGTTTGTTTGGTTAGCATTTCTTGGACCCTCACTATCTGACTTTTAAAAATCTTTTAATAAATTCCTTCTTTAATAGATGTCAGAAAAATTAAGAACTGGAGGAGGAGGAAGATTTTCATGAAATGCTGCCATTCAAATATGACACATGCATGAACATGCAGCAGCTATGGATACCCTCTCTAGATTAGAACCTCTAGTTTTACATTATGGATAGAAGATGTCATGATGCTCCACTACTTCCCAAGGAGATAATTACTTAATATTTCCTGGAGGGGAGGGTGTCATTTTCTTTAATGATGTAGATACTGAGTCACTATAAAGGAAAAAGATAATCAGAGAAAAAGGAAGGGAAATATTGAAGAGTAAACTGGATAAATACAGTACTATATACATACGCATAATATAAACTGGCAAAAGAAAAGCAGAATAAGTACATTTCTTTTTTATTAATTTAGCATAGTTTTCTGTGTTTTAAGAAAGAATGCTAGTAGTAAAACAATATAAAGCAACTCAAAAACTGTTATAAAAAGAAAAGTGTATACCCAGTTTTTGCTAATAGTCTAAGCTGTGATAAACTCATCTATGGTAGGAAAATGTGAGGCTGATGGTTAATTCAGGGTAAAAGTTGGTGATGAGAAGTTGAAAGTACGAGGAACAGAATTCTATGATGTCTAGTGTAGGTTGAATTTTGTCTGCCCAAAGGCTGATTGAAAACTAACCCATGGTACTTTGAATGTGGCCTAACAAAAAGTCTTGGCATGTGTATTCAAGTAAGGTTGAGGTTATACTGACCTAGAAATGCTATATAAGCCATCAACCTATGCCCTTCATAAATGAAGAAGAGGTACCCGGAGAAGCATGTAAAGACAAAATTAAATATTGACTTGAAACAGCTGCAAGCCAAGGAAGAAGAAGGAAAGCATCCATTCCTTTTTGAGGGGCAAGGGCAAGATGGCACCTTGAATTGGATCTAGATATCTTCAGTTTACAATAGGGATATTTCTATGATTTTATTCAACACAGGATAAAGTGAAGACACAAACCCAGGCATTAATACTGCACTAATGTTCTATATTTTAGTGGAATCTTAGGCTATATATTTGTCAAAACTCAGCAAATGTACACTTGAGATATTTCTAGTTCTTCACATATAAATTTTATTCCTCAAAAAATACTATAAACAAATATCAAATTTTGATTAATGTTATATATATATGCTAAATTTTTAGGATTGATGTATGGTGATAGCTAAAACTTTTTTTGAATTTCATTTTTAAAATCAAGTGGCATGATGGATGATTTGAAGATGATAGATATGACCTTTAGCCATACAACAGGATATTAATTTTAGAGCGCAGAAAGTAAATAGCTTGTTGTTGCTATAAAGTCTCCCCAATTTTTCTACTTGAAGATATTCATAGTAAATCATTAGACAAAAACAGTAAACTATATTTTATATTATGATCTGGCTGTTCTTCCCTTCTTTCTTTTAGAACTGTATAAAATTCAGTTATGAAGGTCAGTACGTTGTTTTTGCTTAAATTTTTCACAGACTATAGACGCCTGAGCAGACATGCTTTGTGAGCTAACAGATGAAGATAAGAGATAACACCCATAAAAGGGAGGCAAGTGTGTGCCCGGGGTTCCTGTGGAGCACACAGAACACACAGAAATGTGTAGCCCTAATGTCAGTGAACCTCAGGCTAACTCTAGGCCAGGAAAGCCTTGTAGTCAATACTTGTAGTGTGTTAGCAAATTTTAAAGGCTGACTTTTATAACTCTAAAATAATTACTGTTGTAACTAGGCACAGAGCTAGAAAATAAATAAATCCAAGTATTTCGCCTCAGTATGGATTTAGACAACTGCCAAGATGTGTCCTTTTTTAGTTGTTGTTCTTTTTACACAATTCATCTCTTAAACTAACCTAAATTCTTTTATTTTCTAATATTTTTTAAATTTTTTTTCTTTTTTTGTGCATTTTTATTAATTTATTCTTGTTACATCTCAATGTTTATCCCATCCCTTGTATCCTCCCATTCCTCCCTCCCCCCCATTTTCCCATTATTCCCCTCCCCTATGACTGTTCCTGAGGGGGATTACCTCCCCCTGTATATGCTCATAGGGTATCAAGTCTCTTCTTGGCTACCAGCTGTCCTTCCTCTGAGTGCCACCAGGTCTCCCCCATGACAATTTCATATTTGTGTACAATGTATTTTGGCCTAATAAAAATTTTTGGCACATGTATTCAAGTGAGAATAAGATTGTACCAGGAATGGTATACAACCCATCAACCTATGTCCTTCATAAGAAAAGAGAAGGTACCTGGAGAGGAGGGGCATGCACAGACAGAGTCTGTCACGTTCTTTATTCCCTTTTCACTCCTGGTGATCCCTTCATCTTCCTAACTAGTGCCTCTCCTACTTTAGTGCCCATCTGTCTCCTTTTCTTTTTCTTTCTCTGTTGTGGGGAGGAGTCACAGCAGCTATGTGTTCATGTTTGTAATAGCCAGGCCATACCCAGAAGACAGCACAGCACTCCACCACGGCCCCCAGCTCTCCCAGTCTTTCCACTCCCTTTTCTATGGCGTTCCCTAGACCTCAGAGGAATAGTGTAGATTTTTTTGGAGAAAAAATAAACTGCAATAAACTATAGAAAGATTGTACCTAGGACAACCTACACCTTCACTGCCACGGACCACCGAGGGGGCTTCTAGCCGTGGAGAGCAAGGGTCCTAGGATATCAGGTGAGGACGGATTTGGCGCGACAGACAGACACGAACACAAGGGAGGTTCAATGCTGCCGCCAAAATCTTTACTTGAGCTCAGTGGTTTATACAGTCATGACAGGAACTTCTGCTAGCTACAAACCACAGTTTAAGAGATACAGATCAGGTTACAAAGTGCAAAGCACAGCAATAATCAGAAACTAAAAGTACAACAAGGTCCTCTGGCTATGCACAAGGGCCAGAGACAGACTGTGGTTAATCATTTCAGAAGGTGGCATGAGCTTTTCTTAGAATTTGCAGTCAGCTAGGCGAAGCTGGCTCTTTTTTCAAGCATGTTATTATTAACAGTGTTTACCCATGAGAGAAGTACAAGTCTGCACATCTGTAGCCCATACTTAGATAAAGTTGTTATAGTCCTTTACACATCTTAATATTTCTGGTATTCCCATACATTGTAAACCAAAACAATCCCATGGGGTGCCATACTTTACTACCACCTTGGTGAGTTGTGTAATTATGTCATTTTTCTCTGCTGCAGTCAAAGTGCACCATGGAGGTCTGGCCCTCAAGATTCTTTCCCAGGGACTCAGGTCCTAATGTCTTATCTTTTTACCATCCTTAGTAACCCATCGTGTTAAATCCTCACCATACACTCCTATATATGGTAATGGAGGGTAGGTAGTGGTTCTTAGAGCTATGGTCCTCTGTATTTGGGTCTCTGCCACCATTTCCCTTCAATCCAGTCTTAGTTGTCCCATTTTCTGTTTTACTGGGAACTCCCAGGACTGCTTCACTCTCCTCGCTATCCTCACATTCCTGGATATGCCTTCTCTTCCTAGAATTCTATAGCCTATATTCCAGCTGTTGCCATTTGTCAAGTGCCTCCTGCACAGTTGCATTTTCTTTCTGTATCAACTGCACAAACACCTTCACCCCCAAGGTGTAGTTTCATTTACAGTCATGCTTCTGGTACTGTTTAATATGAGATGTTCAGCTTTCTGCAGAACTACGTCATCCACGGCCACCATTGGTTCATTTCCTGAGGGACTCACATCAGGTTTCTCAGTTACTGAGATGTTCAGAGGGTAAGAACGGCCTTGCCCTGGAGGTGGACTTAATAAGAATGCCTGAGTGAGGAAAAGCAGAAGTAGGCCAATAGCCAGGCTTTGTACACCCAGGACTCGGGATGCTCATCTCAACAAATACCTGGGCTTCTGCCAGGGACCCTTGCGAATCTAGTTCCCCATCACGTGACCGATGTCAGAGCATCCCTGAGCCGATAAGGTTGCATGTCACACAGACTCTAGTGGAGTGGGTGTGGCACTTCACTGCTATAATGGAGACTCCTTCCTCAGAAGAGTCATTTATACTTCAAAATCAAGGACTTCAAATACATGAACGTACTCTCAAGCAACAATACTGACATGTCTTGCTTTGCTGGGTAAACAATGTTTTCAAATCCTGGTAAATGGCAGTTTACTCCCTCCTGAACCAGCTAGGAAAAGTGCATTCCACATCTGTATGTCAAAAATAGAATAATATCCACAGCCTAACTGAAATGGTCTCAACTTCAGTTCCTAAATGGACTTTGTAGCAACATCTCAAGAAAAAAAGATTAAAATTGAATTTGCATGAACTTACTTGGGTTTTGTTTCTAAAACATGAGAATGTGTGCATCATTCCAGATCTTTCCTGAATGTTCCTAGTTATTTTTATTTACAAATCATCATATTAACTTTACTTGCTGCATTATAGCAAGGCTTTGCTTCTTTATTATAGGCAAAGATGGAAGATGGCACAAATAACGAATCAGAGGAATGTCTCTGCTTTTTCTGCATGGTACATTATGAAAAAACAATACAAAAGGCATGTGACATCTTATATCTGCTTCCACAGTATGTGCCAGAATAAATTAAGACTATCATGCTTATGATATGTTCTGTGAGGGAAAAGACTTAATGGTTTTATAAAACTTCAGTTTTGATAAGAAGAAACACTATACAAGATAACAATGAGACTGTAACTTTCACGAATCCTTATTCACTGGGTACTATCGTATAAAATATATTTTAAAATCTATGAAAATGAAAAACAAGTTGACAGAAATATTTTAGGAGTTGAACAAAACAGAACTCTCTTAGCTATCTCCATTTTAAGTTAGAAAGGGTAATGGGAATGTTTATAAAAATAAAATAAAATTAAAAAAATAAAGTAGAACCACTGGGGAAGTGAATTACATACCACAAATACCCCCAGGAAACAGCATAATCCAAAGGAAAAAAATCATTAGGGAGGAGTAGGGTTAATTACAGGGTCTAGTTTCTAGAACCCTCCATAAGAATGATTCAGTATTGGAACAGTTAACAGTGTTTCCTAAAACAATGATTTAAAAAGGACACATCTGGAGACATTGTATTTTTAGGGGCTTAAGAGTATTTGATAATATTTGGATTGCATTCTTCATTTTTACAAAGTTTTCTATAGCTCAGCAATTAAGAATTTACTGCCACTCTCACAGAGGATTTAGCTTTAGTTGCCAGCACCCACATGCAGATCACAACCACTAGTAGTTCCAGTTCCAGGAGATCTAGCGAATTTTTTCTGGTCTCCACAGGCATTGCATGCCTGTGTTGTGCAAATACTTATATTGGATCACACACATACACATAAATTACAAAACAAAAAAAAAATCTTTAAAATGCATTCTCTTAATTATCTCTCTTAATAGTCACTAGCTAAACAGTCTCCAGACATTAAACTTTTATTTAAACCTATTTAGTGTATTTATAAGTCATTTGAATTCATAATCTAATGATCACTCCTATTTTGAATCTAAATTTTTATGTGTGCAAATGTTTTGGCTTATATGTGTGTGTGTGTGTGTGTGTGTGTGTGTGTGTGTGTGTGTGTGCCACATGTATGAAGTGTCTGTTCAGGGCAAAGTATGGGGGTACAACAATTAGAGTTACAGGAGCCTGTGAGATGCCACGTGTATAAGAGAAACAGACTCTTAGTTCTCTGCAAGAGTAGCCTACTCTTAACTGCTGGGCATTTCTCCAAGCTTCTAGTCTAACTTCTAAATTTTAATCCAATTTTATAATTTTCTTATATAACAAACCATAACTAAAACACTGGTGTCTGCCTGAGCCAGAATTCAAACAAATCACTTATTATTTCCTAAAACCATTCACAAAACAATTATTTTCTGAAATCCATTGACATACTGTCTGAACTGTTATTTCTTTTTTTTTTTTTCATCCCCTTTTATCTACAAATAATCTTGATGTACAAAACCTAGGTAAAAAAAAATTATATTCACTAGATATAAAATTTCCCAGAATACAAATGTTTAGGTTTTCTTACAAATTTTATTCACCCAAATTTTCTCAAATATTATACATTGTTTTACTGTTACGATTTAGAAAAGGCACACCTAGGATTTACTTCAACTATAATTATTTATGTTCTAAAGTTATGTAACTGTTGTGAAGTTCATGCTTTTAAACTTTATCTAAAATGTTATTTTCAAGATAAAGAAAGATTGTTTTCAAGCATATTATCTCATGTTTATCTAAAATGGCATAAAATGCATACAAGTATTTGTGTATAAACATGTTACATAAATACATGCATATATACATATATCACATGAAAACACACACACACACACACACATCTTAAAGAAAGTTAAGCCACTTGTGTAGACAGCACTCCCCACAAAGAGCTGCAGGCGCTCACTAAATCCCCAATCCCAGGCAAGAGAATCCTCCATTCGAATGTTTAATCTAAGTCACTCACTCAACAAAATTAGACTATGGCCACTGCTCTTGCTTTCCTCTCTCAGCAGTTGAAGATAACCTCATAGTGCTGAAGACATTGCACACTTAAGACACAGAACTTGGATAATTTGTGCTGTTTCAGACCTGAAAGCCTACTTCCTGCGGTAAGATTTCATAATACTAACACTATGCAAGTTGACAGAGGGAGGCAATTAATGGTGCTGCCCAGCTCTAACAACATGAAATAACAATGACCAACATAACAACACGTCTATAAAAGGTGCAAGAAATGGAGGCCCCTGTTGGTAGTAACCAACCGCTGTCTAATTGGACTTCAGGGAGGGATCGTTCCCGGTACCCAACAAAACTGATGTTTTTCCTGGTAAGTGAAGACTTTCATGAGACATACCCCTTGGCCTAGTGTCCAGATATAAGTGAGTATATACTGTTTGAGTCTCTCTGATTCTGGGTCAGCTCACTCATTATGATCATTTCTAGCTCAATCCATTTGTCCACAAATTTCAGGAACTCCTTGTTTTTAATTGCTGAGTAGTATTCCATAGTGTAAATGTACCACAGTTTCTTTATCCATTCTTCTACTGAGGGACATTGAGGCTGTTTCCATGTTCTGGCTAAAATGGGATAGTGGTGAGGACATCCTAAGGTGGGAGAAATATAGGAGATAGGGAAATAGATGGATCCAGAGGGTCCTAGAAACCTACAAGAAGAACACTATGATGGGCTCGATCTATGGCACCAATCAAGGACAATATGTGCAGTCATCATCAAACCCCTCCCCAGACCTTGCCAAGGGGCAGAATATTCTCCACAGTTAAGTGGAGACTGGGGACTGAGTTTCACAAGAACTCTGGTGCCTCTTATTTGGCATGTCCCCTTGATTGGGAGGCCTGATGGCACTCAGACGAAGGATAGCAGACTACCAAGAAGAAACTTGATACCCTAGCATCATATTCAAGGGGGGAGGTCCCCATCAGTCACAGTCATAGGGAAGGGGAATGGGGTGAAAATGGGAGGGAGGGAGGAATGGGAGGATGCACGGAATGGGATAGCAATTGAGATGTAATATGAATGATTTTATTTTTCAATAAAAAAAGCATTTAAAAAAACTGATGTTTTTACAATATCTGACAATGGCCTGGGAAATCATACTTGTGAACAGCTTCCTGTTTCGCTTTGCTATCAGCAGCTTATTAGTGACCAAAAAATCACGCACTTAATAGAATAGTAGCAAGTTACAAGACAAACACTTAGAAACAGTGAAAGCCAAGCTACTCACAGAGATAAATGTATAGCATCATTATGTATATGGCAGCCAGATTTGTCTTCCTCTCATCTCAAAATGAAGCAAATGTTGAAAGAAGGAGGGTTGGCTTCCAGTTTTATTATATTAATAACATGACAATTTCTTCAGGGTGTGATAATGACCAGGGAGTCAACAATGTGTGGAGTCAACAACAGCAATCTATCTCGGGACTGGAAACTTCTGCCTGTGCTTGGCTAACAGGTGGTCCCATTGGTCTGGTGGTTTTTAAGGCTGTTCCCAGAACTGAAGGCCTATGTGCTAAGATGGAGGACAGGCCTAAGGGGGAGTCAGGCTAGGTAATCCAATCACACATCAAAGTGTCAGGGAAAATGTTGTGTGTCTCTAGCCACTAGGAGGAACAAATCCAAAGGTGAGTTTTAAGAATGTACTGTGCAGATATGCTAAATCCCCCCAACTCCCCCCAAAAGTTCTTTGTGCTATTTTGCAATTGAATCCTCTTCTTACCTCCCCATTCAAGCTGAAAGAAAAATCACATTTTTTTTTCAAAATCATAGTGTGAATGGAATAATGCTATAGTAATTTCTTTAGCTGGCTTACCTTAGTAAATCATTTTTAAAGTTCATCTATTTATTTCTATATGAGTGTTTCAATTCCATTGAAGGAGAAATCTCATTTTGTGGACTAAAGCATTCATCAGACATTTAGATTAGATCTAATTTGAGGCTACTATTAACAAAGCTGGTATGTGTGTGTGTGTGTGTGTGTATAATTGTTTGGGTAGACATAGTATTCAATAGCTCTTAGAGATATATCTATAAATTAAATTGCTAAGCTGTCTAGAAAGTTTGTGTTTGGTTATTTAATGAAGGTTGCTTTCCAAAGTGGCTGCAACACCCATATCCATGGCAACACATGGTGCATCTTTCTTATTAATTATAAACTTACTAGAGCATTTGTAGTGACGGTGTCTTGTTTTGGTTTTGAATTGTATTTCCTTTATACCTCATGATAATGAGCATTTTTCATGTTTTTTAGACATTTGCATTTCTTCCTTAGTGAATGCTAGATAGAATTATCTTAGTATTGAATAATGAGAATATTTATATATTTCAGGTACTTACCAGATGCATGACATACATATATTTCATTTTATGTCCTGTGTCCTGATTTTCTTTGAAATTAAACATAAAAGTTTCTATTTTGAGGAAGCCTAGCTTATAAAATGTTTTACAGGGTATGTTTTTGTGTCATAAAAATCACACTAACCCAGGGTCATTAAGACAGACTCTTACTTTTCTATACATTTTACTGTTGTCTCTTACATTGCCGGTCCACAACTAAATTTCAGTTATTTTTTTGTTTGTGATCTGAGGTCATTCCGTAAAGTATCTTTTTTACAAATAATTCTGTTGTTCCACGTATTACTTTTTAACATAACCGACTTCTCCCTTCTAACCAGTTTGGGCACCACTGCTACAAATCACAACGCATAGCTGTCAGACATCACTTCCGGCCTCGGGTTACTTCCGGCCTCGGGTTTCCCTTCATTGCTTCCGCCTGAGTTCCATCCTCATCGTATTAGCGCCATAGTGTTGCTAAGCCTCCAGCTTCAGAAAAGTTGTTCATATCAGACACATCCTCCAGATTTTCTCTCCTTTTACCTTGCTTTTTGTGTTGTTTCCTTTTAATATACGCATTTCAGGTACTTTGAGTTGACAAATAAGCTCGTAATTATCTTGTCATCTATCACAGAAAGCTATTTTAACCAGTAGAACTACTTGAATTCAGATTCATGCCACCTGTAAACAATGGAATGATACCCAACATGTTGGGCATCGGATAATGAATGTAAGTAGCCACTGAACTGTGAGAGAAAGTGAGTTGATCTTCGGGGTGCTACTTTATTTTTGTCTAGAATAAATTTCTGAGCACAGAACAGAAAGGGGCACCAAGGAAGGGCCTAGTAAACGATCTGAAATAGAATAATGGAATTGAAAGTCCAGGGACGCCAAGACAAGGAGTCTCTGTGAAATAAGCTGTTGGAGAAGAAATTCAAATGAGGGGATGCTGGAGCATCCCAGTGGGGTTCCTGGAGTCCTGGGTTCTGCTCACCAGGTTTTGGAAGTGGGGCAATTAAATGTATTTCTCTTCACATCTAAATTCATAAGATATACTTGTTACTTTCACTGATACACCAAAGTGACCATAGGAAGCAGCATTCACATTAACAAAGAAAACTATTTAGAAGAAAAACTGTAAAAGAATAAAAGCACAACGTTCATTTTAGAATTTTATGCAATTTAGAAGACGAAAGGGAGAAATATGCAAATGTGGAAAACATTTCTCAACAAGTCTAGACAACTAAAAATACAAATGAAGCCATGGCAAGAAAAATATTTATCACAAAACCCACCATGAAAATTACTTACTCATTAACCTTTGATGAATCCAGCTCTCCAAGGAATTTTATGGATGCATAACTCATGCAATGAAATTAACAGTCAGTGATATATTTAATAACTCAGTGCAAAATGATTTCAATAGCTAGTTCCTACTCTTCCCATTTTGGGCTTCTGTGAAATTAATACAATTATGTATATTTGAAAATAAATCTGCAGAAATGCAAAACCAATTTTAGAACATTACGTTTTGTCCTCGACTTGCTTCATGAAGACACATTGTCATTACTAGGGTGTCAAAGATGTTTTCATATATTAACTCAGTCCTCCAACTGCATCTATGATCTTGAATATTTAATGCCCTAGCATTGCTTTAAAGACTTTTTATCTTAATATAGGCAGTATAAAAATAGAAATGCTGGCATACATTACAGACACCTCATACTTTATAGCAATTTTGATGCTAGAGAAGACTTTTGTAAGATAAATTCCAATTCATCTGTGGATTTCTCAGCATGCAGCTTGGATAAGTACAAACACCATGAGGAATAAAATGAGCTTGATCTTCCACTACACTTTATATAACACATATACATATATACCATGTGTATATCAGATGGTAACGTGAAATAAGAAAATCTTGGGATTAAATCTACCTGAATTACTTATAATCAAAGTGGTCTGGATTGCAAAAATCATGTTGGGGTAGACATCGTGGAGCACATCTTTAGCTCCTGTACTTGTGGGGCAGAGGCAGATGATCTCTGTGGATTCAAAGCCAGCATGGTATACATAATGGGTTCCAAGACAATCAGGGCTATATAGTGAGACTCTGCCTTAAACAAATAATGTGTTTAAATATTGAATATTTTTGAGACTCTTGTCAAAGAGAAATACTAAAATCATGAATATTAACAACAGAAAATGGGGAAGGGAGCAAATGACAAAGTAGGAAAAGCATCTGTAAAACCTGTGAGTTCAATGGGCTCAAGTATCTGTCAAGTAGTTCATGAATCAATTGCAAACCAAACCCCATTAATTTAGAAAAAATAGCTAAGGCAGCTTTACAGAAAAGAAAATTTGTCTGAAATCAAAAGCCATTAATGTTCAATGACTTTTTTGTGGTTGAAGGGTATAACGCCAGGCAGTTAAAAACTCAAATCTCAAGATTAAGTGCAGGGTAGACATGGAGAAAAGTGCTTCAGCAAATGACTCCTAGCCTGTTATTAAGTGACATACATAAGTATGTACCTGTTAGCCTGTTACTTCTTACTTCTTGCACTATTGCTTTCTTAGATTGTTCTTCTGTAACGGCCTCCCCAGTTATCTTCCAGCACAGAACACAAACCCCGCCTCTGTTTGAAAATATCCTAACTGCCTCCTCTCGCTTGAACAAGAAGCTGGCATTTTTAGAAGAGTGATTCTCAGCTGAGAACTTTTGCCTTAGTACAGTGAAAATGAATCTCTGATATCCTTTCTCTGTTTCATTTCTCCCTTTGCTTCCTCATCCTTTCCTTCGTTCCTTCCTTCCTCCTTTCCTTTGTTTATTTATTTGTTTGTTTGTTGTTTCCTTATAACATTTCATTATTAAAAAACTGCTAACTAGATTCATTCATTTCCTGGTGTATTAACAGAATAACAAATGCTGAATGATTTATCTGAAAAATTATGTCTCATCTTTCTAGAGCCAAGAAGTCTAATATCAAAGTGCCAAAACGATAGAGGCCCTTTTTTGCTACATCACACTATGGCTGAGGTTACCCCACAGTGAGGGAGGGCAGTGTACCAACTAAGGTTTTCTTTCTAATAAAGCCACTGATCCCATCATGGTCGCCCCACATTTGTAAACTAATCTCACCCTAACTGGTTTTCCCAAAGTCCTAGCTCCAAACACCATCAGCATATGAATTTTGGGATGAGGTTTTCATAACCATTCAGGATACATTCAAGCAGATCTACCAAGAAATGGCAAACCCAGAAGCCCAGTGCAATTAACAACTGGATATGTATCAACTGCATCCTGTATCTTGCATGTCTATCCATCAACTCCATCCTATATCTTGCATGACTATCCATCAACTGCATCCTGTATCTTGCATGTCTATCCATCACGCTAGCCATTATTAGTACATTCTACTGTTGGTTAATTTCAAAGTCTATAATACAAACTGGTATAGCTCCTTTGAGTAAGCATGAATATTGTCATCTAGAATTAAATACTTGCTTTCATCTTTCTAATGCAAAATTTAAAAACAAAGCCATATTCAAATTTTAAGTGTACGATTACTATATTTTGATAAAATGCTCACACGTGGAATCTAACTAAATTCCAGCATCTATCCCTGAGCCTGAGTTGAGTTAAGCTCCTATTTTGGGATTTCTAAAGGTTCATGCAATGCAGCATACAATCACCACAGATTTGGGGTCTTGATTTTTCACCAAAATGTTCATTTTTCTTTCATTGCATAAACTGCTTTTTCCTCTCAATAGGGTATTTTGCAGCAATTTCTTTACTTTTTTTTTTTTTTTTTTTTTTTTTTTTTTTTTTTTTTTTTTGGCTTGTGAGGATTTATTCTTTTTAACGATGTGACTACGTATGGAATGGAGGAGTATGTGCATGTAAGTGCAGAGGCGAGAATTTAAAGTCTCATGCTCTGGACATGGCAGTTGTAAGACACGAGATCCAAGTGCTGAGAATCAATCTCAGGTCCTCTGAAGAGCAGAGGTACTCTTAACTGTGAGCACCCAACCCCAGAGGTTTCTTTTTATCTATGTTCTGGGAAAAACATACTTCAGGTATTCTTTTTCATACACTCTAATTTTAATGTAGTTTATGTCTTCATCCCAAACTCCCATGGGTCCAAGTTCTAGCTGAATGCTTCCACGAGTTAAGGAAAGCCTGGTTTTTCTAGAACTTACCATCTAATTATCACCAGATTATCCACAGCTACTGACTCGAAGCTCCAGTGCTCTCTCTCTCTCTTCTTTGATTTGATAAATTGGACTTCCCTTTGTTCTTAAGTCTATTAAAAATCTACCATTTTGTCAATTAGTAATAAAAATTATTCAGGTTTGCTTTTTCATTATGGTATCAAAAAAGAAACCACTGTATAAAAAAATCAAAATTGTCTAAAAATATCATTATTTTAAAATGAATACAAATGTACTAAAACAGTAGCATGTGAAGTTATTTAAATCAAAGAGAAAATATATAATGGTTCTATAAAAAGAACTTAGTTGACCTATAAGAGAATCTGTGCTCCAAAATTTTGATATCACAAAGATACAAATTGAAGTAAATAAATAGTTAAGTTGACTTTCAGGATGAGATTAAAAACTAGACTTTTGTTTCATGACTAGTAATGACAAAACTTAATGCAAATGATCATTATCAATACTGGTAGTGTTTTCTGAGATTCACACAATACACAGCCAGAACACTTTGAAACATTTAGCATTTTGTTTCTTTGAGTTAACAACTTAACCTCTAAACACGGAATTCTCTCCTAAAATTTAGCCAGATGTTAATATATACTTTCTTTTTTATTAAGTTGACAATCCTTTCAGATGAACTGACTACTCAAATCCGGGATCTATGGGTTCTTCTATGACGGGAAATCCTCACTGTTAATGGGAATGCATTTAGAATCACCAGAAACTAAGCTCTGAGTGTGACTGTGAGGATGTTTCCATTGAGGCTTAACTGGCCTGGGAAGACTTGCCTTGAATATGGACAATACCATTCCACAGGGTGGGATCCTTCCTAGAAGGGAAAAGAAAGGAGAAAGTGAGTATAACTATTAATCCCAATGATGTAAGAATAAAACACTACTGACACACATGATCATGGCCAAATTAATTAAAACAAGCAGTTAATTAAAGCAAAATTTTTGTATTCATGTACACAGGCTGCCTCCCCCTGAGGCAGGGCTCAAGAGATCATCACTGGATATAAAGAAGACAAGGTTTTTATATCTCAGTGGTCAGGGTTTTCCAAGTGGGGGTATTTGCTGGGCAAAATAGGCAGTTATGGGAGCAGAAGAGAAGCATATCAAGGGAGTCATAATGACCTCCTGAAACAAAGAGACGATTGCAATGTGGCCCTAACAAGGTTGTAACAACAGTCGGTAGTCATAAAAACCTTTTGAAACAAAGGTGATAGTAGCTTTGTGTGTGTGTGTGTGTGTGTGTGTGTGTGTGTGTGTGTGTGTGTGTGTTTAAAATTTTTTAAAAATATATTTTATTAATTTATTCATATTACATCTCAATTGTCATCCCATCCCTTGTATCCTCCTATTCCTCCCTCCCTCTCATTTACCCCTTACTCCCCTCCCCTATGACTGTGACTGAGGGGGACCTCTTCCTTCCCCCTGTATATGCTCCTAGGGTATCAAGTCTCTTCTCAGTAACCTGCTATCCTTCCTCTGAGTGCCACTAGGCCTCCCCATCCAGATGTTCATTTCTTCCTGATTCCTAACTGTAGAGGCAATATGACTGCCCCCCCTATGCTCTTACCATGTCTCTTCCTGATCATGGTGGGCTCTACCTCAAACCATGAGGCAAAGCAGACTGTTCCTTCCCTATGCTGCTTTCATAATGGATTTTGTCAAAGCAAGGAAACAGCAGCTAACACATTAGCCTTCGCTACTCCTTCAATGATAGGTCCTTCTTCCACAGGAAAAGCCTGGCTTCTAATAAGAAGGATGTTATTCGTAGACTGGCTAACTTCCTAAATGAAGTCACCATTGTGTACATGGATGCATTTAATTATTTAGAATAGCGGCCTTTTCATTGTTATCTTAATGTGAGAATATTGGGATTTACAGTAAGCTTTTAAAACAATGAAGGAAAGCAACTAAAAAGGAAGCTTTTCATTTAGTTAATGAAGGTGATATTTTTATTATTTTTCTTTTCTCTTTTAATTCCCTTACTGTGGTATCAGGAATATAAAAGCTGAGGCGGGAGCATTACTGGCTGCACTCAAGCCTTGATCTCTTTCTGAGAAACATTATTTGAGCATAAAAGTAATGATTTTCTTTTAAACATGGGCTTTTCAAAGATTTTCTCTAGATTTTAGTGTGATTTTATTACATCCAAGGGCCACGTTTCCCTTATACCCCAAGAGAAACAAATTTCCCATTTTACAAAGCCAGTGGGGAGCCAGACTCAATTTATAAAGATTAACTGCACAGAGAACTTTTCCTGAGACTAAGTCTTGCTACTTGAGGAAGTTATTCTCTGGTAATCAAAAGCTTGCTTACAGAAACAAATTAACCCTCTAGCCTTAAGACATGAGACAAAGGCTGAGAAAATAATGATCTGCGCAGTTTCTAAAGAAACAAGAACCCTCACCAGATGGAGCGAGCTTTGGACAGATGAGGAGGATGTTCCTCAGAGCACAGGTGAAACATGATTCTCTGAAGATGTAGTAGCAACGTGCCACTCACATTTACATGGTCCCATATCCCTTACGCTTTGTGCAGTTTTAATGTGAAGACTATATTAATAAAGCGCCATACCTATATACTTCAATGATACATATATCATGCATTGATTGATGGAATGTGTTCTAAAGCTTTTCAGTATCCTGAGTGTGGTGAGACATGACTGTAATTTCAGTATTCTTAGGCAGAGGCAGGAGCATCAGGTGTCTAAAGTCATGCTGCGCTACATGGTAAATTTGAGACCAAACTAGTCTATATGAGACCCTTTTTATTTCCTGTTTTGCGATCACGATAAAAATGTTTAAATGATACTCCACACATATAGAAAATATAGGTTAAAAGATCAATTCATTAAATTAAAACATTCCAATTCTATGTGTTGAAAAGAGGTAATACCAAGTAATGGAAGAAGCATTATTTCTCTATTGTCTAATTAACTTTATTTAGCCTCTCCTGCTTACTAATTGATTGTTATGATGTTTCCTTCAACAGGACTACAGAAGAATGTTAAACACCTATCAGCTAATGTCAGCAGAAATCTGAATTAATAAGCCAATCATGGTAGCAAATCATTTCACCCTATTCAGGGGCTACAACCTTTCTGAAAGCTTTGGAGAAAAGTTATATTTTGCCTTGAATACAGAAAACAAAAAGAAATAAGGTGGAAGGTTATCTTTTGTAATTCTAGCAAGTAATTTTTCTGTCATGAATTCATTTTAAGACACATTACAAGACTATTAATTTTAGGTATAATTGGTTCAAAGATTCACCTTTCTCCATCTCTCTCTGTTTCTCTGTCTGTCTGCCTCTGTCTCTCTGTCTCTCTTTCTCTGTCTCTCTCCTTCATGTGTGTGTGTGTGTGTGTGTGTGTGTGTGTGTGTGTGTGTGTTTGTGTGTGTGTGTGTGTGTTGTAATGTATGGACATGATCATGTGTGTGCAGATGCATACATGTACACATGGAAGGCAGAAGGTGACACTGTCTTTCTCAATTAATCTCTGCTTTTTGTTTTTGTTTTGTTTTGTTTTTGTTATGAGAAAAGGTCTCTTACCAATGCAAAAGCTCCTCAATTTGGCTAGGCAATGAGCTCCAGAACTATCTGCCTGCTTTCACTTCACCAGTTCAGGGATTATAAAAGTGGACCACTCTACTCAAGTTGTTTATGTGGGCTCTGGGAATTAAACACATGTCCTCCTGATTGCAAGGTAAGCAATTTTATCACAGCTTTCTCCTTGCATGACATAATCTTTGCATGATCTTTTATGAGGACATTGGCTAGTTTTTAGAAGTAAGGACACAGAAAACATACACACACACGAAGAAGAAGAAAAAAAAAAAACACTGAACTGGCCACTCCATGATTAGGGGGAAGATTGCGTGTGTGTGTGTGTGTGTGTGTGTGTGTGTGTGTGTCTGCCCATGATTAGGGGGAAGATTGTGTGTGTGTGTCTGTGTGTGTGTGTGTTTGTGTGTGTGTGTGTGTGTGTGTGTGTGTGTGTGTGTGTGTGTGTGTGTGTGTGTGAATAAGTGAGATAGAACAGCCAGAGGTATCTGGAAGAGTCTAGAAGAAAGAGAAAAAGAAGCAGACTGAGCAGACTAGACAAGGCCAGGGCTATTTGCTAAAGAAGTGAGAACAGCAGAGGTAGCAAAATAGTAGAGCTGGAATCACCAGAACTGAGGAAAATCTTGTAGTTATAAAGAGAGTGGGGTAGGAGTTAATATCTGGGACTGCCTGGGAACTAGCATAATGGTGGAGGAGTGGGCTTGATGAGCAGGGCCAGAAGATATGTCTGCACTTTAAGATGCATAAAAAATGGATGTGCCTTAGTTTGAGCGGGACCCCTGGGCCCAAATCTGCCTATCATAATGTCCTACTTGTAGGTTTCTAGGACCCTCTGGATCCTTCTACTTTGCTATTCTCCCATGCTTCTCTCATTTAGAGTCCCAATAGGATGTCCTCCCCTCTGTCCCAGTTTCCTGGTAAGTGAAGGCTTTCGTGAGACATGCCCCTTGGGCTAGTATGCAGATATAAGTGAGTATATACCATTTGATTCTTTCTGCTTCTGGGTTAACTCACTCATTATGATCATTTCTAGCACAATACAGGTGGTAAACTTTAAACCCCTACCCCGGATCTAGCCAATGGTCAGAACATTCTCCACAGTTGAGTGGAGAGTGGGATATGTCTTTCTCACATACTCTGGTGCCTCACATTTGACCATGTCCCCTGGAGGGGGAGACCTGGTGGCACTCAGAGGAAGGACAGCAGGTTGCCAAGAAGAGACTTGATACCCTGTGAGCATATACAGGGGGAGGTAATCCCCCTCAGGAACAGTCATAGGGGAGGGAAATAATGGGAAAATGGGAGGGAGGGAAGAATGGAAGGATACAAGGGATGGGATAAACATTGAGATGTAACAAAAATAAATTTTAAAAAAAAATGGATGTGAATAGGGACCAGAGGAGCCTGGAGGTTCGCTTTGGCTTTAGTGTGCACCATAGATAGTTATCAATAGGGAACCAACATAGCTAAAGGAAGGGAACAGAAAGAAACCCTTCTCATAGGTTTCTGAAATTCTGAAAGAATGAGGCAGCAATGATCTGAGCCAAGACTCCTATTTTGGACCAAGTCAGTGAACCTGTCCCTTTGGAGTGCTTGGAGTTTTCCTTCAGACACAATACTTGAAATATTCATTGAATTAGACCGTTCTATTGTCATTAAAAAAAATAACCCGTGAAAAGTTCAGATTACAAGACATCCTGTTGGCCACTCTCTGGCATGACTTCTATCCTTTTCAGTCCAGTCAGTCTACACTGCGTAGATTTACCTCCATCACCCTGGACTGGAACAACCAAGGGGAAATAACGCAGCCTGAGGATGTGTAGAAAGCCAGTTTATGACTTTGTTTATTCTGCAGAAATTTTACTGCTGCTCAAACTGACTGCTTCTTTAGTGCCTTAAATCACACAGCATAATCTGCGGACTCAAGATCAGAACAATAAACTTCACTGAATTTACAGGCGCATGAGAACAGCATTCAATAGGGCCTTTTATTATAACCCTATCCTGACAATGTTTTTCAGACTTTCATTGCTTTGGGAACTCGCAGGAGAGACGCCAAAGCAGTATGTTGTTTTTGAGTGTGGGCTCCACCCCCACAGTTAATCACACCAAAGATTGCAGAACACAACTCAACTCAGCAAGGAGAGGTCTCTCTAGAAAGCCTCAAGAGCAGCCACAGAAAATTGTTCCCCTTCATGTTAGCCAAGGCATTTTGGGGAAAAGGGAGACGTGGAGCCATTTAAACCCAATCTTTCCCTCTCTCACAGACCTTGCCCAAGGGAAATTCTGAGTCATCCCCACTCTGTTGATTGATCATACCAGGCAAGGATGCAGAGTAAGTTCCCAGACTTCATGTGCCTATGAAGAAAACTGTGCATCTTCTTTCCTATACCTACAGTCATCCTGTTGCTATGTTGATAGTACTTGATGTATGTGATACGAACTGTAGGACACACAATAGAAATGAAAATGAGAATTGTGTCAGAGTGAAATCAGTACAAATATTTTCTAACACTTGTTACTGTTGTTACATCCCTGGTTTGGGGGCTGTAAAGAACTGATGAGTTCTGCTGAAGCTACTGAAACCTCTATGAATCTGGACAATTTCCGTTAGCTCATTTGGCCTCAGGGTGTTAGAAGCTTGCCTCAAACAGTGATGATGGCACTGGTGATGATCAGAAAGATTGACATATCCCTCCAAAAACCATAAGAATGTGGACAGGACACTCAAGCCCATGCTCCCAATGGCTTCTTGTTTCACGTAAATAACCACTAAGAGGAAATCGGCTTTCTCCAGCTCATCTAGGGGTTGGAATAATGTATGATTAGTTTGTCCTCTCCTTTAGAATCATGTGCTCCAAAAGATGCTAAATTTCAGGGTTAGGGGAGTCAGGCAAGAGGTTGCCGTGGGTTTTTTCAACCTCTTAGGAACAATGTCAAGGTCATGAGAGGAGACTACATTGGGAAATCTGCCTAGGAATTTGATAATTGAGGCTTCTGAGGGAAGGTTCCACTCCATGACCACAGGTCTCTCCATTTTTTAGACTGCTTTTGGTTTCTTTGACTAACTTGTTGCAGCTTACACTATCAAGATCCTATTCATATTTCCAACTAAGCTGCTTGCATTTTAAGATTTGTTTGTCTGCTTATTTGTTGACTGAACAGTATTAGTTACTGGTTCAGCAGGTTATTCCCTAGCTTCTAGAGATTGTTAATCTGTCAAGCCTTATGGCTCTAACCTCCCAGTTCTGGAATACTCTGCCTGGTTCACTTTCCTATAGCCACACACTGAAAACAGGATTGGTGTATGCTGCCTTTTCTATGCAAATTACTTTTTTTTTTTTTTTTTTTTTTTTTTTTTTTTGTCTATTGTGATGGTTAGACTATCTAGTGTTATACTGTTCTGAAGAGAAATGGTAAAAGTAGATGTGCTTATTCTTTTCTGGCTTATAGGGGGGAAATTTAGTCATAGTAATTAACTATAATATTCACTCTAGAAGGTCTCATTTTATTCGTTTGTTATTAAGTTCAGGAAGTTGACCTCTGTTCCAGATTTTTGAGTGCCCACATGAATGCCTACAGAATTTTGTCTAAAACTCTTTCTGATTCTATGGATAAGACAAAAATATTCTTTTCTGTAGCCTGTTAGTAAAATTCTTTGACTAACTTTAGAGTACCAGTGTAAGGCATGCCTATCCCAGGGGTATAATACTTTTATATATCGCTACAGTGCATTTACTAGAAATTTGCTAATAATCATTTTCAGCATATGTATGTGTGTGTGCTCATGTTGACAGGTATGTGTGATGCGTGTGTATGAATCTGCCTGGCACAGGGGTAGAGGATAGCCTTGGGTCCTCTAGCACCATCCATCTTGTATTTCAAGACAGTGTCTTTCTCACTGGTTTAGAGCCAGTGAGCTATAGGGATCCACCTGTCTCTCCAGTGCTCAAATTACAAGAATGAACCACTGTGCTCAAGGTTTTTAGACAGGTTATGGTAATCAAATTCAAGTCCTCATGGTTGTAAACACTTTATCAACTGAGCTTGGAATCTCCCCTGGCCCATTTCGATTGTACTTCCTACACTATTTCCATGAAGAACACTGATTAGACTGTAGGATATTGATTCTTTGCCCATATTTATTGCCTTATCTAGTTTGATATTATGATCTGCTTATCTAACAAAATGAGGCACAAAGTATTCATTTTTTTTCTAGAAATGATTCAATAAAGTAGGAAGAATTCCTTTTGATCATTTGGTAAGATTCTCTAGTAAAATCATCGTAGCCTAGAGATTTGGGTCAGGGGTTAAATTATGAAATTAATTTCTATACTACTTTTGGGCCTGTTCAAATGGTTGATTTTCTGTTGGATGAGTTTTTGCAGTTTCTGCTTTCCAAGGAATTGGGACCATTTTGTCCAGGTTGTTAAATCAAAGTATTTAGCAATGCTTACTATATCCTTATTTCTCTGAGCTCTATCTTGCTATTGCATATTTGGTATTGGTATTGTATCTTTTCCCCTGCACTGTTGGAGGCTTATCAATTTTACTGGTCTTAGAAGAAAACAGGTAGGCCTTTGTTTCACTGATTGTTTTTTTTTTTTTTTCCTAATTTCAGATCTATTAATTGTACTTGATCTTTATTATCTCCTTATTTCTGTTTGATGTGTGTTTGCTTTGTTCTCTTATGGTTTAATTAGGTGAGACAGAGAACACTGACTTTGCAAATGAGACTTACATTTTTAAATTTTATAATGTAAGCACTTACTCCTCTTCATTTATTTCTTCCCCAGCCTCATTTAAGTTTAGTCTCAGACTCAGGAGGATGGTGCTTGCTACTCTTACAGAGGGCCTGGATTTGAGTCCCTGAACCCACACTGTGGCTCACAGGCTCCTATAACTCCAGTCCCACTCTTCTGACTTCCGAGGGCTCATGCATGCATGTTGTGCACATACATACACACACACAATTAAATTGGCAGAAACAGTTGCTACATCTTCATGCAGGATTAATTCCTTTGCATTATGTAATGCTCTATCACTCTCACAGATCGCATGTGCTATCAGCACAGTTCCTTGATCACATGATGTGTCAGTGCTAGGCAAGCTTCACAAATGAGAACTTGTTCCTGCACTCTGAGAAGAAATTGTGCAATGTGGAGTTGCCTGTTTCCTTGAAGGTGCAGCAGTTATATGAGTCATTTGAAATTCTGAAGCAGAAATTCATTCCTTCTTTTACTTTCATTTGCTTACATTCCCACTATTGAGTTGACAAGAAATACTCACACAAACATATATCTTATACTCTAGCTTGTAATAAAGCAGTTCTTCCATACTTTATGAGTGTTTTTCTTGTACTAATCTGAGTCCAACTTAGAGCACTGTACACCTCGGTTGGCTCCTGCATCCCTATATAATGGCTTCTCATCATTCTGAGTGTATTGTTGTTAGTGTAATACTTTTTTACCATCTCTAGTTTGTTCTTCGTTTTCTGTTTTTCTTTTTTTTTTTTTTTTTTTTTAAGAATTCCATTTTAACATATCTTTCCTGTTTCCAGTCTGTTTCAGTCACCATCACAGCAATTACTTCTGAGTTGTTGTATTAAATATTTCTTGTTAAATAAATTAAATAATAAATTAAATAAATCTACTGAAGTTAGCATCTTAGTAAGTGACATAAATATTACTTTATGATTCTTACCTGGCTATTGTATAGCACAATTGTCTCAAAATTTCCCATCAGTACTTTCAAAATAGCTTTTAGAGTGTGTTACAGCTCTAGCTTAAATGCCAAAAGTCACTCAGAAATCTCAAGAGGCAAGGCAATCCTATATTCTTGACCCATGTGTTTGCTCATTGATTTTGTTCTTTTCTGTCTTTGGCATGTATTATTCCTTTAGCCATTTTGTTGTGGGGGTGACTGATACCAAAACTTCTGCTTTTTCTTTACTGAGCAAGTCTTAATTCTCTTTCATTCTTAAAAGATTTTTTTTTTAACCAATCAAAGGATTTTAAATGGATATTATTGTTCTTCTAGCACTTGGAAATTGTTCTGGCTCATTCTTTGGCTTCCATAATCTCAGGAGAAAAAAATCTGTATCAGTCAAATAAGATAAGGTGAAAGTAAGACACTTTACTGCTTAGAATTCTGGAATGCCATGATGCTTCAAGCGCCAACTGCATTACAAAACAATGTCATTTGGGGAAATGGCTCAGTAGGTAAGCTGTTTGCTGTCCAAGCATGAGGGCCTTCATTTGAATTCCCAGAAACCATGCAAAAAAACTCAGATAATGAAGCAGGTGCCTGTAATCCTAGCACTGAGAGGCAGAAACAGCAATCCTATCCAACTTGGTGATCTCAAAATTTAGTGGCAGACCTTGCACTAAAAACTAAGGTGGAGAAAAACACCTATTTTGCAACCACTGACCTGTGCTTGAGTATACAAGGTAAGTGTGCGCACACACACACACACACACACACACACACACACACACACACACACACACACACAAACACACACATGTTCTGAACTGAACATGATGATGGTAGTGCCATCACTCAGAAGACCGAGGCAGAAAGATTACCAGCCAGTTTAGGCCACATGAAAAGTGAGAGATTGAGAAATCTACTTTTCCTATGAGAAAGAATAGGAAACTAAAGTTCGTGGAAGAGTTAAGGTGGCCCATGAAGTCGCCAAAGCTTTTTTCTGCCCAGAGATAATGATAGTGCATGCCTAAGGCACTTGAAGGATAAAGAGGTTCCTACCAATGCCACACACCTGGAATCCCCAGTATTTGGGAGTCTGAGAAAGGAGAACTGGGTCTTTAGGGCCCATCTAAGCTACAGGCTGGGTTCAAGGCGACCCTGGGAAGCTTAATGAGACCCTGAATGAAATGTGAAAAGTAAAAGGAAGGCTTTGGATAAAAATCATATAAAGATCCTAAATTCAATTCTCAAGATTTAGAAGGAGCATCTTTTTTCCTTCATGCCCTTTCATCAAAAGAAAACTGGACAGCCACAAGCAAAGATGCCTGAAGGTGAAGACAGCTAGTTGCTGACACAGGCTCCCAGTGCCTTCAAAAGACTCTCTAGGAAGGCAGAGAACATCCAGAAGCTAAGAACCGCCTTCCTAAGGAGACGCTCACAGTGTAGAACTGAGAATTCACACACTTGGACCATACAGTCCTGAGAATAGAACCTCTTCAAAGTGGAGACCACGCCAGGGTTCTAGGGTTTCCTTGTCGGGCAGTGGAAGGAGTCACCACCATCCACATGTTTGCCATCTTTCCTACCACAGAACAAAGTCAGCTCTGCACTGAATGGTCCTCAGAGGCATTAACCTTAACCAGAGCTTAGGTTTCCCCCTGTGCCACACAGGGACTTGAAGAGATTCAGAGTGAGAACTTTCAATTCACTTAAACTGCACTGGCTCAGCAGGTGAACCGTGCCTATGAGGGATGACCTACAAGCCACTGAGCCTGAATCACTTCCTGTCTATCAAACCACACAATATTTGTGTTTTAATTTCAATGTAAGTTCCTAACACTCCATATAGGTGGTACTGAGCATGCACAGTGTGAGAATACTTGTCTCACACTTCAGCAAGCCTTGGATTTCAAACTTGGCTTTGATTTACTCTCTGCCAATATAAAAAGGCTTATATTTTTATTCCTAAAATAAAGGTAAGTTTGCACAACTTTTGGTTTCTAGTAAAGTTTTCCATTGCATTTGTTTATTCGAGTTCTTACATTTTGTCCATTTTCACCAGAGAAATTTGTTGATCTATAGATCATCCAGCATGGCTCTGCAAACAGACTCTGCTCTATAATTTTAACTTTTTGTGGTTTTTCCCTAATGTACACACATTTCATCACATCAAATCAGATCAGGCAAATTGTTTTCCTTATGGTTTCTGAATTTTACCCAGCCCTGTGAGAGTAACAACAAATGGGTGTGATGCAGCTTGTAATATTGGAGGGACCTTCAAGGCCACTGCTGATGCAGATCTCTGAAACCATAATGTATCTTGTTTCCTCTCAATGTCTGATTCTCCTTGAATTATTAATCCACCCACATTTCACTTTGTCACACAATCCACAACAGGTATAACCCTTTTCCCTTATTTCCCCCGAGCTGCTCCCAGGCTATGGTATATTTAGCATGACATTTTGGAAGATACCATGGTAACAAAGATGGAGTCCTCACAGCCTAGTGTCTTGTCACTCTGATTCCCACAGGGTTCTTGCGTCACATCTACAATGGGAATTTTTTTCAAGATGTATTATTGTTCCTAAAGATCTTAGCCAACCTTGCAGCCTCAGCAGCTGCCGAGGCTCCTTCCCTTTGTCTCTCCATAGTCAATGTATCTCCATCTGTTCTTTGTTCGCACTTTACCCATCACAGTCACACCAAGCTTTCAATCCCACTCTCCCCAGTTTGTACCTCCTGAAGGCTGTGTCCCACCATCCACTGAAACAACCATGGAAAGAGGGATGTGGAATCTTACTTTCATGTCATATACAATCCAATCATTGAATAGTTAAAATCCTAGGTAATAGTCATATAATTTCCCTAATCATGGTGAAAAACTTTTTAAATAAAATTTTTATTAATTTATTCAGATTACATTTCTATTGTTATCCCTTTGCTTGTCTCCTCCGGTTCCTCCCGCCCACCCTCTTACATTCTATTCTCCTCCCCTAGGTATGTCACAGAAGGGGATCTCCTCCCCCACCATATGGTCACAGCCTATCAAGTCTCATCCTGGTAGTCTGCTTATCCTTTCTCTGAGTGCTACCAGACCTCCCCACCATGGAGAAGTGGTCAAATATGGGGCACCAGAGTTCATGTCAGAGTCAGTCCTGCTCTCCACACAACTGTGGATAATGTCCTGTCCCTTGGCTAGATCTGAGTAGAGGTTCAATATTTACTGCATGTATTGTCCTTGGTTGGTGCAGTAGTTTGAGCAGACCCTCCTGCATCCAGATATGCCCATCATGATGTTCTTCTTGTAGGTTTCTAGGAACCTCTGAGTCCTTCTATTTCCTTATTCTCCTATATTTCCCTCATCTAAGGTCCCAATAGGAGGTCCCCGCATCTATCCCAATCTCCTGGTAAGTGAAGACTTTTAATACGAACTCTAAACATGCCCAAAACTCTTCCCGAAGCAGTGATGGCTTGCAGGTTCCTACATCCCACACAAATGGGCATATGTACATTATGTGTAGGACAATAGCCTTTTTCTGTCCCCTGCCATGTGTGCTAATCCCACACATTGCCTTGTCCAGGCTCTATTAAAGTCATAGTCTCAATACTAGGTCTGCAACTTCCTGACTATGTAATCTTAGCTATTTTGCATCCCCTGCTGACCTTCTGTTCTGTCTTTGAAACAATATCACATTGGTCTGACCATGACAATATGGCACCTTCCCATTTATTTTGGGACTATACGCCTACAACCCATCAGGATGACTATTAAAATCTTCCCTTAATCATTAGCTTCTTGGCAGCTCTGTCTTTGGAGGAGTAGCTTGAGATTTAGAATTAAAACTTAGATGTGGGATTTGTCTACAGATGGAAAAAAAATATAACAAATCTTGATTATTCAGAGATATAAAATAAGGTTATATTTCTGGCCCATATCATTGAGATGGGATGAGGCAGGACAATAACAGTGAGGGAGATGCCAGTGGCAGCTGACCAGACAACATCAGGAATATCTTGTTACTGAGCAAAACTATTTTGATGACTTGGGAGATAGTTCAACAGGTAAAATGAGTGCCGTACAACTATGAAGAAGACTAAGTTCAGATCACCAACATCTTTCTCAAAGCCATGCCTATAACGTAAGACTGGGCAGTGAGGACAGACAGGCTGATCTCAGGAGTTCACCTGAATCAGAAACCTAGGTTCAGTGAGAGACTCTACTTCAAAAACTACAGAAAAGAAGAAAATGAGAAAGACATCTCTATGTTGAGTTCTGACACCTATACATATCCACCTGGGTGAGTGTGTAACATCACACACACACACACACACACACACACACACACGATTTCAGGTACAAGGAGACTAAGCACCATAATAGAACACAGGGTGTCTCAGATAGAGGTTGTTAGAAGAGGTCTTTTGTGGTGTTTAGATTTATAGTTGGTTCTTGAGGAAAATTATTTAGGAAATGTAGAGTATGGGATGGTTTGGGATGGGATGGTTTGGGATGGGATGGGATGGGATGGGATGGGATGGGATGGGATGGGATGGGATGAGATGGGATGGGATCTTTGACCCAAAGCTGAGGAAGAACAGAAATGAGCTTAAACTGGATTGGTGGAATAGTACTAGGCACTACAGATAGGCAGAAGGTGGGCATGCTGGCCATTTTTGAGGTTTACCCAGCAAACTTCTGGCTTATTCACATATCCTTCTTATGAAAAGCATCCAGTAGCACTCTATAAAAAGTTCAACACTGAAGTGAGATTGGGCTTGATTTCTGACCCTGCATTGAATCACTGTGTGCCCTCGAAACCTCTAAATCCATGTAGCAGACACTGTAGCAAAGCCAAGAGACACAAGGTCAGTTGGCAAGTTGGCAAGCTACGTTTCTCTTCTCAAAAGACAGGGACACAACATCCCAGAGCTTAGACAATCTTTGGACTACTTGGTTCTTCCCCATCTCTGTTTCCCTGGGTTGATAGTCAGGTGCTGAGAGAATAGAGATTGCTCCTAGAATGGATGAGTCTTTTCCTGTACATAAAAGTGTTTTTGTTGTGGGAGCTGAGGGTCCTCTGGCTTTGCTTTCTGTCTGTGCTACATCAGTTGCTACAGAACCACAGTCCACAGCAAAGGTTGTCTGCACTTTATGGCTCCGACAGTCTTCATGTAAACAATATGCAATGAACAATGAGATGAGGTGCACTTGGGTGACCACCTTGGGGTAGGAAAAGCCTGTCAAAAAGTCTAAGAAATGGCAAAGTGTCAAACTGTCCAATAATAGTGTAGACGGAAAGGGTGTTGTGAAGCAAAAGTATATGCTTATTTTTATGATTTTATTCCACAAATTGAATAGCAGCCATGATATTAGTTGATTCACCTCCTCATTTATTAAAAAGTACTATAAATTGTGATCCCATGTATTCACAACAGGAGCTATGTAAAGGTTTGGTTACATGCCAGCTTGCAAGGCAGATGTGAATCTGTCTCTCACAGAGCAAAGTAAAGGAAAATAAATGAGAAAGATGAGTTGATTAAATGAAACAAACCAATGAATTAACAATTAATGGTGGTTAAAGAATTAATTAAATGAAACAAGCCAAGTGGAACACTAGAGTAACAATAATTGTATGGCAGAATGTATGTAGGACGGTCTGAAAGAGGCTGCAGAGAGGGTGTCTCTAGCTTTGCCACCTTAATTGGAAAATAGAAATACAAATTTGTTTTGTAGTTAGAGACAAAAAGGTCACAAACCACAAAAAGATATCATGAAGTGTCAACATAAATATCTTTTCCTTGTTAATATTTTTTGTTTTAAATTTTGCTACAATAATAGGCAATTCTTGGCATGCCTTTTAATTTTAAATTTTTAGTTAGCTTACGAAGTATCAGGTTTTCTTATGATATCTTCATATATACTTTGCTTTAGTGGAATCTCCTTCCTCCTCCTTCTTTCCAGTTTTCCTGCTTCTCCCTCATCTCCATTAGCCCCTCCCTCTGCCCCCGTACTCCTCCTTCCACTTTCACATCTGTTCTAGTCCCCTCTGCATTGCTCACCCTTAAGGCTGCTTCCTCACATGGACCCCATTTTAGTTTATTGTCCTCTGCATCCTCACACTTCCCTGTCAATACGTATATACATATATCAAAAACTAAAGCTACATGTGAGAGAGAACATGTGGCTTTTGGCTTTCTGAGCCTGGATTATCTCATTCACTACAATGTTTTTCGGTTCCAGCAATCCTCTAGCAATTTTCATAATTTCATTTTATGGTTGAATAAAATTCTATCATGTATATGTACCACCTTTCATTTTCCATTCGTGTGTTTATGAGCATCAAGGTTGATTCTATTTTCTGGTTATTGAAAAGATCAGCAATGAACATGGATGAGCAAATATCCACAGTAAATAAAGAGTCCTTTGGGAATGTGCCCGAGGAGTGGTATGGCTGGGTAATTTGTTAGTTCTATTTTATCTTTATGAGAAACCTTCACACTGACTTCCATAATGGCTATACAAGTTTACACTCTCACCCACAGGGAGTAAAGGTTTGTCTTTCTTCAACTATTAGAAAAGATGAAGTAATACCTAGAAGAAATAAGAAAAGAAGTCTGCAAAATGCTGATCATCATTTTTAAAAGCCTCATACATTAACCTTAAAATATTAAAAACAATGATTTCATAAGTATTTACATATAAATATATAATTTATATATAATATATCTATGTATTCATGTATAAAACATTTTCTTATGAAAAGTCCATGATAAATTTTATAATGAGTTGATATACAAAAATTAGTGGCAAATAAATTAGAAATTAATAACAAAAAGTAAAACACCATCTCCTCTAAAGTACAGAAGCAACCCAGCACACAAATGCGATTGCATTCTCCCACGCACTTGTTCTAAATGTAAGCCAATCTACAAAACACAATTCTGACAAAACAGAAATATATAGGAAAAAGTCCACAATTAAATTGTTTGTAGGATTTGATCTTTTTAAATCTACTTTATTTGGGGTTCTTTAATGCCTCTACTTCCTTTCCAATCCACATACCCTAGATAGGAGAGGAAAAAAGGTTAATAGGGGCAAGAGAAATAGACTTTGGACTCAGATCCTTGGCCGTATTCCACCCATTGTTGTCAGGATTCCAAAAGACCCATTAAAGAGAAAACCAGAAATTAAGGAGAAGCGACTGCAGCAGCCAGAACCTTGATGTGTTCTCTGGAGCATTTGTCTCTAGGAGCGTCTTGAAACAGAGAGATGAACGGTCATGTGACACAAAGCAATACAAAAGCCAAGCCTCTGTTTTCTGGGCTATATTTATCTGCTATCAGAGTTGGTATCAGGATGTTTATGGACTTGTAAAGACCATGCCCTCACAAGAGGCAATTTCTCTTTCTAGCAGACAAACATCACACACCCTCACACACGTTGGTTTCATATCCCACACTTGGGATCAAAACAAGCACATGTTTTCATCCACTACAATTGCTGTTATTATCAAGCATTAAAGGACAGTTAAGGAGTAATCCAATCACTTTTTAGCAAAAAACTAATAAAAATAACCTTAAGGAAAAGCATGTGAAGAGCCAACAAAATATAGATTTAAATCAATTGGACTACAATAATAAGAACTGATTTTGTCTGCTAAATTTTGCAGCCTTCTATGTCATATTTTTGTTGGTAATTTCTAGCAGTTTTTCAGCATGAAAGGTAGTTATTGTTTATTTAGTTTGTTTGCTTTTTTCTAATTCTGAGATAAGTTGATCCTGCATCCTTCCAAAGATACTCAAGGTCAGCTCAGACCCAGTATGAGCTTGAGATGATTTCCTGGCTAATTTTATTGTCAGATTGACACAACCAAAGGCCACCCAGTAAGAGAGATCCTCAATTGGAATATTGTCTTGACTGATGTAGGAGGCCTGAGTCCACCAAGGCCAGCACTATCCTTGCACAAGTAAGCCTGGGCTGTATAAGAAAGCTAACTGAACAGGAGAGAGCACACCTGTGGTAAGCAGAAATTCCTCTGTGTTTTCTGCTTCCATTTCTGATGGAGTTCCTGTCCTGACCTTTCTTGGTAGGGTTTTGTGACCTGGTATAAGTCAAACAAACCCTTCCCTCAGCAAGACGTGGTTGGCCATAGTGTAGCATCTGAAATCTAAGAAGGACTGATGTGTGACCCGGTGAACTGTGGTACCATCTTGAACCATCTCATTCTCATTATAAAAGTTCTCTGCCAGGTATGTGGTAGCCTACCTTGTCCTATATGTGTAGTGAGGGTTCCCCACTCTGAGCTGTCTCAGATCACTGTTGTTCTCCAAGCTTCTGCTCCAAGACTGGTACTGTTTTTAATAATGATGATGATGATGATGATCCTTCCAAAAAAAACTTCACAGCAGGCTTTCGCAGTGCATCACTAGAACAAGGGGTCAGGATAATGACCTGCTGGGGGTTTCCCTGTATACTGCAGGATGCTTAGCAACATTTCCACTCCTGCTTACATGATATAACACATCTGAAGTGTGTGTGTGTGTGTGTGTGTGTGAGAGAGAGAGAGAGAGAGAGAGAGAGAGAGAGAGAGAGAGAAAGAGAGAGAGAGAGAGAGAGAGAGAGAGAGCACTAATGCAGTCATGGGTGCATGAGTGTGTGGAGGCCAGAGCTTGACATTGGATGTCTTCTTAGATCATCCTGTACCTTATTTTCTGAGAGAGATTCTCTCCCTGAACCTTCTGACCAGCATGCTAGTCATCCACTTGTCATCACTAGGGAAAAAGACAGGGACCTCTGTGCCCAGCTTTTTACAGGGAAGCTGGAAATTTGAATTCATGTCTGAGTGCTTCTGGTACAGTTCTTTACCTACTGTGTCATCTCCCCAGGCCTGCGTCTCCACAGCCTTCATAACTGAAAGTGTCCCTAAACATTGTTGAATGTGCGGAGGAAATCCTCCTCAGCTGAGAACAACCCAGAGGGAGCACAGAGCAGCTTCCTGCTGAGCTGGTCTTTTCATTTTGTGTTCACAGAATTCAAAATCAAGAGCAAATCGATCTCCTCTGAGAAAGCTCCCTGAGATCTTCTGCCTTCTTTGTTCTCCCACCACTTCCTCGTGGTGCTAACAATAAAATTCAACACCCTGTAAGTCCTCCTTGTCTCGTCCACAAAATCAGGTCATCCTATCACCCACAGTGCTTGTTACATATTAGCTAGATATTTAAATCATTCATCTAGGATTGCCCCTCCTCAAAGGCAGGTTAGCTTATGGATACTGAAGCACCAACTAAAGACCATGCATGATCTTGACCTAGGCCCCCTATGCATATCTAGCCAATGGGCAGCTTAGTTTTCATGTGGGTCCCCTGAGTAAGTGGAGGAGGGGCTGTCTCTGAAATGAACCTGTTGCCTGCTTTTCAATCATTTTCCCCAGGTGGGGCCACCTTGCCTGGCCTCAGTGAAAGACTCAGTCCTAATGTGACTTGATGTGCTGGGATGGCGTCTCCCCTTTTCTGAGGAGAAGGGGAGGGAGGATAGGGGGAAGAAGGTAGAAGGGTTGGACTGGAAGGATAGTAGGATGGGAGCTACAGTATACATATGAATAAATAAATAAGCTTATATATTAAAAATAAATAAATAAAACTTAGTCATTGCGGCACCACAAGTGCAATGACAGCAACCACAGTTCTCTGTGTGGTTCACACAGAGTGGGCGTTTCACAAGCTTGACACTTGGCATAGTGTTTCATATATGATTTTATGTAAATCCTCTAATTAACCCCTTGATAATTTTGCAAATAAATATGAAAAAGAAAATACATGGTCTGCTAGTGTTATGTATAACTAAAAGTAATTGTCATGTAATAAAATTATTTTGGTGACTCATGCCGGAACTCATTTATGTTTTGGGTGTAGGCTCAATTTTCTTAACAATTATACTTTATTATGAACACACTAACGGTGTACCTCCTTTACAACCTGACTAACCCAAACAACAGGAAAAGGAGATTAAAGAACACAATAATGAAACCTGAAGGATATCAGTTCCGAGAAATGATCCTTGTGGCATAGTCAGCAGGCTCTCAGCACACCCGCAATTCAACTAAGGTTGTTGCTGGAACCTAGAACAACAGTCGAGGCCAAGAGCCTCAGCCAGACCCCAAAGCCTTAAAGCCCTCCCTGGAGCACTTCTCTCTAGGAGAGTAGGAGAGTCTGTCAAAGTGTAGTGATGAACAGTCAAAACATTTATATATATATATATGTGTGTGTGTGTGTGTGTGTGTGTGTGTGTGTACATATATATGTGTGTATCCTCTCAGACTCTCTACTAGGATGTTTTCAGCTGGCAACATCCAAGCTCCCCCAGGAAGTGGTTTGACTTCTAAATGGAAAAACATCCTGCTCTCTCACAAGTCGGCTCCCCATCCCACACTTGGGATCAACACAGAAACATGTCTATCTCCCCTGCATATGGGTGTGACTTACATGCTACCCCCAGTGTAAACACTTTCATAAGCACGATCTAATTTCAAGAGAGAGGAAATTGTCAGGATCCTAATGCTTGTCATGGGCTCCCTTCTGCAACGAGTGGAAATTTGTCTGTTCAGGACTGTCACACAACCACATATCTTTCTATCGTTCTTTTTTAAGTTTCTTTTTCTTTACATTGAAATGATACATGTGAGATATTGGCAACAATGCTAATTAAGCTAATTAAAAGTATGTAAGTCTTTTTATTAGCAGGTGACAAAGAGATGGTTTATGCCTCTGAAAGTCTCTTGGTACCAAAGCTCAGAGGTACAGCATTTTTTAAAGATAAAACCACAATTACAGTAGTGTTTGAGGTGGGTCAGAGCAACTCTATCTTTTTCAGAGCTTAACAGTATTTTTCAGATACCACATGACAATTATCTTTTATTTATACTTCTTCTTAGTTATTTTAGTTTTGTGTTTTAGCCTGCATAAACATGAATTATTCTGGTTAATAAATCTGGACCATGGTCAGAGTCATGGACAGTCCAAAAACATTGCCAATGCAGAGGTGGCTGTTGGAGATAGGAGAGACTGAGGCATGTCTAGGCAGAAATACCACCAGGACAACCTGGCATCATCTTAGCCATTTCAGTGTATTTTTTTTCTTTTTTTTAAATTTTTTAGTATTAATTTATTCTTGTTACATCTCAATGGTTATCCCATCCCTTGTGTCCTCCCATTCTTCCCTCCCTCCCATTTTCCCCTTATTCCCCTCCTCTATGACTATTCCTGAGGGTGATTACCTCCCCCTGTATATGTTCAAAGGGTATCAAGTCTCTTCTCGGTAACCTGCTGTCCTTCCTCTGAGTGCCACCACATATATAGTCACTTGATTTTTGACAAAGAAGCCAAATCCATTCAATGGAAAAAGGATAGCATCTTCAACAAATGGTGCTGGTCTAACTGGAGGTCTATGTGTAAAAAAATGCAACTGGACCCATATTTGTCACCTTGCACAAAACTCAAATCCAAGTGGATTAAAGAACTCAACATAAAACCAGAGACACTAAGTCACTTAGAAGAAAAAGTGGGGAAGAGCCTGGAACATATTGGCACAGGAGACAACTTCCTGAACAGAACACCAACAGCCCAGGCCTTAATGTCAACCATTAATAAATGGGACCTCATGAGGCTGAGAAGCTTCTGTAAGGCTGGAGACGCTGTCAAGAGATCAAAGCGACAGCCTACAGACTGGGAAAAGATCTTCACCAACCCTACATCTGACAAAGGTCTAATATCCAAAATATATAAAGAATTCAAGAAGCTAAACACCACCAAACCAAATAACCCAATTGAGAAATGGAGCTTGGAACTAAACAGAGAATTCTCAACAGAGGAATATCAAATGGCTGAGAAACACTTAAAGGAATGCTCAACCTCCTTAGTCATCAGGGAAATGCAAATCAAAACAACTCTGAGATTCCATCTTACACCCATCAGAAAGGCTAAGATCAAAAACTCAAGCAACACCACATGCTGGCGAGGATGTGGAGAGAGAGGAACACTCCTTCATTGCTGGTGGGAATGTAAACTAGTACAGCCACTTTGGAAATCTATCTGGTGCTATCTCAGAAAAATGGGAATAGGGCTTCCTCAAGACCCAGCTATTCCACTCCTTGGAATATACCATTTCAGTGTATTTATGAGTGTATTGCCTGAGTGTTTGTATACATATCAGAAGGTTGTAGAAGTAGGGCTGTAACTGTCTTTACTCTCACTGTCGTAAAATACCCTGACAAAGTAAATTAAGGGTGGAAAATCTTATTTGTCTGCATTTTGTCTTATTTTTGCCTGGTAGTGTTTATTTTGGTTTTTTTGTTTTGTTTTGTTTTGTTTTGTTTTGTTTTGTTTTGAGATACTGTCCATAGTGGTGGTAAAGAAAAGGCAGCAGGAGCTGGAAGCAGCTGCCACATTACATCAGAAGTCAAGAAGAATGCAAGAAGTCATGTGCTCAGGTCACCTTTCATTTTTTTTTTTTTAAGCCATGCAGGATTCCAATGTATAGAGTGATAGCACTCACAATAGGTGAGTCTTTCCATTTCAATTAACTTAATTAAGTTTATCCCCGAAAGACAGGGCTGGAGACCTGACGCCCAGGTGATTTGAGATTTCATCAAGTTGACCATTGAGAATAACTATCACAATCACTTGACCTCTGTCTTCTCCTCGTGTACTCATTTGCCCTTTGACCCTCCATCATAATTGATACAACATGAGTCACCACTGGATACAGCTTCCCAATTACAGTCCGCTCTTCCCCCAAAACCATGAGCCAAAATAAGCTTTTATTTTATAAATTATCCAATTTTAGTCATTCTGCTGTAGCAAGAGAAAATGAACTAAGACAGTGGGTTATTCTGGGACTCATTTAAACATAATGACATAGTAATCTCTATTACCCTGGGACAATTATCAGCACAATTTAGAGACTGCTAATAAGCCAAAGTTTCATCAAAATTTATGACACTATCAGTCCCACCCTTGGCTAGAAAGCTGACTACTGAAGCAATGCTTTGCAAAGTGGCATTTTTAGCTAGGGGGAAAAAAACACAGTTAATGTGATTGACGATGAAATTGCTGGCATCAGAAACTAGAGGCTATGTGGCTTAAACCTTTCAGGGTGTTAGTGGAGGTGTATTCATCCTTTCACATAACTTTTAGTCAAAAGATGCAACCAAAATCACTAATAGACAGGTCTTTACCACATAGTAGAAAAGTTTTCCTAGATGTCAAAAACTAAATGTCTTTCTTTGGGTCTTATAAAAATAATCCAATTTTTTCTGTATTTCCAATTAAAAAAATAGAAGGGAATTTTGACCATTCTAAACTTATATTGCTTGAAGATATTTATTTTTAATGAATGGAATATAAAGTTATTGTTACTTCTGTCTCCTTCTCTCTCTCTCTCTCTCTCTCTCTCTCTCTCTCTCTCTCTCTCTCTCTCTCTCTCTCACACACACACACACACACACACACACACACACACACACACAGCGTCAATGTGAAATACATAAGTTATCAATACTAACCTGCTCGTACTGCCAGCCTCTCTTAATTATAAAATGAAATATGAAGAATCCAAAGAAATACTACACTTATCCTGAACAAAAAGGTGGGTTTTTCATAAGCATGTTGACGGTTCATGAGCACGAATCTTTTAGAAGCTTTCAACACTTGAAATAACATGATCTATGAAGTAGCATTCAGACAGATAGGAAATTCTCTGTTCTTACATTTAAAATGCTGAGATTCATGGAAGCACCAGGAGCTCCAACCTGAACGACTTGAAATAACCAATGGAAGTTCAGACTCTCTATTTCTGAAGATAAAATGTTCTGCTGTTTTAGGTCTGCATGATGCAAACATGGCTATCTTTGCTCTCATTTCCAATATAGTCTGACTTTTGCAACTATTTCAACACTTCTGCACACCTGAATCTCCATCTTTTCAGCTTTCCCTGGCACAACCAGGGCACTGAAGTTGCTACTTCCTCCATGTGATCACCAGCATGCTGAAATATCATCTTTTTCACTCTCAGGATTATTAATAGAAGCAACTATAATAGTACGGCTGCAACCATGGCAGCAGTAGCAGTAACAGAGCAAGATTTATTAGGCAGTACGAAATGCACAAATTTAAGTCTCAACCATGTGATAAAGATCCTATGTTTCTGTCTGGAGAAATGGAGTTTAGAAAGATCGACAGACATATCTAGGCTACCTGGGTGTTACTATCCTACCAAGAAGAGACTTAACACCCTATGAGCATATACAGGGGGAGGAAATCCCCCTCAGGAACAGTCATAGGGGAGGGAAATAAGGGGAAAATGGGAGGGAGGGAAGAATGGGAGGACACAAGGGATTGGATAACCATTGAGATGTAGCAAGAATAAATTAATAAAAAGTTTTTTTTAAAGGAAAAAAAAGAGTCAGCTGCTGTTTATAACAATGTTTACCTTCTGACGCTAATGTCTGGAAACTGACTATACTTTTTGAGAAGACAATTCTGCTTTCATGTGATTCACATGACTCTTGGGCAAACTGGAGCTTCTCCAGGAAGTACCTCATCTGCTTTGTTGCATTATCTGACTAGCTTTTGAGCCCTCCTGTGTTCTCCTTTGTCTCCTCATCCATATGTCACACCATGTGGACAGATGACTAAAATGAGGAAGACAAATAGAATCCAAGAGGAAAGAAAAAATGACTCTTAAGATAATGACAGAGTCATTCCCCTGTTGTTGTTGTCATCGTCGTCGTCGTCGTCGTCATCACCATCATCATCTACAATCTAGAGAAAGTTATGGGTCCATGCTTGGTTGTCGGTTACCAGCATATACTGGGTTGTAATTGTTGTTTTTCTGTTGCTGCATTAAAACCCCATGATCAAGACAATTTGTAGAAGAAAGACTGTATTTGGCATAAGTGTCTACAAAGGTAAAGTGGAAGCATGGCAGCAGGGGCAGGAAGAAAACAGAGGGCTCACATCCTGAACCACGAGCAGGAAGCAGAAGAACTGAGAATGGCAAGACTAAACTCTCAAAGCCTGTCCCTAGAGGCTTACTTCCTCTAACAAGGCCACACCTCCTGACGGTAGCAGATGTAACATGGTTTTGTTTGTTTGTTTTGAGGGGTGTGAAACAGACTTGTGTATGTGCATTTAGTGTTTGTCCACTGAAAACAGACTGGTAAGACGGTGTGTGATGTTTGTCCACTAGAAAGGGAACTTCCTCTTGCAGAGGCATGGTTTTTGCCAGTTTCAAAGCACCCTGTATGAATTATAGCAGAGTATAAATAGTCCAAGTAACAAACATCAGTCACCTTTTGCATTACTTTGATTCGCTTGGCTTTTCATCTCTCTGCTTTGAGATGCTCCTAGAAAGAAATGCTCTAGAGAACCCTTCAAGGTTCCAGCTACTGACCTGGGTTCTGCCTACCACACTTGCAGTGACTTTTGCTGAATTTCTGGTTTGATGTCTCTGGAATCCTGATGACAAACAGTGGGATTACCCCCTAAGGAACTGAGTCTAAAAAAGGTCTACTTCTGTCCCCGTTAACCTTCTTTCTCTCCTATGTAGGGTAGATGGGTTGGAAGGGAGGTAGAGTCCTTAAAGAAACCCAAGTAAAGGTTTTTTTTTTTTTTAAAGACCAAAGCCTACACCTCATCTTACCCAAATAGCAGCACCAACTAGGTGGTTCTTAAGACTGGAAAACATTTTGCTCAGATCACGACATTCTACTTCCTGACACCCCATAGGCTTGTGGTCATCTCATAATGGAATATACATTTAGTTAGATTTCAAGAATCTCAACACTCTTTATAGGTTCAAAATCCAAAGTTTCAGAGTAGGGATTCAATGTTTACTATTGTATTATCCTTGGTTAGTGCAATAGTTTGAGCAGATCCCCCTGGACCCCGATCCACCCATTATGATGTTCTCCTTATAGGTTTCTAGGACCCTCTGGGTCCTTCTATTTTCCCATCTCCTATATTTCCTAGAGTCTCTGTAGGGTATCCTCACATCTATTCCACTCTCTTGGTAAGTGAAGACTTTCGTGGGACATGCCTTTTGGGCTAGTGCTCAATTATAGGTGAGTATATACCATGTGAATATTTCTGCTTCTGGGTTTACTCACTCATTATGATTAGCTCTAGTCCCATCCATTTGTTCACAAATTTTGGGATTTCCTTGTTTTTAATAGCTGAGTAGTATTCCAAATAGTGTAAATGGACAGGACATTCTCCATAGTCATGTGGAGAGTGGGGACTGACTTTGACATGAACTCTGGTGCTCCATATTTGACCACCTCCCCTTGGTGGGGAGGCCTGGTAGCACTCAAAGGCTAAGCAGGCTACCAACATGAGACTTGACAGCCCATGACCACACAGTGGGGGAGGAGGTCCCTCTGGGTCATAGAACTAGGGGAGGGGAATAGGGTGAAAGAGGGAGGGAGGGAGGAATGGGAGAATATAAGTGATACGATAACAATTGAGTTGTAATCTGAATAAATTAATAATTTTTTTTAAAAATCCAAAGTTTCTTCTGAGTCCCAAGCCAGTCTCTTAATTATAAATCTCTCTAAAATAAAAAGCATATTTTCAACATGCAGTCACACAATTTACATTAGCATTCCAAAAAAAAAGGAGAAATGGAATTAGAATGAGAAAATACCAGAGTGAAGCCAAAAGACCAACAGACCAAATGTCAAATCTTGTAGCCCCAAACCCTATGTCAGTGGGCTTAGATAGCCCTGCCCTTTCAATTTTTCTGCCTGCAACACACAGTTTTTCTTTAGGTTGGTTCCACTCTTTGTACACAGCACGCCTTTGCACATATTTCATGGCTCTGGAATCTCCAACATCTTAAGTGTCTCTAGTGCAATCTAGGCTTCATTTCCACAGCTTCACACAATGTCCTCTCCAGACCTCTGTCTCTCTCAGAGACTTTAAACAAGCACTGCCCTGACATGCATTACCTCTCTGTAACCAGAAGAATTCCACAAGCCTTTATGTGGTATCCTCCATGACTCTATGTCAACACCATGTGAGTGGCATTGTCAAGTTTAGCTGCGATTTTCAGATGGACCCTGACTGCCTTGAGTCACATTTGGAGGAGCTTTTGATATTTGTTCATACCCAAAAGCAGAAAATTCTTTAGGCTTTTTGTTTCATAAGTTAAAAGTTTAGCTAGGTGGAGTTTTACACCAAGGACATAGCTTACTTTTCCCCTATGCTGATGAGATGATGAGATATCTCTGTGTCTTTTTCGGCACAAGCATTGACTTCAGCATTAAGTTTTCTGGTGCTTTTTTCCTTTTTAAACTGTACCTTTTGTATTTTTTTTCTGCTCCACCTGCATTTTTTTATTGCTGACCTGCATAAAAGTGATTATGGATAAACATTCAACAGAATTGATATTATGCTATCTTGAAAATTTCTCCACAATCAGGCAAGTCCTTAAGACAAAGGCAGAAAAAGAATACATTATTTTTTTACCAAAACACCACAAGAATAGTCCCTAACATTGCTAATTGCACTGAAACCACAATGCACTGAAAACTATTGTCTTCCAAGCTCCTACTAGGATGGCCCACTAAGCTCTGCTTACAGCACTCAACTGATTTTCTAATCCAAAGTCTCAAAGTCTTCCACAGTCCTCCAACATACTGCAAGGTCAGGTCTGACACAGCACACCCCAATCACTCTAGAAACTTTTGTATTAGTTACTCTTCTATTGCCATGGTAAATGATAAAACCCCCTGACTAAGACAATCCATAGAAGAGTATGTTTGGGCTTATTTGTTCCAGAAGAATAAGAGTCTATAATGGCCTAGTGAAGGTGTTGCAATAAAATCAGGGCTCATGTTTTGAACCACATACGTGAAGAAGAGAACAAACTGTAAATGGCATGAATCTTTTAAACTCTCAAAGCCTATTCACAGTGACACATTTCTTCCAACAAGATCATACCTCCTGATCCTACTCAGACAGACTTACCAACGAAGGACCAAGCATTCAAGCATCTGAGGGTGTGGGAGACAGCTCATTAAAACTACCATATGGGTCCTAATGGGAAGCATTGAGACAATGTTAAGACAGAAATAACTCAGAGACAACATTAAGGCAACCTGTGTGATTACCTACCACCTATGCTATACCTTTTTCATAGATCTTGATTTTCCTATTTTATTTGCATATGAGATAGAAATCATTTTGGGGAGTAAAATACAAAGTTATAGTTTAATGTTTTGCTTTTTATGTGGAAATGGGAAATGACAACCCTTGATCTAATATATAAATCCAAATGAAAATATATTTATGATCCATTACTATGCAGATTTTCTTAAAAAGGAATAAATATGGAATTACTGCATATCTGCTCAAGGCTTGAGAGAATCTCTAAAGTTAGAGATCGTTCAGCTGTTTAAAGTTAGATCTCTAAGATTAGAGACTTTTGTATCTGGTTTAAGAAAAACATAACCTGGGTTTTTTTTTTTTAACCTCAGAGGACAAGTTCTTAAATTCTAAGATACTCAGGGAAGTTTTGACTCATTGCATTGAGCATTAACCATGACACAGAATGAGAAAATAATTACAAAGTTACTCTATATGACGTTTTGTTGTAATCTATCCATAATTACCTAATCTACGTTGGAAAATCCTCAAATTAGCATGAGGAAACGATAATATCAGCTTACAAATCTGCTTTATAAGAAACCATTTCTAGTCTTTGGAGATAATGTTGGAATCCAAAACTGTGGTACTCAATTAGAGAATTATTGCTGTAACTTACACTAAATTATTTTCATAATTAAAATGAACATTGAGGAGTACATGCATTTCTAACTTCATTTACTGATAATACGTTACAGTGTCAGGTGAAATGTACATCTGGTCTTTAGTTCAAGTTTCCAGTACAGAGCTTCAAACCTGTTGACATTTCCTGGTTAATAGGAACTAATGAGTCAATGCTGGGCAGACTTCTGGAGGAAAGACTTGCCCCAGAAAGATCAGCTTAGAAGATTCCAACCTTTCAACCCATCCTTACCGACCTGGAATGGGAGGTTATAGAGATCTAGCTAACTAACAACCAGCTGCGTCAGAAGGTACGGTCACCATAAACTTCCCCCAAAATTTGTTGGAGAGATTCTCAATTAGCAAACATATACTCAGATGCTGGAAGCAACCCAGTTGTACAGAGACAGGCATCTGCACCTGCGGCCCATACAGATCCCTGCATATATGCTTTATCTCTGTTTATGACAGCCTATTTAAGAATCTACCAAGCATAACAAATGTCTCCCTGACTTCTGTGAGTTATTCTAGCAGGCAATCTTACCTGAGGAAGGCCCACAAAGCCTGTCATTTATAGCCAAGGTGAGAGTGGCCTGTGAACCAATTTTTGAGAGGAGCATCTAAAGCTGGAGTGGAAACAATTATTTAAACCCTTAGGTTTTCATAGAATCCGAGAGACATCAGAACTGATGAGGAGCAACAAGTAGTTATGGAGGGGGCAGGTAGAAGCCCGGCATCTGGTCACAGAAATGTTGAGTGTGAGTACAGAGAAACTCAGTTCATTTTTATTTTCCATATGACCAATGTGCACAATATTGTACATAATATGTATGCTCTGTAGAAAATCCTGTACATTTTTCTCAATCAAAAGGTTTTCTACTGGGAATAAGACAAAACTAAAATGTTGGGCTAATGCCTTTGCACACTGTTTAAACATTATCCTTGTATATTCAAATGATGATTTCTGTGCTAGTGCAGATCTATCACAGGCTGAACTTTGGCACTGTAATTTTTATGAGTCATCTTCTGTCTCCATGTTTTGTGAGCATTGTTCTCCGTTGCTTTCTGATTGGTTTTAGTAAAAATCTAATGGCCAATAAACTGAGGTGGTATTAGGATCCTGGACTTCAAGGACCAAAGGGAGGTCTCAGACGGGAACCAAAGAGAAGGGACTTGCTGACCGCACACAGAGCAAGAAGCAGGCCAGAACTGAAGAAAGGGTACTAAGGAGGCACGGGGCAGGGTTTAGATGAATGTGAACAAGATAACTGAGTTACAAGCTTGGTGTGAGCAAGCCTCGCTATAAGGCCTAGGCATTCATAAATAAATATAAGACTCCATGTCATTCTTCAGGAGCTGTTGCCTCAAAGAAAGTCCCGTTTTACCCTATAAAGCCTCAATTTGAATCGAATAAAAAGCTATCACAAGATATGTTCTATAAAATATAATTCTCTTCACAAAAATATTCTCTCTAATCCTTGGACTTCAGCTATTTTGTCTATTAAATATAAATATGGTACCAAGCACAGATAATTATGAGACAAATTAATTAAACACATAAAAACAAAGCTGCAACCCTCCAAATATCACTCAAAGCTCTCAAAGAGCATGAAGCAACCATTTCAAATCATAACAGAAACATATTTCTGAGTATACTACGGTTTAAAAACCCTTAGGTTAAGAATTCCTGAATATATTTTTTTCTTATATTGTGTTCACTCATAATTTGTTCCAATACATAGAAAGAAGGCCTTGCTAGTCTCCCTCAAGCCTATTCTTTTGGCTAGGAACATCAGTCTTTCCTTCACCCTGCAACAACCCCTGCAGCTCATTAAGTGCAAAGAAAGCTTGTGGTTAATTTCAGAACTCCAGGTAGACTTTGGCCTCTTTCATTTCATTGTCACCCATTAGCAGCATGGTCTTCCTCCTATTCTTACTGTTCAGTTCTTATTGCCTTTGGTGTGATCTCTCCCTGATGCTTCGCTGGTTTTTAACAGCACAAGTGGCATTTAGTGACCTGCCCTGGCTTTGACATTCAGTTACAGCCTCCATTAAAGGCAGACTAATTAGAGGGAGGGGCGTGTTTGGTCCAGAATTAATGAGAGAGCGTGCAGGAATCAAAGCATAGCATTGATTGTCTGCAGTGCTGGGATGCAAGTTTAGCCTCACTGTTTGGACATGAGGGTCATGATTATTGACCCAGCTATGCATTAGTGGTTCTCCTGTGTCCACACCAGTGACCAGATCCATTTTAATCAGTGCTATATGTGTGTTAAAGTTTGTTTTCTTTCATTTTGGAAATGAATTTTATTTGAGTAACATGGGAGGACTTCATCAATGTGAAGTTACCACAAAGCTAAGATCCGGGGAGCATCAGATTGCCTGCTGCCGTGCTCCTTTTTAAACTTAATTCACCCAGTTACGTGACATATTTTCTTGGCATAGAAATAGCAATAGCTTGACAATGCTGGCATCTCTTCTATATAATCATCACGCCATCTCCACCTTGAGCTGATCTTTTCTATGGATTAGTAGGGCAGCCTGGATTGTAGACATCAACTCACTCCTAATGAATATATGCCCAGTGACCTCCATCTTCCTCCCATCTGTCGCTTATACTACTCACACACCAACCTACGCCCTGGGTCACAGCAAAAGGCCCAGAGATGAGTGAGCAGAAATGTGTGAGTCTAAAAATTAGCTTGACTTTTAGACAAGGTTCATTCTCTAGCCCTGACTGGCCTCCTGGGACTCAATATATAGATGAAGCCAGCTTCAGACTTGCAGTGACCCTCCTGTCTCTGCCTCCCCAAGACTGGAATTACAGGAGTAAGAAGATATAATACTCAAAAGAACTACAATTTGTTAAGCAAGTGTAAAGCTGAATTAAGGCAGTGGCTGGTTTTTTATGTTTGTTTGTTTGCTTGCTTGCTTTTTTAATTCATTTTCATCCTTCTATGTATCACATGCTTGTTTGTGTCTGTGCTGGAAGAAGCCAAAGAGGACATCTGAACCCCCAGAGCTAAAGTTATAGGTGGTTGTGAACCACCCAGCATGGATGCTGAACTTGGGTCCTCTGGAAGAGCAGCCTTTTAACTACTAGGCCATGTCTACAAAACCAGGGAGTGGTGTTCAAAAGTTATGTGTTTCTATAATCAAAGGGTGTGTTTAAATGAATGCTATGGAAGATTTAGTATTTGGTGACTGTTATCCAGCTCCCATGTAATGCTGCCACCGCTGGCCTATTACCCATATCTGAAGCAACAAAATGAGAGAAAACTCAGGGCCTTCAACAAATATTCCATTCCGTTTTCTTCCCCTACATTCCATTTGACTTTTTATCTACTATGAGACATCGAACTGCAAAACAAAGCCCAAGCACACTACCATTCATTCTCAACCCCTTGGGTAAGATTCCTAAAATGTTTTTTTTTTTAATAATAAATAGAGAATCTTATGGGCATAAGCTTAGAGAATGTGTAAGAAACAAACAACGGTTCATTTGCAATACAGTTGCACTTTAGATGGGTTTAAGCTTCAGATAAGCACAGGGCACTGGGTTCTCTCTCCCAGCAGATACATGATGGTCTAAGAAATTGTGCCTTCTTGAATTATCAGCCCTAGGAGAAGAGGAAATAGGGAATCATGGTCAGAGTTATAAAAACTGACCCTTTGAAATTCAGTTCACACACCCACTATAGTGTCCAAGTCCACATCCACCCTTGCAAGATCATAAAGTAATCTGCCTACCTTTCTCCACGCTAAGTCTCCAGCACTTGTTCTATAAAGTTGAGGTCCCATTCCTCACAAAGGCAGGGAGTAAATTGATCTTGAAAACGCAAGGGGAAAGTTGGGAAAAGAAAGGGGATTAGTGGAAGTGTGAGGAAAATGAAAGTGTGAGGTTAATAGAATCAAAATATATTATGTACCTGGATAAACATTTCAAAATGAAACACATCATTTTATGTAATGAATACATGACACTAAAAACATAAAATAAAAGTGAATATGTGAAAACATTCTTTTAACTTTATCATATTCATAAAAAGAAATGACAGAATATATGTAAATTATATCAATCTATGTTAATGAATAATAATGACCTCTATAAAGAAATTGCCACTTATCTTTACTCAAGATGACTTTCTGTAATTCTGTGTAATGGATATGATTGTGTGGGGACTAATTATTAAGGAAAGAAAGGAGGGTAGTGTACTTCATTATGAAAAAAAAGTCTTTGAACTGGTTTTTCTTCTTTAATTCATTCACCTTACAAAGCTCTTTGGAAATCCAGAGCCCCTTGACTCCTCTATATGGGAGGCAAAGTGACTCTTTTGGAAGGTCCTCACTTAACTATCTCAAGATGCTTTTGTGCCCCTTGTAGCTTGTGTTAAATCACTCCACCTTAGCTGGACATGTCAAGCTTAGCTTGTGTGTTTTTTAAGAATCCTTGAGTACCAGTCTATTAGTGAATCCTCACAGAGGGCTTTACCTGCTAGTGGAAGGTCTTCTATCAGGAAGATTTACAAACTGTCAAGGGAGCTCTATGAATGACAGAACTGTTCATTCTGTACCCCTACATTCTCCATTGTCCATCACTCAAACAGTGACAATACACACATGTACAGTTACACGGTGACCACAATCACACTGCTTGCAAATGGCCACCATGCCTTCCACTATTTTTCTGCACTATTTTCTCTCCTCTCCTCTGCTTTCTGAACCAACTGTGTGCATATGTGAAAAAGTTCCTGACACTGGTCATTTGCCTGTCAGTATTAGTCAAGCATTATGTCCTCTAGGTTCATGCTACATCATTAACTGTCTGGCTCTTCATTCAAGTCTCTTCACCTACCTCTCTATTACATATTTTCTTACTGCTGTAGTATGTGGTGCCTGCGCCACCGCGGTACTGAGTCGAGGGCGAGGGGCTGTGGATTTAACTCATGCACACATACACACACACACACACACACACAATAACACAGAGGGTCCTTCATGCTAAGAGAGCAGCAGCCGCAGCAGCAGTGGTTTATTCTTCTTCTTCCCAGAGGTCCAAAGGGCCTTCTTATAAGCAGCAAAACAGGAACCCTCCTCCCAGGTGAAATCCCTCAAGAGGTGATTGCACACAGGAGGACAAGTCTCGAGGAAGGGAGGGGCGCGTTCTCAGAGCAGTCAAGATGACTAGCTAACCAAGGTAAACACAGACATGGAAGCTGCTAGAAACAGGACATGAAACAGCAAGACAGGCAGGCAGCCCAGTCGGGCCTGGTTCCTACAGTAGTAAACTATTTGTACACTAAGAGGGAAAGATTAAGGGTATAGTCCATCATGGTAGAGAGCGCGTGACAGCTAGAGTGGCTCTAGTGGTGGCAGCAGGAGCAGTAGGCAGCTGGTCACATTGAGTCTGCAGTAAGGAAACAGTGAAAAAGGAAGATTGGTTCTCAAGTGGCCTTTTCCTTGTTTGTCACCAGTCTTTTGGCACATGCTGTCCACGTTAAGGATAGGACTTCCTTTCTGAGTCAGAGCATGCCGGGAGCACTCACCCAGACACACCACATGTGGAGCCTCTAAATTACTCCCAATCCAATCAATTGACCATCACTCAACTCCACTGTGAGCAACAGCCCAGCCAGTGAGTCATTTAATTCAGAAGTCACGTCTGTCAGAGTTAGAACTGCATTTAGTTCATCTAAGATCATTGATAGTGTTCAGTTTATGCTTTCCCTTACATCATAAACACAAAAGTCACTTTAAAATCTTGTTTTCGCTTTCCATTTCTACCTGGGGCTTGAGACATTTGGACTCTATTCATTTGTTTTTGTTTTTCTCTCTGCCCTGAGTATATTTTACATTACCTACTGCTCTGTTGCTATGGGTCATATGTTGTGAAGACTCTAGATTCTGGTAAATGACTCAAAATATGTTGTTTTGGTTTGTTTATTGTAGCAAGCAATTAATTTGTAGAGACTCAAATTGCAAATATCTCCAGCATCAGCTAAAATCTAATTTCACTTCTCTTTTCCTTAATTGGGTACCTTGCAAACTGCCTGAGCAACCAGGGTTCAGAGTCAGCCAGAGTCTTGGGCAGAGAATAATACAGAGTGGTGGAAACATGTATACATACCAATTCCCCTTGCAAGTTCTCCCTCCCTCTTTTCCATCTCCCTCGCCCCCTTCCTTCTTCCTCATTTTCCTGCTTGTGTACTTCTGTCATTTCTGTCCTCTGAAAACACATTCAAGTTTTAGGTAGTGTGTGTTCCACAGACTGTGAACTCTTTACAGGCTAAATCAGACAAACATTGGGAGACCACCATTTTGAGGATGCATTTTCAATACAAAGGTGTCTTAGGTAAGCTTACAAATTACAGAATTACAGACAAGTAGAAGCTACCAGATGCCTGCTGGTCTAGGCTTCCTGACTCCTCTCACTCAACCCAGAAGTCTCTTTGGAATCACCAATAGTGCTGGTCTAGGCTTCCTGACTCCTCCCACTCAACCCAGAAGTCTCTTTGGAATCACTAATAGTATGGTATACTGCTAAATCCAGGCATCTAATAACAGGATATAGGGTGAGAGAGAAGATAAGAGGAAAGTCTTTATTTCAGAGATGGATGTAAATGAGGAAGGGATGAAAGGATCCATAAGAATTCACCACAAAAAATTACTGAAATTGACAGCATCTGGGTAACAATGTTCCTCCTGTAGAACTCAGCCAATGAGGAACTGGGATAGGCTCTTGTATGATAAAGGGTGACTATTTGTTGTAACTGACTTAATTGTGTTTGCTTACCGGACATCTATTCTTACAAGACCATCATTCACAGTCTCACTCCAGCTGTACCCCTGGGTCTCTGCATCCATTTGTTTGGGTTTGGATCACAGTATTTATTCACCACAATTTGAAGTCCTCTCCTTTTATGAGTTGCCTCACCTCCAAAGAGTCCCAGCTAATATTCACCTGGTTGATTGAACATTTCTTTATGTTTTTATATTTTTTCTTGGAAACACAAGACTTGATGCTTAGTAAATGACTCAGTCGTGTCAAGACTGGAACCCCAATAGACTTATGTGTCCATAAACAAACAAAAATTACACTGCTATCCCTTAAAATTGGCAGTCCATAGGTTACATATGTCTCCCCAAAACCTTAACTGCATAGGAGCCATACCAATAGCAAAAGCATCCAATTAGCATACTTGGGTGTTCAAAGTATTATGTGTGGTGGAAAAATATGTCACCTTTTAACACAAGACAATTTACTGTGTATGATTCAGATCACAGGACATTTTCAGCAACCACCCAATCCATGAAATCATTTCATTTATATAGTATGTACTATATTTCATTTATATAGTATGTACTAGCATTAATCTAATTCATTTTGTTGCTTGATAATATATTCTATCTTTGTCCCTGTTACTCTCAAATACAAATTATAACATGTGTAATCTGTGTTTTATGTACATAAGCTTTGATAAAGTTTAATTTTAATGATAGTTTTATATGTATTTTGGTAGAAAATGATAAAATATTATCTACATATTTATGTATTCACAACTTATCTAAATTTTTATCCTTGTTTTTCAAATTTTCTGAGCTACATAGTGAGGTGTGAGCTACATAGTAAAGTGTGATTTCTTTTTTCAAGCTGTGACATATAATTCAAGTATAAATGGACCTTCAGAGTTCAAACTTGTGTTGTTTGAGGGTCAGCTGTCTGTGTATCTGTTTTTTATGCAAACCTCTCTGTAGCCAGACTTCTGGCTATTTGTTGTGTCCTTTTTTCTAACTCTCTATGCCACCTGTATCTTTTCTAACCCAACAGTAGGTAGGAAAGAAAGAAAGTTAGAGGTGAAAAAGGATGTCAATATCATTAGACTGCTTCCTGCTGATTAGAGGCATTGAGTTCAATGGAGAAAAAATTGATTTTTGTTGTCAGGGTATCTCCAGCCAGCAACCGGCAACAGAAGCAAACAGCAACAAGTGGAAGCAGCAGCAGGAGCAACAGTGGCAGGAGGAGCAGCCACTGCTGCATCTCTTGGGGCTCTGCCATTATATATCCTCTGAAGTGTCCCCAGAATGCCAAACATAAACTGTCCTCAGTTGGCAAAATTATGCCCCTGATAGAGCACAAGGCAAATCATCGTCAGCTGCTGTGGACGAAAATAGAAATATATTCACTTACCATTTCTATGTTTAAACAAACAAACAAAATGATCACAACTTCTATCCTTATTAATTGCAAAATTAACTTTTATTTGTATGATGTAATTTCCATCTTAGAGGCTTACTGATGAATACCCTCACTCTTTCTGGCTCTTTCTGAACTCTGGCTGGTTCAACTCCACCATTCTGGCTCAAACTCTTCTCCAAGCTGACTGATTCAAACTGGCTTCTCTTAGCTTCTGAACAAATTGTTCTAGCCTCAGTCTAACTCTAGAAATGTGTTCTAATCTTCTGGCTCCTTCTCATTCTCTGGCTCATTCTGTCTTCACCTGTGTCTAGCTTGTTCTCTCTGCAACCTGTATCTGTAAAACTGTCCTGGTAAAAACTGTCTCTGAACTCCATGAACTGAACTGCCATAATGTGAACTGCCACAGACTCAACTGAACCTAACTGCACTCAATTAAGCTTCACCAAACTGCCTGATTAATACTGTATTGTACTGAACTAAACTCTACTGTACTGTCTTCACTTCTGAACTTTCTAATGCACTATATACTCTGCTATATTATCTTCTCTATCTCTACTGTACCCTACTTTACTATCTCAACTGAAGTGGCTTCTATTTCCTGTGTGTTCTTGTAAGCGTTGAGCATATCCTATCTCTGATTCATCTGACTCTGTTAAATCTTTCTCTGGTTTGTCATTTTGTCTGCCCCTTCATTAGACATCACTTTCAAACACGGGTGCTTCCTTCCATAAACTAACTGTACTTGCATCGTTTTGGATTAAAGGTGTATACTAAAGATGTGTCTGGATTAAAGGTGTATACTAAAGATGTGTCTGGATTAAAGGTGTATACTAAAGATGTGTCTGCATTCCGGCCAGAAGGATTAGAAGTGTATGGTATGTCTGCATTTTGGCTTGATCACATAGACCTTTGGATGTAATCCCCTGCCAGAGCAGTCATGTTTCTGGATTTAAATTACTCTACAATTAATAAAGAAATTTCGACAAGAGTTGGGTGACATTCAAATAACACACAAAATGTTTACTATTGCTTTAGTAGCTGGACACTGATCTTTCGGGATATAGCCATCATAACTTTCACTCACCTAAACAGAAACAGCCTCCCAGTTTCACCTTTCATCTAACAGCAAAGAAAGTAGGCAATAAAATAGGAATGTCCTTCCACATCAGAATTCCAGGCAACTTTAGGGAAGATCCTACAAGGAAAGGATTAACACAAACAAAATTGGTACCAAACTGAATTAGTTTTAAAAAACCAATTCAGAAAAAGGATCCAAACGGTTTAAAAACATGTATGAAATTGTCAAAGAAAAAATGGAATCAATAACAAAAGAGGATAGTCACATATTTTATTACCCAAAGTAAATTGTAATTTTAAATGAAATAAAATATCATTAATGATTGGAAATCCAGACTTCGTGGCCTACTGGCTAAAGTCAAGTATCTAACTAGGCAGCCAGGAATGTACAGGAATATAAAATACATACTATTTATGCATGGTCTCCTTAAAAGGAGAAACCATTGCAGCACCTCCCTTTCCTAATTGTTCTCATCTATATTCATCTGTCAGAAATGAGAGGTGCCTTAGTGATACAGAGCAGGGTAAGAGGATAGTCTTTGACCCTACCCATTTTATATACCACCATCATAAAATTGAGAGACGGGGAGAGAAAATAATATATAAGTGGCAACAAATTCAGCTCAAAATGATGTTTCAGGCTTAAAAATCATGTTCAAATGAGATATTCCTCTCCAGTTATTTTGACTGGGAAGAAGTAGGAAAGTCGGCTAAATGTGGTATTGTCAGAATTATAAATGTGGCCTACAAAATATCTCTATGAGTTTTCTTCTATGTGAGGTATGATTTGATTTCACAGCATTTATGATTAGTGTCATTTATTTCCTTGGCAGAATTTCATTGTCAGATCTTTGATCAAATGTAATTATACTTCTGGACTTGATCCAAGAAGTTAGGATGAAAGTATTTCATTATGAAAGATAAGACTATGGACAATTTCATTCTCTTTAGGCATGTGTATTAACCCTTTATCCATTCAAGTTTCATTTCTCATCTCAACTTCTTACACTTTTAGAGGTTTTAAGGGCAGTGTTATAAGTCATATGTGTTAAAAATTGACTGGTGTGCTCTGCTTTCTGACCTATATGGTAAAGATAGTGTGGTGATGCATACCTCTTTAAGGTAGGCTGGGTGTTGCCAGGAGTTAACCTGTCTCATTCATTGTCAGTGAATCTTTAAAATAATAAAAACATTTTTAAATGCCATATTCTGCATGTCTCTGAGGATTTTGAAGACCTTATCTATCCTACCTTATCTTTCTATACAATCATATCTGTCTGTTGCACCTAAGATGTATATTTTGTGTTAAAAATAAACTAGTAATTGATATGACCACAATTTGATCAACTAATAATTAGCTTGTATAACTCATTTATCCTAAACAGCCTGCAATAGCACTATCAAAGCATTGGAAGTAAATTTTGTAATATAATTGAGTTATATGGGTACAATGCCTCATATTAGAATAGAAATATATATAATTCATGTGAAGAATAATCTTACATTTGAATTCTATACCACTGTATCTAAAATTAAACTTATTTTGCATCTATATACAAAATTCTATACCAGTGAATTAAAAATGACCTTGTGAGTGACAATTGAGGGATTAAGTTGAGGAGTAGATTCACTAACCTATTTTTTTCTATCATCCCTATTTATTTCTATATACCCCTTCTTTCCTTTCAACCCCTATCTCCAAACCTAAGAATGGAACACAAAGGAAAAGAGAGACATCCCTCAGTACAACCTAGTTTTTTCTTTAAATAAGACCAATAATCACATATAACCAATTCCCATTGATAATAACCCTCTATAGCCCAAGAAAGCAACCAAAAACCTACCTGACCCCCCTTAAAGGAAATGGGGCACCATTCTCTTAAGGTTTCTTTCGGCAGATGTGGGAAGAATAATACCTTTCTAGGGGCCTAAATAAAATTGGGGAAATGGTTAAACAAGGTTGGAGTAGGATTTGTGGCCCAGTTTCTAACTGCTGAGAAATTTCAGTCTGACATAGAGTCCTGTGTGGCACAGGCTGAAATGCTGGACCAATTGGGATTGGAAGATTTCTTCAAAGGTGTCCTAGGAGCTGTCTTGTTCTGGTGAAGAGCAGCAACTGAAGCACTTGATGCTGAAACATAAAGGACACAGGATGTCAGTGTCCAGCATGCTGAGAAGAATTTTTTTTTATTAATTTGTTCTTGTTACATCTCAATGGTTATCCCATCCCTTGTATCCTCCCATTCTTCCCTCCCTCCAAAATTCCCCTTATTCCCCTCCCCTATGACTGTTCCTGAGGGGGATTACCTCCCCCTGTATATGCTCATAGGGTATCAAGTCCCTTCTTGGTAACCCGCTGTCCTTCCTCTGCATGCCACCAGGTCTCCCCCTCCAGGGGACATGGTCAAATGTGAGGCACCAGAGTACGTGAGAAAGTCATATCCCACTCTCCACTCAACTGTGGAGAATGTTCTGACCATTGGCTAGATCTGGGTAAGGGTTTAAAGTTTACTGCCTGTATTGTCCTTGGCTGGTGCCTTACTTTGAGCGGGACCCCTGGGCCCAAATCTGCCTATCATAAGGTTCTACTTGTAGGTTTCTAGGACCCTCTGGATCCTTATACTATGCTATTCTCTCATGCTTCTCTCATCTAGAGTCCTATGGGTTGTCCTCCCCTCTATCCCAGTGGATTTTCTCGGATCGGAGCAATGACATCATTAACCAATGCCATGGGTCAAATGGATCTAACAGATATCTATAAAACCTTTCACCCAAACAAGAAAGAATATACCTTCTTCTCTGCACCCCATGGAACCTTCTCCAAAATTGATCACATCGTAGGTTACACGGCAAGCCTCAACAGATACAAGAGGATTGAAATAATACCTTGTATCCTATCAGATCACCATGCTCTTAGGCTGTAATTCAACAACAACAGACATAACAAAAAGCCTACACGTACGTGGAAACTAAACAACTCTCTGCTAAATGACACCTGGGTCAGAGAAGAAATAAAGAAATCAAGGAGTTTCTGAAATGCAATGAAAATGAAGGAACAACATACCCAAATTTGTGGGATACATTGAAAGCAGTGCTAAGAGGAAAATTCATAGCACTGAGTGCCTTTAAAAAGAAATTGGAAACATCACACATAAGCATCTTAACGACACAACTGGAAGCCCTAGGAAAAAAAGAAGCAGAAACACCCAAAAGGAGTAGACGTCTGGAAATAATCAAACTCAGGGGTGAAATTAACAAATTGGAAACTAAGAAAACAGTCCAAAGAATCAACAAAACCAAGAGCTGGTTCTTTGAGAAAATCAACAAGGTAGTCAGACCCTGACCGTTAGCCTATCTAACTAAAAGGCACAGAGACAGTATTGAAACCAACAAAATCAGAAATGAAAAGGGAGACATAACAACAGACACTGAAGAAATACAAAGAATCATAAGATCCTACTTTGAAGGCATATACAACACAAAATTTGAAAATCTTAGGGAAATGGATGATTTTCTTGATCAATTTCACTTGCCAAAGTTGAGTAAAGAACAGATAAGCAAGCAAAATAGTCCCATTTCCCCTACAGAAATAGAAGCAGTCATTGATAGTCTCCCACCCAAAAAAAGCCCAGGGCCAGATGGTTTCAGTGCAGAATTCTACCAGACTTTCAAGGGCGAGCTAATACCGATACTATTTTAGCTGCTCCAAAAGATAGAAGTGGATGGAACATTACCAAATTCATTCTATGAGGCCATAGTCACATTGATATCTAAACCTCACAAAGACTCAACAAAGAAACAGAATTTCAGACCAATTTCTCTTATGAACATTGATGCAAAAATACTAAATAAGATACTTGCAAAACGAATACAAGAACACATCAAAGATATCATTCATCATGACCAAGTAGGCTTCATTCCAGGCATACAGGGATGGCTTAATATATGGAAATCCATCAATGTAATCCACCATATAAACAAACTAAAGGGAAAAAAACCACATGATCATCTCTTTAGATGCAGAGAAAGCATTTGATAAAATCCAACACCCATTCATGTTTAAAGTTTTAGAGAGATCAGGGATACAAGGCACTTTCCTCAACATAATAAAGGCTATATACAGCAAACCAATAGCCAAAATCAAAATAAATGGTGAGATACTCAAGGAAATTCCTCTAAAATCGGGAACAAGGCAAGGCTGCCCACTCTCTCCATATCTCTTCAATTTAGTACTTGAAATTCTAGCCAAAGCAATAAGACAACAAAAGAAGATCAAGAGTATCCAAAGGGGAAAGGAGGAAATCAAATTATCCCTATTTGCAGATGATATGATAGTGTACATAAGTGACCCTCAAAATTCCACCAGAGAACTCCTATAGCTGATAAACACCTTCAGCAAATTAGCTGGATACAAAATTAACTCAAAAAAGTCTGTAGCCTTCCTATACACAAATGACAAGCTTCCAGAGGAAGAAATTAGGAAAACCACACCCTTCACATTAGCCACAAGCAATATAAAATATCTAGGAGTTACTCTAACTAAGCAAGTGAAAGACTTGTTTGGAAAGTATTTCAAAACTCTGAAGAAAGAGATTGAAAATGACCTGAGAAGATGGAATGATCTTCCTTGCTCATGGATCGGGAGAAGTAACATAGTAAAAATGGCCATCCTACCAAAAGTAATCTACAGATTCAATGCAATCCCTATCAAAATACCTACACAATTTTTTAAAGACATTGAAAGTTCAATTCTGAACTTCATATGGAAAAACAAAAAAACCCAGAATAGGTAAAACAATCTTGTACAATAGAAGGTGCTCCAGAGGAATCTCCATACCTGATCTCAAATGTACTATAAAGCAATAGTAATTAAAACAGCTTGGTACTGGCACAGCAACGGGCTGGTTGATCAGTGGAATCGAATCGAAGACCCAGATATGAATCCATGCACATATGGTCACTTGATTTTCGACAAAGAACCAAATCCAAACAATGGAAAAAGGATAGCATCTTCAACACATGGTGCTGGTCTAACTGGAGGTCTATGTGTAAAAAAATGCAACTGGACACATATTTGTCACCTTGCACAAAACTCAAATCCAAGTGGATTAAAGAACTCAACATAAAACCAGAGACACTAAGTCACTTACGAAAAAGTGAGGAGGAGCCTGGAACATATTGGCAAAGGAGACAACTTCCTGTCAGAACACCAACGGCCCAGGCCTTAATGTCAACCATTAATAAATGGGACCTCATGAGGCTGAGAAGCTTCTGTAAGGCTGGAGACACTGTCAAGAGAACAAAGCGACAGCCTACAGACTGGGAAAAGATCTTCACTAACCCTACATCGGACAAAGGTCTAATATCCAAAATAAATAAAGAACTCAAGAAATTAAACACCACCAAACCAAATAACCCAATTGAGAAATGGGGCTTGGAACTAAACAGAGAACTCTCAACAGAGGAATATCAAATGGCTGAGAAACACTTAAAGGAATGCTCAACCTCCTTAGTCACCAGGGAAATGCAAATCAAAACAACTCTGATTTTCCATCTTACACCCATCAGAATGGCTAAGATCAAAAATTCAAGCAACACCACATGCTGGCAAGGATGTGGGGAGAGAGGAACACTCCTTCATTGCTGGTGGAAATGCAAACTAGTACAGCCACTTTGGAAATCTACCTGGTGCTATCTCAGAAAAATGGGAATAGGGCTTCCTCAAGACCCAGCTATTCCACTCCTTGGAATATACCCAGAAGATGCTCCAGCACACAACAAGAAAATTTGCTCAACCATATTCATAGCAGCCTTATTCATAATAGCCAGAACATGGAAACAGCCTAAGTGTCCATCAGTAGCAGAATGGATAAAGAAACTGTGGTACATATACACTATGGAATACTACTCAGCTATTAAAAACAAGGAATTCCCAAAATTTGTGGATAAATGGATTGATCTAGAAATGATCATAATGAGTGAGTTAACCCAGAAGCAGAAAGAATCAAATGGTATATACTCACTTATATCTGCATACTAGCCCAAGGGGCATGACCCACGAAAGCCTTCACTTACCAGGGAACTGGGATAGAGGGGAGGACAACCCATAGGACTCTAGATGAGAGAAGCATGAGAGAATAGCATAGTATAAGGATCCAGAGGGTCCTAGAAACCTACAAGTAGAACCTTATAATAGGCAGATTTGGGCCCAGGGGTCCCGCTCAAAGTAAGGCACCAGCCAAAGACAATACAGGCAGTAAACTTTAAACCCTTACCCAGATCTAGCCAATGGTCAGAACATTCTCCACAGTTGAGTGGAGAGTGGGATATGACTTTCTCACGTACTCTGGTGCCTCACATTTGACCATGTCCCCTGGAGGGGGAGACCTGGTGGCATGCAGAGGAAGGACAGCGGGTTACCAAGAAGGGACTTGATACCCTATGAGCATATACAGGGGGAGGTAATCCCCCTCAGGAACAGTCATAGGGGAGGGGAATAAGGGGAATTTTGGAGGGAGGGAAGTATGGGAGGATACAAGGGATGGGATAACCATTGAGATGTAACAAGAATAAATTAATAAAAAAATAAGTAGAAAAAAAGATGTTTTTATGTCTAAATAGATGTTTTAAGTTGATAATGATGAGAACTAATAAATATTGATTTACATTCAGAATTTTAGATGCACCAAGATAAGGAAAGATGTTTTCTTCAAAGTTGTTAAATACAAATAGCCAAAACACTAAGAATGTAACATTTATATAATTCCTGATTGTGTCATGGTTTTTCTTGCAATAGGTAGTTTATTGTATATATGTGTAATAATACAAGTGCATATGTAAAGGATAAAAATGTTTAATAAAATAGTTTAATAAGAAAAAAATAAAAGTAAAACCCTTTCTTTTATCTGATCTGGAGTACACACGAATAACAATAAGAAAAGCTACCAATCTAGGAACTACTGCTCATCCAAAATGTCCTGGGTATAAACATACATCCCTAGAATATGTGACCTATGTTGGATATTGACCTTGTGTATTTTTCATATCAGTAAGGCAAGGAAAAAATAGTTATAGAAGATAAAGAAAGCAGAAGGCTACTGCCCAAGCTATGAACTACAGCCAGAGAATGTTCAATAGAGGAATTGATATTATTTTTAATTTTTTTGTCCAAATACCTTTCTCCTAAAGGTAAGAGAAACAAATGATAGTTTCTGTTTACGTAAGAACACAGCATTGCTAATAATTTCCTCATTTAGTATATGTTCCTTGAGAGTCTGTACATTTTGATCCTATTTACCCCCTACAACTCCTTCTAGATATAGCCCTCTTTCTTACCTACCAAATTCTCTCTCTCTCTCTCTCTCTCTCTCTCTCTCTCTCTCTCTCTCTCTCTCTCTCTCTCTCTCTCTCTCTGTGTGTGTGTGTGTGTGTGTGTGTGTGTGTGTATCTGTCTGTCTGTCTGTCTGTGTCTGTCTGTCTGTCTTGGTTGTATAGCCTTCTACTGGAGCATGGTTGACCTGCCAGTGGCTAAATGAGTCTCTCCCATAGGTTATCAAATGCTAAAAGCTCTTCATATGGAAATGGGACTTTAGAGCTATCTTCCCTCTCGATGCTGGAAGTTTGTCTAGTTTGAACTTGTGCAGGTCTTATACATGATATCACGACTCCTATGAGTTGAAATGTGCACTTTTCCCTGTTGTGTCAAAAAACAAAAACAAAACAAAACAAACAAAACCCAACCTGTTTCCTTGTAGTCAGCCACTGCGTCTGGCTCTTATAATCCTTTGATCTCCTCTTTCCCAATGATCCCTGAGCCATGGGATGACAGATTTGAGGTAGATGTCACATTTCGAACTAAGGATTTTGTAGTGTCTTATTCTCTGAACTTTGGTTAGTTGTAGATCTCTTTGTTAATCAATATCTATTTAAAATACAAACTTCTCTTATTTTTTTTTTAGATTATTTTTTTTTATTATTAATTTATTCTTGTTACATCTCAATGTTTATCCCATCCCTTGTATCCTCCCATTCCTCCCCCCCGCCATTTTCCCATTATTCCCCTCCCCTATGACTGTTCCTGAGGGGGATTACGTCCCCCTGTATATTCTCATAGGGTATCAAGTCTCTTCTTGGCTACTTGCTGTCCTTCCTCTGAGTGCCACCAGGTCTCCCCCTCCAGGGGACATGGTCAAATGTGAGGCACCAGAGTACATGAGAAAGTCGTATCACACTCTCCACTCAACTGTGGAGAATATTCTGACCATTGGCTAGATCTGGGAAGGGGTTTAAAGTTTACCTCCTGTATTGTCCTTGGCTGGTGCCTTAGTTTGAGCGGGACCCCTGGGCCCAAATCTGCCTATCATATTGTTCTAGTTGTAGGTTTCTAGGACCCTCTGGATCCTTTTATTTTGCTATTCTCACAAACTTCTCTTATAAGAGCTGAAAGATAGATTATTCTTTGGGTTTAACAGTGACTCACTGGAAATAGTTTAACACTGTTCCAGGTTAGTAGAGTAATGTCAAGAAAGGGAGTAAAATCAGTACCATTAAAAATCTTTGAAAGATATTAGAAGCTCAGACTTTTACAGACTTCAATTTTTTAAGCACATATCTTTATAGTCATGTCAGGTTTTCATAAAGACCAGTCAGAAGATGATTTTACTGATAGTCATTGAGTATCAAATTTCAGGCATGCCAGATAAGTAAGTTCCAGAGAGCTGTTGTATGACAAGGTGACTAAAATTAATACTGTACTGTACACTTGAAATTAGCTTAAATGGTCTAGCCAAAGTGTCTTCAATGCAAAAGTAAAAACTTATCAGAGTGAGCTGATGAATATGTTCATGGGTTTCAATGTGTTTATCATTTCACAATATTCAGTTTTGTGCTCATAATGATGTTTTGATATTGTGGACACTTGTGGACCATATATAAGGGTCTAGGATAATAGTCTGGAAAATTGGATTATCTAGTGATATAGCCATTATAGTTTGTGTAAGTGCCCTCTATGATGTTCACACCAAAACAAAATTACTTAGCAAAGTATTTCTCTGGATATGACTCCATCAGAAAGCAATTAATGTATATTTACATCTAAGTATCACATGTACTTTTTAAAAGCAAACATGGTACCTTCCCCAAGGAGAGATGGTAGGGATGATGCACATATAACATCTAACTAGATAAAACTTTATACGATGAAAGCATGAGCACAGAAATGTAGACAAGTGTTCACTTTTATCAAGTATATCTCAAAAGAGAACTGAAATAATTGGTACATTAACACACATTAGGTTTCAAATTCCTATGTAAATTACCTTCAGAAAAATGTTCTAGCCTTTATAATAGCTTGCAGTATAGTTTAGCCCATCCACAGAATCACACACACACACACACACACACACACACACACACACACACACACACACACACGTCTTCTTCTGTATCCACTTGTTTATTCTGTGTATCTACTTGGATGCCTAGTGAGCATCTCAAATTTGACTTGCCCAAATAAAACTCCTGGGATACTTATTCTGGCCTTAAAACTCTCCATTATTAATGTTCCCTACTATGACAGCGTTCAGCAAATCTTCTTGGATAAAAACTATCAACTTAATTCCCGTTCTATATTGTTCCCGTGAAAAACCAAGCCACTCTTATTACCTTCACCTAAACTAACAGAACAGCTTTGTCACTGTTATTGTTTTTACTATCTCCTGGCTCTCAACGGTTATTTAAAACATGAAAGCAAGAATTTTTTAAGTCTGGGGATGAAGATGTGCCTCAGAGGTTAAAAGTAGTTACTGGTTTTACAGAGGATGCAGGTTCAGTTCTCAGAGTCCACATAGTGGTTCACAACCATCCATAGCTCAAGTTCCAGGAGACCCAACTCCCTCTTCTGACTTCCTTAGGCGTCAAGAATGTACAGGATACACACTCATGAATGCAAAACACTCACGTAAAAAATAGAAAAAAATAAGCCGATAGAAATGAAACGAAAGTTCAGAAGCCTGACACTCGGCAAACTACTCAATTCTATCATGTCCCATAAGGTACCAAAACTTGTGTTACCTAACAAATGTAACAACATATGCCTACTTACTGGCCTTGTGGCCACTTTGCAGAAACAGATGGGTGTGCTTCCTCGGTCTCCAAAATGCCTGGACACTGCCGGGCACCATTGTAATTCCGCACCTCCCACCCCTCCCAGGAGCCGCTGGGCACTGAAAGTACATGTTTCTTCACTGGAAGGTAGGAACGTTGGTAGTCACTGGGGAGGGGGGTGGGAATAAAGCATGGATCTGAGTTCTGTTTCTCTCAGTACCGTCACTCTCCTGGCGGGGAAGGCTGGAACGTAGAGCAAGATCTGTGCTATGGGGTTTTCAGTCTGGCTGGAGATACAGGAGGGAAAAGATTTCTCCACAGTGAAGGATTACAGCTCTTTTAATTGGACTGCCAGCACCAGATGGCAACTGAAGCTCAGGGCTCTGGAACCGAGACAGGTGGCAGAGGAAGCCCGACCTGATTTGGGTGAATGGAATGGCTACTTCTGGAACAGCAATGTTATGGCTCTTTAGCTAAACCTCTGCCTTAGCGGCAGACGGTGAGGATGACCAGGTTACAGCTCGAGCTTCGGCCCCAGAGCTAAGCCAAACTGAGGAACGCCAGCCTCATCAGGAACAGCGACAGCTCTTTGGCAGATGGGCACTGTGGTACCTGGAGCGGTGCAAAAGACCATAGCGGTGAGCTTTTTATTTCCTTTTTAAAATTTATTATTTAATTAATTTATTCAGATTACAACTCAATTGTTATCCCATCACTTGTATCCTCCCATTCCTCCTTCCCTCCCCCTTTCACCCTATTCCCCTCCCCTAGGTCTAAGACCGAGGGGGACCTCCTCCCCCACTGTATGGTCACAGCCTATCAAGTCTTATCTTGGTAGCCTGCTTATTGTTTCTTTGAGTTCCATCAGGCCTCCCCACCAAGGGGAGGTGGGCAAATATGGGACACCATAGTTCATGTCAGAGTCAGTCCCCACTCTCCACATAACTGTGGAGAATGTCCTGTCCATTGGGTAGATCAGAGTAGGGGTTCGATGTTTACTACTTGTATTGTCCTTAGTTAGTGCAATAGTTTGAGCAGACCTAAGGTGGTCCTGTCATCCAGCGATGACAGCCTGGCCTACAGTCAAGTCTGGCAGCCCAACAATCAGAGAGAAGAGAGCTCTTCTTACCCCAGTGTTACAACCCAAAATAAACAGCAGAGAGTCTCAGATGATCTTTTATTAAATAGATGGTGCACTTTATTTTAGGAGTAAGGACATTATAAACCTTGGGCATGCATCTAATCTCAGCTCTCAGAGAGGCAGAGACAGGTAGATGTCTGTAATTTCGAGGCCATCCTGGTCTAAAGAGTGAGTCCAGGACAGCCAAGGCTACATAGAGAAACCTTATTTCAAAGAAAACTAAAATAAGGAAATAAATAATAATAAAAATAAATAAACCTGGGGTAGTGGGGAGGGGATGGGGGGTGAATGCATTTCATTGGCTGGGACTAGGATGCTGGTGATGCTCTTTACATGGAAAAAAAATAACTGGTAACAAGCTTACATGACTGGCAACCTGCAACACACCCTGGGCTTGTGTCCCGCATTCATGAGGCAGGCAGGGAGAGACCTTTGTTCCACACCTTCCATTCTCAGGATGAGATTTAAGTCTCAAATTTGAAATTGCTTGGATGTGAACATGCTCCACCCTGCCATTCCATGCCAGCTCCCCTGGTGGCACAGTTCATGAGCCCCCTTGATGGGCCGGCTACTGGAAACTGAATTTGAATAATAAGATTAATGACATCACATACCCCAGATAGAGTGAAAGGATTTGCTGTTGTTTAATGAAGCTTTTGAGGAAAAGCATGGGATTCCCAATCTGCTCCAGAAATGGCTTGAGAAAAGAAACTTGTGGTGAGTGGCGAAAGGACCTGACAGCTTGTATGGGTTGAACTCACCATTAAGGAGCAGGATCTATACTGTTCTTTCTACCTGGTACATTCCCATGTACGAGAATATACATGGTAAGTAAATTATTCTGGACAGGTGAAAGGAAGTCATGCAATATTAAATAGCTCTCAATATTTATTTATAAAATTGACCATGACACAGATGAATAAAATAGAGCCACAGGATTTTAACAGGTTGTGAGAAATTGATGGAAGTCCTTGCTTGAGCCTTGCCTACAGCTGAAGTGTGGGATGTAGAGCTCAGGAGAAGAAGCTAAGACTAATTAACGCATTAGGCAGCTTTGATGGAGTGGTAGGGGCCGGGTTCAAAGGACAGCCACTTGGGGGAGAAAGGCAAAAGTTGAAACATAAAGAATTTCTGCAAACATTACAATTTGACACAAAAGTTTGGTTAAGAGGAGTAAGTCAGGAAAGTGGCCATGATGCAACAAAGAAAGAGGATGCAATAGACAGAGGATACATACCTCAATCGCACTCCATTGGTACCAGAGACTCCATATCCTTTCAGAAATTCATAATGTGTTCAAGTAATACAAATTTTAATCAGCAAAGATTTGTGTTTCTGGGAAATTACATGTTCGTAGGATAAGCTTTTACAAGATATAAAACATAGTCATGTCTTCACAGAGGAACTAGTACTTATCTTGGGACCTAAGTTCCCTAAGAAGAGACAAAAGGTAAATCAAGTCATAGTAAGGAGACTGGTATCCAAAGATGAAGAGCCTTAGCAGTATCACACAGTCCCAAAGAATGTGCCAGGAGAACATCCTCCTATTACTGTTCTCTCTGCAGCTCCGGTTTGCTCCCCACCTGACTTCCACCTCCAAACCTACCAATTTCTGCCCAGTCAGTGCTAAGTCCTGTGGACATTGAACGAGATCAAACTTGCCTTTTAACTTTTGTCTGATATGAAAATAACATTTCTACAAAAAGTTGTGTTGATCGATTATCATGAAAAATAATATATCCACCTTGGACCAATCTTTTTTCTGTTTTTCATTTTTTTTTTTAAAACAGAATCTTTTTGCATACAATCCTACTTGTAGTTTCCCCTCCATCTGCTCCTCCCAGTTTCTCTCACTCTCCCCTCCTCCACACCCACTCCCTTTGTGTCTTTCATTACAAAAGAATAGGGCTTCTAGGAGGTAACAGCCAAAAACGCAAAATAAAATATAATAAGATGAAGCAAAAACTATGCTATTGAAGTTTGACACTGAAACTCAACAGAAGAAGAGTTCCCAAAATAGGTACAAGATTCAGAAACTCACTCATTCTTACGATCAGGAGTCCCATAAAAAAAAAAAAACACACACACAAAACCTGATGCAGACCCATGCAGGCGTGATGCTTGCTACTTCAGTCTCTGTGAGCTCACTATGTTCCTTGCTTAGTTGATTCAGATAGCCTTGTTCTCCTGTTGTCCTCCATCCCCTCTGACTTTTACAATCCTCTTCTGTGGATTCCCTAAGCTCTGTGGGGAGGAATTTGATGGAGACTTCCATTTGGATGTTCTATCCATGTAATGCCTGGCTATGGATCTCTGCATCTGTTTCAGTTTTCAGTGGAGTCTAGGAGAAAATGCAGGCGTCATGTGGTGGCCAGCCTACTTTGCACACTGTGATTCTAAATAAGAAGCTTTGCCCACCATACTCCTGAAATCAGATCACTGAACTCTGAAATAGATTAAGTAGCCAGTAGCTGACCTATGGATGAATCTGCACTCTTCACGTCTCCTTTAATGTGCTTCTTTTGCATAGAACCCTTGGTGCTGAGTTTACTATCCAATCTAAGGTAATGTGCTAAATAACAGATGATAGAATTCCACTCTATAAGTGTTGCTCACATGGAATAAAACAAACACCGTTCCTCTAAACCATCTACAAAGTTGTCTCTACACCCTTTACCAACTGCTATCTTGTCAGAGAATACCCTGTAATAACAGTACCTCTGTAATAACAGCACCAGAGGAAGCCTCCCTGAAGATGACTGAATAAGGCACTGATCTATGTGTATAGCAGAATATTATTAGGAGTCTTTTGTGATACTTTTTTCCAACCAGTAGTGTTTGGTCTTACCCTAGGTCTCTGGACTATCTAGTCTCTGGCTCTTGTTCACCCAGTAGGTGTCAGGTATGGGTTCTCTCTTGTGGAGTAGGCCTTAAGTCAAATCAGACACTGGTTAGTTATACCCACAAGTTATGTACCACTATTTCTCTAGCATATTTTACAGGCAGGACAAATTATGGGTCAAAGGTTCTGTGAGTTGGTTGGTTTCTCCATTCCTGCCACTAAAAGCCTTGCCCACCTATAAGAGACAGCCCTTTCAGCCTCTTTATCCTCTAGATCGGAGTCTTACTAAGTGTCACCCTTGTAGATTCCTGGGAGTGTCCATAGCCCTAAGTGTCTATCTTGTCCCCAAGAATACCCCCAATCCTGGCTGTCTCTCCCCACACTCTCTCCCTCTACTCCATTTTCCTTTCCATTTGATCACCCCACTCCCATCTGCACCTGGCCTCATTCAGCCCATAAAATCTATTCTGTTTCCCCCTCCTGGGGAGATCCATGAGTTTCCCTAGAACCTTCCTCTTTACCTAATCTGTTTGGGTCTACAGATTGTAGCTTGGTTATCATTTACTTAATGGCTGATATAAGTGAATACACACCATAGTTATCTTGCTGGATCTAGGTTACCTTACTCAGGATATTTCCTCATTCTTCCCATTTGTCTGCAAATTTCATGTTGTCAATTATTTTAGTAGCTGAGTAAGACTCCATTGTGTAAATGTATCAAATTTTCTTTATCCATTATTCTGTTGAGGGATATCCAGATTGTTTCCAGTTTGTGGCTATTATGAATAAAAATGCAAAGAACATGATTAAATGTTGGCATAATGTTCTTGTGGACTATGTGCAGTTTACACTTGTTCATTTAAATGCTGATTTCTCTATTCCACTATTTGGTTTCCTGGACACTGCTTTGTGCTGTTTATTCTAAATATCTCCTGTCCCAAGTTTGTGTACATATGCCACCATTTGCTCTCTCTAGTGCCAATAAAAGAAAGCTAACTAGCCAATGTTGAGCAATACAGAGAAAAAGGTGGAACATCCTGGTTCAGTGAGGGGAAGAGAAAGGGGAGGAAGGACAGGAGGGATGCAGATTAAGAGGACCAGGAAACATGAGGAGGAATGAGCAAGACCTAAAAGATGAATAAAGAACAAGTATAATGTGGGAAATATGAATGGAAGGAAGCTGTACTAGGTTGGAGGTTTAGGGTGGAGTAAGTATTACTCAGGATTATGCTCTAGGCCAATTAAATATATCCTAGCCTCCCTGTGTAGTTATGTGGGTATATAACTGGTGAGGGAATAACTTCTGATTTTACTAAAATTATCAATCAATATTAAATATTTATAATCATTCAGCAATTGAGTAAGTTACCTTGTGCTAGGATGTAGTGTCCTTTGGTCATATGTCCAGGTGTGGTATAGCTGGACCTTAAGGTAGATTGAGTCCCAACTTTCTGAGGGATGACGATATTGATTTCCAAAGTGGCTGAACAAGTTTGCACTCAAACTAGGAATGGAGGAGTGTTTCCTTTGCTCCACGTCTTTTCCAGGAAGGTCTGTCACTTGTGTTATTGATCTTAACCATTTTGACAGCTGCAAAATGGAATCTCAAAGTAGTTTTGATAAACATTTTTCTGATGGTTAAGAATGTTGAATGTTTAAGTATTTCTCAGCTATTTGTGATTCCACTACTGAGACTTCTCTGTTTAGATTTGTACGCTATTTTAATTGGATTGTTTGGTTTTTGAGATTTAGTTTCTTGAGTTTTTAAAATATATTATGGATATTAGTCCTTTATCAGAATGGAGCTGATAAAATTATTTTCCCATTCTGTAGGATATCATTTTGTCCTTTTGATAGTGTCCTTTATCTTACATAAGCTTTTCAGTTTTGTTTTGGTTGTTTGCCTTAGAGAATTTTTTATTTTTACATATACATTTATATTATTGCACATATATAAATAACCTCCCTACAGCAAGAAGAGCCATGATGTAATCAGGAATTATATAAATGTTCTATTCTTAGTGTTTGGCTATTTGTATTTGGCGGCCTTGAAGAAAACATCTTTCCTATCATGGTTTTTAAAATTCTGAATGTAAATCAATATCTATCATATCTTGTCATTATCAACTTAAAACATCTATCTAGACATAAAGACATCTTAACCCATAAACACCTAAGCTTAATTGTAAAATTAAACTACCTGGTCTTAAACCCCATCAGAGACTTGAGAAGGAACAAAATTGGTTACCCGAGTATACCAGGAGTGCAGGTTAGTAGCTTTCCAAATGAGAAGGTGACAGAGACAATTTGTTACCTGAATAGTCACCCGAAACTCTCTATAACATTGGAGTATCATCTTCAGCCTTCTGGCCCAATATATATGATAGATATATTTGGGAGGCAGGAACTATTAAGGACTTGTTTACCCTGTCTTGGCAGAGTTTGGCTGAGAACTCTGACTGCATCCAAGTTTGAACTTTTTTAGACAGAATTCTGTCTATGGTAGAAACAAGAACATTTTCCCCAGTGGTTTGTTTGCCACATTGGAAGCCATCTCCATAAGGAGGTTCTTTGATGCTCATCATTCTCTTTGAGGTAGACTGGGTGTTGCCATGAGTTAACCTGTCTCATTGTCAGTGACTCTTTAAAATAATAAAAAACATTTTAAAGTGCCATATTCTGTATGTCTCTGAGGCCTTTCAGTTTTTTGAGGTCCCATTTATTAATTGTTGATCATAGTACCTGTGCTATCAGTGTTCTGTTCAGAAAGTTGTCTCTTGTACCAATGCTGTCAAGGCTATTCCACACTTTCTTTTCTATAAGTTTCACCATATCTGGTTTTATGTTGACGTCTCCACCTAGACTTGAGTATTGTGCCACCATGAACCAATCTTCATGAAATATACCAAACCTTTCTTCAGCCTACTATTCTTCTCTCAGTCCCTTCATGTGTATACTCTCTCACAATAGTAGTGACTTTCTTGTGCTTCTGATAATCAGTTCTATATTTTACATATATTTATAAATATAAAAGTATCCCAAAATTGTGACTTTTTCTTTTCTTATTTCAAATCTTATAAGTAAGGAGACACTATATATCCATGTAATCTATATATCTATAGGAAGCTTATTTTTCTTTTTATAATGCCTGTAGACTTGACAAAAGATAATGGCTGATAGATAATTGATAATAGATAAATACACAAACAGGTAGATAGATATATAGCCTGGGGCAACTGGTGTATATGTACAATAATTTTCTATATTATGGGGTGGTCCAGCCATACATTACAATTTTTAATATTTATGAGTAATGTCCTATAGAAAAGCCTAAACTCACAAGTTTGCTATAAATAAACAATGCTATATTTGCAACTTGCATACTATAGAGCAACTGATAAAATTCTGTAATAAGTGCACAATATCCAAAACACATACTGTCTTACTAGTACTGCATTCTCTACACCTAACCAAGTCTTTGCATTGAGCAGATTTTCATTTTAACTTCCAAATTATGGAGGATACACAAACATCCATTCTCTTTCTATGTAGTAAGCCAGTTATATCCAGCCAGTTATGCCAGTCTATGTCTGCAATGATGTGAGAAGTCAAATAACTCACCATGATGAGCTAAATATGATTCCCTTCAGCTGGCTCTTTAAAGATGAGCCTTTACACCTCCAAGAAAAGAAACTATTTTTAATTTTTTTGTACCTAGATCTAGATTTTTTTCAGTGTTTTAGCTCTCAGTTCAGGAGATCATAAGTTCAAATCCTAAGTACTCTAGCCTACATGTTAATATAAATCACTTCTGTTCATTTAGGGGAAACAAAGGAGGAAAAGGATGACCTCTAAATTGATTCTGCTTAACATATTACCCTCTTAAGTCTGTGATTGAAAAGCAAATTCCCACAAGTCAGCATCAAATGAATAGAGGGCAACAGCTGCTAAAAGATTAGGAGCAATTTTCCTGAGATTCACAATATGCCAGTGAACTTCAATATGACGGAGGCTGGGAATGAAATTAAACGAAGCTGTACATCAATGAAGATTTTGTTTTTAGCAGGTATGAACTTTAAGATGATTAACAAGACACAAAGTGTAGATTCCAAGGGCTCTCTTGAACACTCTCGGGCAGATGGAGTTATGAACAAGCAGAAAGTGCAACAGTTAACATGACAAGTGGAAAGAATATGGAGAAGTAGGAAAAGGTTAAGTGCTAATGTGGATTAGAGAAACGGAGTAAGTTACAAAACCCATGGGCATGATGTGAGTGTTCTTCTGATTCCCAGGACTGTGCCCACTCTGCTCTGCCCTCTGTTTATTGTAGAAGGCACAGTTTAGAGAAAGCATTGAAGAATCAGACTTGTTAAACATGTGGGCCTATTTTCTTCAAGGGAAAGAAACAATGCCTTTTCACCTGGAAAGACAGAATGGATGGTGTCTAACAAGGTAATGATCTTTTTGCTATTATATGGAACCAGCCTTCCAGAATACCCTCAAATCCTGAATGTTGTTTAGGCCCTTATCTTGAGATTAGTCTCTCAGGGAATAAAACCCATCTTTATGTACAAGGTCCCGTGTACTTTGCATCCTCCATCAACAGAATCTGTTTTTATGTTTAATATAAGCCCTTCCTCTTTAGGTCCTTACCCTGAGTACTATTTATCAGTCAATAGAACACATTCTTATTGTAAATGTCAAAGATGCTTTGCTATTTTGCCAGGGAGTTTCTATGTAGCTATGCCTAAAGCTTGATTGTAATAATTATCATGTGGAAACCTCTTTCCAAAGTTTTACTGTGCTTAAATGTGTAAGAAAAGTAAGCGGTGATGTCAGACTCTGGAAGGTTTGACCCCATGCCTAATAATATGGTGCTGACCTAAGTATCATTCCTCATATTGCATGGACTGTTTACCTGCCACCATGATGCTTGCATGTACCACAATAGTCTACCTTACAAAATGAACATGAAGCAAAATGCAAGATCCACATCTACAGTCTGAATCCCCAGCCTACCCAATTATCACAGCCGAAAGCAGGCACAGGTTCAGCTCATTGCTGCCTCCCTGAACTTCACTTTGCTGGGCTTATGAGCCAAGGGCCAGGCCAGTCAACAGCCCACTGGAGCTGATTTCAGCTGTTTCCTCAGACTTAAAATGAAGAAAGAAAAAAATCTTATTCAGATCTTGTTTTACTATTGTTGGTTTGAAAAGATGTCTTGGATTGACAAGAATGCTTTGACTGGTTAGTAATGACACAGAAAACCTCTGTCTGCATAGACCTCTGTGCTTCCAAAGGCACTGTCTGTCACCCACCAACCTCTGAGACACTCTTTCCCAGAGCCTGTTATTTCTAAATATGTAATGGCTAGAACATCTTCTTCAGAATCAGCTCCATCAAACTCCCACACTCATACACTGTCTCAGAAGCTCCAAGACTAGACTTCATTTCTATCCACTGATGATACTCTCAGAGTATTTTTCTTACATTTATTTGTGAGAACTTTATATGTCTGCACGTGTTGGCATGCATGTATGTATATGTGCCATGTACAGAGGCCATAAGAGGGGTGGGAATGCCTATACTTGAAGTTACAAATGGCTGTAAGCTGCCATGTGTATGCTGGAACCAAATTTGGGTCCTCTCTAAGAAGAGGAAGCACTCATAACCACTGAACCATCTCTTCAATCAACTCCTCTGAGAATTCTGGTACACACCAAATATGTAGAATCACAGCCTTCAGAGAGAAGCATAGCTGCAGCAGAGCATTGTCTTTAAGTGCCCCTGCAAGCCTTAGACTAATTAGAGCACAATTACTCATGTATTGGGCTTCTAAGAGCCTTACAGAAAACAATATATCTTCCATATACTTGAGAAAAATCCTTAAAATATTGCTGGATTACAACGGAGACATATGCTGAGAAGCAAAGCCAAACCTCGTCATAAATATCTACTGGCACATAGCCATAGTACCCTTGTAAGTGGAGTCATCCAGTACCTTTGGAGAAAGCTGTAGATACCTTTAAGAAACAGTGTTTATTTTAAAAAACATTAGACACTTGGCATACACAGTTGAATAAACTTGGCTGTGTATAGTGTAGCTTTCCTAAAGTTCATCCCATGTTAAGCTGGGGTCCTGCCTCAGATGACAGAAGGGCTTGAAGAAGGGTGGATGCAAGAGTAAGGAGAAAAGAATCAGTCTCAGGACACCATGTAGTTTCTTCTCATGAGAGACAGACAGAGAAGCACATCTCGAGTTGGCTGAACCTCCTTTGACAACCTGTGGCTCTTGCCGGCTTTATTTATACACAAACTTATTTCCTTAGAAACTTTGATTGTTGGTTACATAACTTTAAGTTTTTCTCAGTTACATAAGTATAGAGAAACAAAATGAGCAAACAGCAAATTTTATAAGAACTAACAATTAACATTATGATAAAATCATTTCTCTTTCAAATCAAAGTTTTCTTTCTTAAGATTCGTGTTGTATGCGGGATGCACAGACAATTAAAGCTAGTTTTCTGGTCATTGTATGGGTCAAGATAAGGCATTTGCAAATCTTCCTTCTTGCCTTACTAGTAGTGGCCTCTAATAGTAACTCACAGAGACTATGTGTTGTAAAGCTTTGGCACAGAATTAATAGAATCAGAAATTATTTCCTACTACTTGTTGAATCAAACTTATCTTTCTACAGAAGTCCAATCTCTCTAACCTTGTTTAACTCTTCCTCTCCTTCTTCTATTTTTCTTTTGTATTTGACATAATACCATCATTTCTTTTCTTTGATTCTTAAAATACTGTGCAACTCCTTTTTTAAGCAAAGGTGGGCTGTTCCCACAATATCAGAAAAATCCTGGTCTGACAAGTTTGCTCAGAAATGCAGGCAGTTTACTGGTCTCCTCTGTGTCCCTGTCATGAACCCTTGTTTCAAGATGGTTTCCATGTTTACTGCCATCCTGCAAGGGACAAGAAAGCATCAGGGTTCCTGATGCCATTTACGTTGCCTTCAGCAAGGCACCAAGGTCTGTCAACAACAGCCTGATCAAAATCTTTTCCTATTCAAGCTGGTCCTCCATTTCTAAAGCTGAACATGAAAGCCTAATGGTTCAATTACAGTTTGTCAGCTTCTAAAATTTCCCTAAGTTTTTCTTCTTTAACAATTTTTCTTAAATCCTTTATCTCATGCTTACTAACATTCATTAATAATCTACAAATAAATCTAAATGGATTCTATGGAAGACTCACTTTTCTGCATAGCTGTTTTTTCCAGGGAACTTCCATTACTTTTATTATTTTTATTAACACTAGCTTTTGTTACATTATTCCAAGTTTAGCCTTTGGAGAGAGGGTCTTTAACAGTAAGAAATATCCACTAGCAGCAATGAAGGATCAAGTGAAGAAGTCTAGGCACTAGAACTTTGTCAAACAGTGCCTTTAGGACACCTGGTTGTTGGGGCACTGGAATATTGTCAAATAGTACCCCCAGAACTCCTGGCCTCACCAATGTTCTGAATCAGAAAATCCAAACATCTTCAATAGTAAAGATTGTATAGGGAAGTTTGGGGTATGTCTATACTGCTCAATTTTCTAGAAAAAAATCTAGAGGCTACTATTTGATACACACAGAGAAACCTGTGATATTCTGTGTCCAAACAAACTACATCTTTCTGGGACTCATGCCTGGCAGAGCTGATGGTCATGGGTTTCTCTGTTGTATGAAGAGACTATTTGAATGTGGTGATAGTTAGAAAAACAAAGACCTCACTGGGAAGAATGGAGTTTGTCCTGCAAAAGCTAGCTTTCATGAGATTTCAGACAATTTTGTAAACAGTATTTTCTATGTGGAGTGAGTAACCAAGAGTTTACTGCTAAGGTGCCCCTTTAACAGCCTTAAACTGAGGACTTCTACCTATTGATAAGAAGGTATGGATGACAGAAGTGGATATATCGGAAAGTGGATAAGATAACATAGACAATGACAGTTCTTCCACCAAGGACTAAGTATGGCAAAATAATAATGTGAAATTTATTCTCCTGTCAAAGAAGACTGAAAGTAAGTCTATATGATTCTCAGGATTCAAATGGATGGGAGAGAGAGAGAGAGAGAGAGAGAGAGAGAGAGAGAGAGAGAGAGAGAGAGAGAGAGAGAGAGAGAGAGAGAGAGAGAGAGAGAGAGATCTGAGAGTCCCTTGATCTCTGTGTAGAGATCAAAAGCTCAGCAGCGTCATCCGACAAGTGTGAGTGGAATGGATGGCACTTTAGCAGTGGGAGACTATGCTCAAATTAAATGGGTTTTAGAAATCATGGAAGATTTAAAAGATGAAGCTTTAAATGTTTAAATGTTAACCAAGAAGTTTAAATGTTTCAAATGGCATCTGTGTGAGACTAGTTGTAACAAATCCCCCACAGACAAGCTCACAGTGAATCTTGAGGGACAGTGATGATGGACAGGATGAGGAGTGAGGAGTGAGTAGTGGTTTATAAGAGAAAGGCTGGAAGAGACTGAGGACTGAGTGGTGGGATACGAGAGAAAGAGTGGAGCAACCTAGGCTGTAGGTTTCAGTAATCAAGCATGTGTACAGTAGGATAGACATATACTTTGCTATGACCATATATTATCTTAGAATAATTTTTTAATTCAGAGGAATTCACAAATCAAATGTAGATAAAGACTTCAAACATCACAAAAGAGAGTACATGGAGGAATAATGCTCCTTCCAAAAACCAGGGACTAGTACCAGTCAAGGAGTATTTACCATCAAGCTGTTGGTCAGAACTGTCCTAGATACTCCCAAAACAAGAGATGCCATTGCTGTTTCTCTTGGTTGCCTGACAGAAAACAAATGTAAGAACTTATTGCTGAAGACATTGTACACTTCAGTCACAGGATATGGATTAACTTGGCACCTAACTGCCTTTCCCCTGGGAAGTGCCCCTCAGAGTGTCAGAAGGAGCTACGCAAACTGCCAAAGGTGAAAAGTCCTAACCAGAGTAAATCCTGATAGCCATAATGATTGGACTGTCAAGGTATCCCTGAATATGCAACAGCGGCCCTTGTAATCAGCAGTGTCTAATTGAACCTAAATTAATTCCATTCAACCGGAAGTAATTCATGCCAGGTACCATAAGCCTACCCAGGTATTATGGCTAAAGAGAGCACAGGCCTTAGAAGAGAAAGCATTAATCCCATATTACTAAAGCAATATATTTCCCAGCCTCTTTGTAAATTCTCTTCCTTATGACCATAGATCTCCAAGGCTCTCACATTTGATCAAAGACACTTATTTTTTGCAGAAGATGAAGTTTGTTAGAAAGCTCTACAACAGGCGAAAATGCAGAAGGATATTAGGGCACTCGGTCCTAAATAGAACTTATCTAACTTAGTCTCTACAGTGAAGACTCAAGGAACATCGAGGAAGAGGAATAGGAAAGATCTAGAAGCCAAAAGACAGGGGTGACTGCTGAGAAATAGATTCTTATGAATGTTGACTCATGACCTCCCTGCTATATGGCTCTATTTGCAAAACCCTGTAAAACTACACTAGATGGAGGAATGTCTCAAAGGCTTCACCCCAAGATGGTAGTCAATGGCTGCCAAAAGAGGAAGAACTAGTTATTTTCTTTTCTGGGAATAGGATCCCAATCTAAAAGTATTAGCCCTAAACAGATGCAAATTATGGTAACACTAATCAGACTCAGGAGGTTGTGCGCACACACACACACACACACACACACACACACATTCACACACACACACACACACACACATTCACACACACACACACACACACATGCATGCACACATACATACACACATTCATTTATACAGAAAACTAATATAATATGGATAACATAAATACATATAGAACAAAAATATAGAGGATGAGTTCATGCATTTCAGAGAAGTTGGTTGGTAGACAAAAAAGGAATTGAAGAAATGTGTGAAAATAATGCATGTACAATGTACTGTGAATTAAATCCTTACATAAAAATTTAAAAGCCAAGAAAGACATACCATAATAATTTCCAGTACTGCATTGAAGAGATCTCTCAACAGCTAAGTGTACTTGTTGCTCTAGCAGAGGACCCACGGTCAGTGACCACATGGTTACTTATAACTCTCTGGAACTCCAATTCCAAGAGATATGATGCTTTTTTCTGACTTATTTGGGCACCACTCATGCATGTTGTACACGGAAATGCATGCAGATAAAGCATTCATACACATAAAATAAAATAAACCCTAAAGTAATAAAAACACTTTGGTAAATTATTAACATATCCATTCAATGGTTAAAAATAGCAGCCATGGAATTCCTAATGTTGTCAAACCCAGGGCTTGAAGTGGGTCATAATATGCATATGACTATATACACATGTATTATTAATGCCCTTTTCATAAGTCTACATAGGTGCACACTCAAATATCACATGCATATGTAATATCTTCTCCCTCTTTAGCAATCTGTTTTATCCAAAAATTAGCAATACATTTTATGTTCTCCATGGACTGCAAAATTCAAATGCATTTTAAGATTCTGTTTATTTATTATTTGGTGTGTGTGTGTGTGTGTGTGTGTGTGTATGTGTGTGTGTGTGTGTCAGAGAGAGAGAGAGAGAGGCAGAGAGAGAGAGAGGGAGGGAGAGAGAGAGAGACATGAATAAGGTAGTTGGAGGACAACTTTCAAGGAATTAATTCACCCCTTCTATTGTGGATTCTAAAGATAAAATTCAGGTCACCAGTCATGCACAGCAAAAGCTTTTTCCTGATGAGCCGTCTAGCCAGCTTGAAAAATGTTTGTTAATAATTATCAAATCAGGTTTCAACAGTCTGCAGTCCACATATCAATTTTGGCTCATTGCCTGTGTATGTAATACTTTATGGGAACACACCAAGCCCATCTGATTGTGCTTTGTCTGCTATTTCCATAGCAGAACAACAGAACTGGCCAGGTGTACAGAGAGAAGGTAGGCTGCAAAGCCTCTGAAATTACCATCTAATTCTTTGACGGTAATGTCCCCATACTTCATCCAAATCACCAACAACCTGCAAAATATTGTGGGCTTTCCTCAGCCATATAGCCCTTGCCTAGCAGAACCAAAAACACTCACCCACACAAAATAAGCTGATAGGCCCAGTGTGGTGACAGACACTTTAAACCCTAGTATTTGCCAGCCTGTGGCAGAAAAAAAGTGGAAGTTCAAGGCTAGTCTGTGCTACATAATGAGAACCTATAACAAAATAATAATAATAATAATTATTATTATTATTATTATTATTATTATTATTATTATTATCATCATCATTATATACCTTCAGGATTATTGTTGACTCAGGACAACCACTCTTGGTCTATTTTTGCAGAGCATTTTGTTCCACTCAGAACTTCCCACACTAACTCTCATGCAGGAGCTTGGGACATCATCTTCTGTCAGTCTAAGCACACAATAGGACAAAACTGGACTGATTTCTGAAACACAAGGTATTTCTTTTAAAGAATTTTTAAGGTCAATGCATAGGAAATAACAAAACGAACATAAAGGAAAACTAAAAAGTTAACAAGCCTTCAGATTTCTTCCAATAACATCTAGTTAAGATTTGTAGCATATAAAAATCCAAGTGTCCAATCCAGATTAAATACCTTTGGAAATAGGGTTTGGATTTTTACCAACATATTCAAAAAGCTGGAAATATAAAATATGAAGCATTTCTGTGGATATTGAGACATTCATATAAAACAGTCAAATGTATGAACCAGAAAAGAATCTCACTCATCTAAGGCATCTTCAAGGATGTTTTTCCTACATAAACAACAAATAGATTCATAGCTGTGGCTAAAAAGTACAGAAGCACATTCTGTGTTAAAAAAAATAAATAAATAGCCATATAGCTGTGTTGAGAATCAGCATACTTAGCTGGAATAAACTCGATGGTAGAGTGTCTGTCTAGCCTGCACAAGCCCCAGGATTTGAGCTCCAACAGGAAAGGCAGGAAAGGTATAGAGAAATAAAAAGGAAAAAAGACACTGTTCGGTGAAGAAGAGTTATATTTTATTATAGAGGAAGAACACAGAAAACAAGACTCGCTCCTCTGGCATACTTTAGTGTAACTAAGAGTTAAGACTAGACTTGGTGTCTGTGGTCATCCTTCAGTGTGTCAGGAACCTGTAGCTAAAGTGAAATTCAGTTTGTGTTCTTTAAAGTGAGGAAGGCCAGTGGTTCTCCATGACAACAAAGTGGATAAGAGCCAGGAACCATAGTGTACTGGAATAAAGACACATAAAATAAGCTTAGGATGAAAAAGTTAACCTTATCAGAGGCATCAATAAACAGAGAGACAAGCTAGACCAAGGGAATAAGACAAATCAGAGGCTACATTTAGCCTCAGCTCATTTGTCCCTCAAATGATAAGGTTAAATCCAAATTACAGAGTGAAGAATAAGAAGATAGATGTGTGTGTTCATGGAGGACACAAAAAGATAATTGGAACAATGATCTATTCACACATAGTAAATAAATATGTAGATAGATAGCAGATAAATGATTAGATAGATAATAGATGACAGACAGATAGATAGATAGATGATAGATAGATAGATAGATAGATGAGAGAGAGAGAGATATTGGAGAAAGATAGATGATAGACAGATAATGGATAAAGAGATAATGTTTCAAAGAAAAAAACTTGAACAAGAATTGAAAGAAAACTTGCTAAAGATAATGATTTGTACGTAATATAATGCATCCTCATAATCCCAGCACTTTGGAAGTAGAGACAGGATTTGTGAGTTCAAAGCAAGCTTGGCATACAGTATCAATTTCAGGCCAAAACTATATAGTAAATAAAATTAAATAATAACCAAGAGCAGAAAATATGTCATGAACAAAAGGAAGGATTAATAAATATATGTAAACTATAAATGTATTCTAGTTCATGCCTATTTTGTGTTCACATTAAAAACAAAGTAGATAAACAAAATAAATAAAAATGTATTTGGTAAACCAATAAATTTAAGAATAGGGAACAAGCAAATGGAAAGAAATTGAATGAAATGAGGAATATAAAGTTCAAACTGTAAAAAGCTAAATTTAAATCCCCAATGAGAAAAGAATGTGTTTGGGACCGTCAACTATGTCACTTCACAAGACTAGAGTACATTAAATGGTCTTTTGTTAGTAGGATAAAAACTGACATGTAATCTTGTCTGATAGAAGCCCATGAGTACTGACAGAATACAAGTACTCTATGCCCATAGGTCATGGGTCAGGTCAGCCTGCCCAGCCTTGGGAGGGTGAGAAGCAAAAGTCAGTTTATTCTGTCTTAAAGGTCAACACTTGTACAGATCTCTCTTAGCAAAGCCCATGCCTGTCCTCTACCATCATGACAGATAATCTTGGCAAGGATTTTGCATAAAAGACACATAATATCTTTGATTTTGTCCTGCATCCTCTATCAGTTTAATCAGAACCTCCTAAATATTCATTGAGAATAATTTCTTTTCAATTATTTTCAAGAAACTACCACTTAGACATACTGTTCTACCACAGAATCTGGACTTCACATCATTTAAGTAATGTCAGTTAAACATTATGCCTCTATAATTTAAGATCTAGGGAGCCCTTAGTATCACTGAAGTAGGTTTTAGCTAATGGAAGAGATGAGGGATTTTGGTAGGGAGGGCCATGAAGAGGAAGCCTGGACACTAAATATAAAAAAGTTGGTTTCTTGCCAGTGTCTCAAATAGTGACAAGCAACCATTGGGGAAATAATTTTGAATCAATGACATACTTTTAGTCAAGCCAACCAACAGCTGCTCTGATTTGCTTAGAGGATTTAGCCAATCATAGACAGGCCCAGCCTTCAAATCAAAAGCCGTTCATCAAGTGTGTCACTCTGGGTGCCTCACCCTTGTCTCACCCTTATCTCAGCCATGCTAATTTGCAAATACACCAGCAAAGGTAGAATAAATTCTTGGACAGCATACTTTCAAAAATCTCCTCTATAATCAGTTCTGGCTTTGTTGACAAGTTTCTTTTTATGGATAATGTGGAGGATAATTTTACTTTGTGTAAATTCTAATTTATTTTTTATTTCAAAGTTCACAACCATAAAGTTAGAGAAATGAGCCAGAGATAAAGTACTTTATGTGCAAGCATGAGAACCTGTAGTGCCATGTAATTGTAGTCCCATGTCTCTGTGGAAAAGACATGAGGATCCTTTGAGGCCAGTCTAGCCTACTTGTCAAGTTTCAGACAACTAAGAAACCTTGTGTCAACATACAAGGTAGACAAGGTAGACAGCATCTTGAGGAATGGTGTCTTAATTTGTCCCCTAGACATCACATAATTGTACACATCACACACTCAGATACACACATGCACACATACACACATATACACACACACATAGACACACACACAAACACGCACACACTCACACACACCCAAACACAAACACATAAGTTCTCAGTCATTCCAACAGTTTGGCACATGTATATTGCTATATGTTGATGTAAACCTAAGAGTGACAGACACTGTAGAAAGCAGTTCAGAATAGTGGTTTTTAATTCTTGATCAACTGTCATTCTCTGCCTGGTATACATGGATACATGAACCCTCAAGTGCCAAGACCTGTGTGGAAGTTTTATGATGCAACTTTACACAATGGATATTTATTAAGTGAGGAAAATGTCTTCTACACTGATTCATATACCAATCATTTACTAGTACACAAAAGGAAAAGTCAAGATCGGTTCGAAAAACAAACAATTGTTATTCAGTGTTGGAGACTGGAAGTCAAACTCAAGCCAGAAGAAATTAACAGGAATTTAAGAGGTATACAATTTCCACAACTACCTCCAGAGGCAGTGATAAAATAATGTTTTATTACAATAAGCTAAGGAGAAAACTATCACCGGAAAAGTTTCAATATTGTCCCATTTACTCTTTCAGCTCAGAGCACTCTGTGAGCATACTGCTAGCATAAGTATTTTCATATTCCCAAAATGCAAGCAAACTTTCAAGGGCCAGGATCAAATCTACTGCAAAAATAAAGAAATGTTAAGAGCTCCCACTTGCTGCTACAGTGATTATCAAGATCCAAATGTCTCACCTTTTCATGATTGCCTGATTGCCAGTAATCAGGAAAAATCCTGCAGCATACACAATGTTTTTTCATAAGAAGGCTTGTTTATAAGGCTACCAAGCAAAATCCAAACAAGAAACTTAAAGAGCATTTTGCATTTTCTTAGCAATTTCTGTAAGTAAAGAGTTAATAAAACCTTGTATTGCTTAAGTATGAATCATGCTTACTCAGAGTTAAAGCAAAGCATAAGTAAGACTATCAGAACTATTGACAATTCTCTCCTCTCTCCTCTCCCCTTCTCTTCTCTCCTCCTCCTCCTCTTCTTTTCTCTCTGTCTTCCTCTCTTCTCTCTCCTCTCCTCCTCCTCTTCTCTTCTTCTTCTTCTTCTTCTTCTTCTTCTTCTTCTTCTTCTTCTTCTTCTTCTTCTTCTTCTTCTCTCTCTCTCTCTCTCTCTCTCTCTCTCTCTCTCTCTCTCTCTCTCTCTCTCTCTCTCTCTCCATTCCTTCACCATGACCACCTGAGACTCCTCACTTATTATGGGGAAGGACAGGCTCCCCTCTTCTCTGAAGAATTCACTGCTGGATTCATCAGGCTTGGCTGCCCATCAGTCTGCCATGTGCAGCTGGCCACTGCAAGCTTCCACCATTCACCAGCCTGTCTGCAAGGATGACTGATGCCATCTTTCTCATGCTGCTCTGCCCACCACTGTGCCTGTCTGCAGGAGCAAGTGGCTGGCTGTTGTGGAAGCAGCCAATTTGTCCGTCCAAACAAAACTGGGCTCCTGCCTCTGCCTCCAAAAGTCCCAGAGCTCAGAGCCAAACTCCAGCCAGCCCCTCCTTGCTACCTGGCTCAGATTTCCATCCAGTGCATGCACTTCCAGTTTGGTGCTTGACAAGGCCCAACCTTCCTTGGAGGGTACCCAAAAAGGCCCAGCCTCCCACCAAAGAACGACAAGTATCACATATTAGTATATGTAATAATGGGTTTATTATGGCCGTCTTATACATAAATAATGTGCTTTAATCATATTCATGACTAATTATTTTCTATTATCTTCCTTATTCCTAACAATCTCTTTCCTCTTCCCAACTAACCTTTCTTCTACTTTTATGTATCTTTTTTCTGTGTGCATGGGACCCAGTGAGTTTCATCAGAGCTCATACATGGGCACCTTAGTAGTTGCTATTCCAAGTGAAGAGAAGGCATTTTCCTCCCCATCAACATTTAAATGGCATTAAACCCTCAGAGAGTTTGAGTTCCTTTGAAAGCCCTCTTTTCCATTGACATGGTGTTGACAGACCCAATTTTCTGAAGACCTTGTATTCCAGATTCATTTTAAAGCTACTCAGGCTACACCTGTGTACTCTCTATTGATGATGAAGTTGTGTGGAGGGTATAAAATCCATGTGCTCATAGATAAGCACTAGGGAACCCAGGAATGTTAACTACACACCCAGAAGGCTGGTAATGGGCACAGTGAGTAGCCTAGTGACGGCTGCACTCTCTCTAGGGTCAGGTCACACATGCCCCACCCTCAGACTCTTACAAGCAGGACCAGAGGTAGTTGTCTTAAGCTTTACTGCACATACAGAATTGTGTTACATCAGGAAATGTTTTCCAAGTTCCACTGTACTCAAATATGCTTAAAGCAAACAGTACAGTGACAAACTTAGAACTGTGAAGCAACACCAGATATTGAGTCATATAGTGCTGAACTAGATTTCCTCCTTGCCTCATGCAGATGACTTGAGGTGTTTGCAGAGATGTCCCCCACAAAATGGCAATTGTGAAATTATTTTCTTATGTCAACATTGTTCCAAGGGAAGGATGAAGGGAATTTAATGGTTTGGATCCCATCTAGGATTCTTGCAGAACTTTCAAATTGAAAAACATGCTGTCTTTTTCAACAAATGTATTTGAGAGAACCACTGGTCTCTTTTTAACTACTGGAAGAAAATTTGATTCTTTTAACCCAAAACCTTCTTGTTAGCTTTTAAATAATACACCCATGAGAGGAAGCCTCCTTGTTTCTTTTTGATAGATTCTATTCCTCTTCAGCAAAAACAATTATAGAAATTTAAAGGCAAGTAAACAATGTTTTTTAAGCACTCTGTTTCCTTAAAGAATGTGCTAGATGAACTAAAATATTGCTCAAAAATGCATCGCTTCAAATGTCAAGGTTGTTTATCCTGGGTATAGAGTTAGCTATGAATAGAACAAAATTTTATTTGAAAAGAATAATTATTTACCACGATCATCTTCTGAAATGGATTTCATCTCGAAAATTCAAGTATGTTACATGTTTTGTAGTAAACATTCCTGCATAAACTCATGGTATAAATTGTTGTATGAGGAAGGTCATAAAACTTAACTGTAATACTCTATTACAAGCAAAAAAAAATTGTTAGTGAAGAAATGCCATCATGAGTAATGAAAAATGAAAGTTATGCTATAAAAAAATAGCTCTACATATTTGCCATGACTAACTTGAGTTTTTGTAGATTATTTAGCATTATTCTGCTAGATGCTTAGTTGCTAACTCAGTTTTTATCGTTGTTGAATGTTGAACAAATGAGTGTAGTAAGCTGTGTAAGACACCTAGAAGCTATGTGACTATGTAAATGAATATATATTTTTTGTAAAACAAGGAACAAACAGCCAGAATATCAAGAAATAAAGTTAATTAAACTATTATTTATAATTTGTATGCTTACAATTCATTTAAGATAGAGTATTAATAATTTTCTTTTAAACACATCTATGTGACAGTTTTTTCTATGAATTGACATATGCACAAACTACTAGAAATGATCCAGATTGAACTAGAGTTTTTGCATGATTATTTGTTACATTTCATAACTTAGATCAACAATTTGGGCTTGACTTATTGGCCTATGGTTGGTGGTATTGCTTAAAACAGCATGGTCTCAGTAGAGCTGACTGCATTCAAAGGGCAAGGGCTTAGTATTGATTCAGATAATGTAGCCTAAGTGTATGAATACCCTCTTCCTGGAAAAATCCACTGAGTCTCCTAGATTGTAGTAGAGGCTTAGACAAGAAACTGGAATTTTCATGGTTGCTATCTAGGCTACAGCTAAAGGAAAACATATGTGCATATTCCAACATGAAGTAAAATCTAACAGAAATAAAGGAAAAAGTTCAGAAATAATGGTTACAAATTTCAATATTGTACTTCTATTAGTCCATGGACTATATAGGCAAATTATCAACAAGGAAACAGAACTTGAAAAGTTAACCAAATCCCTACCTACTACCTAACATCTACCCAATAACAGCTGTGCACACACAGAAAGTCTTTTAGGCTAGCCCAGAAAACAAGCTGCTTTTGAAAAGGTTAAACACACACACACACACACACACACACACACACACACACACACACACACACACATCATCTACTCCGAAAATGGAATGGAAATAGAAAATACCAACAGAAAGAAATTTTAAATGTTTGCTATTTAGTAATTTTAAAACCAAGCTCCAAACCAAAGACTAAGAATGAATTTAAAAAGAAAAGTAGAGATTATTTTGAGCTAAATTAAACTGAAGACAAAATATATAAAACATATGGGATATTGTACAGATTAGTTTTTGTCAACTCCATATGAACTAGAGGCACCTAAGAAGAGGAAATGCCAATGAGGACACACCTCCATTCATCTAGCACATGAGAATGTTTCTAAGGTATTTTCTTGATTGATGATTGACCTGTGAGGCCCCAACCCGCTGCAGGACAGGTAGTGCTGGCTTTTATAACAAAACAAACTGGGGCCTAGGGCTGAACTGTTGAGACCGAAGCTCCAACCAAGGACTATGGGTGGATTGGACCTAGGCTGCCCCTACACAGGGCATGTGTAACTCTCACATGGACTCTGTTATCTGCTTTTCGATTACTTTCCCCTGGCAGGGCTTCTTCATCAGGCCACAGGGGAAGAGGATGCACTTAGTCCTTGGAGGTGGAGGAACTACCACTCTCTGAGAAGTAGGGGAGGGGGAAACAGGGGAAAGAGTGAGGGAGGGTGGGACTGGGAGGAGAGGAAAGGAGGCTATGACTGGGATGTAAAGCGAACAATTATTAAAAATTAAAAACTAAGAAAGGAAAACTGAACTTTCTCCTTCCACATTATCACGTCTGTTGATGTCTTGTTCAGGTCATCACTAAGTGGGCGTATTTGTGAGACGTCACAGGTGTAGCTTGTTTTACATCCCCAGGAGACACAGTCTCACAAACTCTGTTCCCACGGCTTCTACAATCTTTTCAACCCCTGTCCACAATAATCCCTGAGCCTTGATTGCAGACGTTGTATTATGGGGCTACAAGTTGGGACTCTGCATTTTGGTCAGCTGTGGTTTTCTATAATGGTCTCTACATGTTACAAATAGAAGTTCCCTTGATTAAGGGTGAAAACTACACTTACCTTTGGGTCTGAAGGTAAATACTTAGAAAGTAGTTAGTGATTTTGCTAATTTAGTAAAGTGGCGTGTGTGAGTTCTCCTCCAAGATCTGTTTTGCTATCCCTCAGGAGTTGGATGAGTCTCAGGGCCTCAACTCTAGACAAAGAACTCTAGAAAACTAGGGGAAAATATCTCTTCCCCAGGGTAGAGCAAACAAATTTATTTCCCAATACAAATGGTCAGCACTAAATACATATATGTAACACTATATGGACTGGACTGATTTTGTGTGTGTGTGTGTGTGTGTGTGTGTGTGTGTGTGTGTGTGTGTGTGTGTGTTTTACGAATATATGAATTATGTGAATGTATACAGCATGTATCAACTACTAAAGAAAATAACCATGAGAGAACAAGGGGAGGTTTACATTGAAGGAGGTGAAAGGGAAGAGGAAAATTATTTTATAATCTCAATGTTATAGGCAGGTAGATTGCTATGAGTTAGAGGCCAGCTTGGTCTACAAAATGAGTCCAGGACAGGCAAGGCTACACAGAGAGACCTTGTCTCAAAAAGAATACAAAAAAAAAGTTGTATTTTTAAAGGAGGAAATTTGAGCAAGCTACAGAGGGCAAGGTAATAGGCAACATCCTTCTGTGGTCTCTACTTCAGTTTCTGCCTCCAGATTCCTGCCTTAAATTTATGCCCTGGCCTCCCTCGATGATGGACTGCTGCTTAGAAGTGTGAGCTTCAATACACCCTTTTCTTCCCAAGTTGCTTTTAGTAACAGTGTTTATCATAGCAAACAAAAGCAAACTGCAACAGATAATAGACAGAAAGACAGATAATAGCAAATCTTTTTAAAATATAATGATAATTTCCTTTATTAAAATAGAACATCTAGGGCTAAGAGTGGAGCTCAGGGGTAGAGTTCTTGCTTAGCATACACAAGACCCCAGTTTCAATCTCTGATAATACAAAAACAATTAAAACAGAATAATAATCAATAACTCACCATTTAAGACTCTGGGAAGAAAGAGCAAATTCAATTTAAAAATTAAAAAAGAAACAAAAACATCAGAATGAAATTAAGTAACACAGGAAATCAAGGAACACTATGTAAACTTTTAAGGTCATTTCTTGGAAAATATTACAAAATGAAAAAGTTTAGCTAGAATGACAAAGGGGAAAAATGTTTCAAATTATACAAACTGCAAATTAAATAAGAGGCAACTATTATCATCCTACAGAATAAAAGTTGCAAGGAAATACTATGGCCAACTACATGCCAAATTGCTAACTAATTTTTGTAAAATGTACAAATTCATAGAAAGGTACAAACTGTAAAAATTGACTCAAGAAAACAAAAATGGTCTAAATAAACATATAACAATGAAAGTAAAATAATAAAATCAAAACTCAACATGAAAAGCTATGGCCCGGTTGGCTTCACTGGTGAATTATATAGAAGAAAGAAAAATTATTACAATTTAATGCCAATTACTTCCAAAACAGTGTTGTCTGTCCAACATTAACCTGGAACCAAAGTCATATAAAATAAATATATGCACTAGTAAGTATTTTTATCATTATTGTTATTATTACTGGAATACATATATATTCCAAGTGTGGTGGTACATACTATTTAGGAGATTGAAATAGAATATAAATTCAAAGCCAGCCTGGGATATATAATGATGCTTTTTCAAAAGAAAGAGAGGGGGAGAGAAAGAAAGAAAGAAAGAAAGAAAGAAAGAAAGAAAGAGAAATGTTTAAGATGATAGTTGTGATGGCTTGAATATGGATGTCCCCCACAGGCTCATGTATTTGCATGCTTGGTCCCCAGTTGATGAACTTGGAAGGATTAGGAGGTGTAGCCTCGTTGGAGGAAGTGTGTTGTAGAGATGGTCTTTGAGATTTCAAAAGCCCATGCCAGGCCCAGTGTCTCTGTCTCTGTTTCAGCCTCTATGTCCTCTCCCCACCCCACTGCCTGCAGATGAGGATATAAAGCCCTTATCTACTCCTCCTGCATGATAACTGTCTCCATGCAACCTTGCCTCCCACCATGATGATGATGGACTAACCCTTTGAAGCTATAAACAAGCCCCTAGTTAAGTGCTTTCTTCTATAAGTTACCTTGGACATAGTGTCTTTTTCACAGAAATAGGACAGTAACTAAGACAGTAGTAAATCAAATCCAGCAGCATTGACAACACACCTGTATCAGACATTATCTTCCACTTTGTCTTTGGGTCTCTAAAATATGGCCCTATAGAACAGAGGGAGAAATTTGATGGCTTTGGGTTTGTATGTATACAGTTAGGAGTGTCTGAATCTGTGACTGCCAGTCCAGGAATTTGTGGGAGATTATCACTGTCTTTCATGTTAGGTGCTATATCCCTTCTGTGTCATTACCTGGGATTTCCCTCACTGATGTCTCTGGGAAACACCGAGGCTAAAGTTCAACACTGATGAGTGGAGCAAGACAGAAGTAGAGCTTCGGGACTCACCAGACAATATTCTTAGATCCTCCAGAGTGAGCAGAGATGTGTCTGAGAACGTTTTTAAGAACACACATGAATAAAGGCTCAGGGGACAGCCTCCAACCAGACTAGTGACACTACAGCCTTTCTCTGGACTCTCTTCCCTCGCTGAAGGACTAAAGAAATAACTGAACGGCATTGAGGTGACACATATACCCCGCAAGCTCACGCTCTTCAGCCTCTTCTCTCCTCATATCCTGGACTCCCTTTTCTACAGTGCTCTCTGTCCCTCTCCCACCCACAAAGTTGCCTGGCAAATTCTAGATTCTATGGATCATCCTTTCTCCATCTCCTCCATACAATGAAAGTGACAATGGCAAGATTTGCTGCTGAGAGCAGGGATTTTCTTTTATTTGAAAATTGTCTTTATTACACAAAATTAAGTTCTGTGCAATATTCTTTCAGTGAAGTGCATGAAAAGAAATCAGATTTCTGCTCCATTACTCAAATCAATGTAATGATGAGGGAAGAAGAAGCAAGCACTGCAAGTCTTGAAGTAGAGACAAACCATAATCCCATAGAACTGTGTGTTTGGGAAATGTATGCATCACTTGCACTGAGCACTCCACAGGCTGTGTTCTCTGTCTTTCAGCACTGGTAAGAAGGTAGACCCTTCTCAGCTCCTGCTCCAAGGACATCCAGAGACACACCTTCCATCCATAGTAGCAAATTAATAGGGCTGCCTTGGGCCACAAAGGAAGACCAAGACATATCAAATGTAAGAGCAAAGATAGAACAATAGAAATTGTAGCAGTTAGAAGGACCCAGCAATTCCTCCTCATTTGGTTTACTTTCAGGACAATAGGAATATATGTTTAGATGTAAAATGGTACACAGATATTCCTCTAGTATTCTTCCCTTTGAAAGGGTGCAGCCACTGAAAGATAAACCAAAATAAAAATACAAGTAAGAGTTGTTGGAACAAAAAGAACAAGAGTATGCACAGAAAGTGGAAAAGCATAAATGTAAGCATAAATAAAGGTAGCTATAAATGAAGAGACTTGTCTTTGAAAAAAGAATTTGGGAATAAAAGGACCAAAATGGAACATTACTGAGACCATATGAATATAACAGTAATGAACTGGGTCTACAGGCATGTAATCCCAAAAAGGAAGATGGCTTTTGAGGAAGTAGAATTGAAAAGAATCAGCCCTGTAAGTCAGTGCACCCAAAATATTAAAATATGGACAAAATATGGTGAATAGAAATGGGAAGTAAAAAATCAGATAAAAATATCCACAAGCCCAGCATTTGAGGCATAACTTGAACTAATTTTAAGTTTGCCACCATCAGGAATGGGAAATGTCTAGAAACTAAATGCCTCTCCTTATTTCTTAAAGTTTAAATATGTAACTGGACACAGTAAGGATGACCCAACAGTCTGACTATAGTAAGAAAACAAGCTACAGAACCGAGGGAGGGAAAGCAGCTGTAATTGTTCTATCAGCACTTAGGTCAATCCAGAATTTGGCTCTGTATGGTTGGCACCTATGGTTTCCATAGTTGGGCGGTGTCAGAACTTTTTAAGCTCTACAAGGTTGATTTCAGAGCTACCAGACATCATATTTTTCTTCTTGTACATAATGGATTTTAAATATAAACATAAAAATTACATAGTTTAAGTATATTGCTGAGCCACTTGTCACAGTGAACTTACCAACAGAGAGTGCCTCTTCACACCCAGGGATAGTCACCACCCAGGTTCCTAAGAGCAGAAAATAGTTTTCCTGGGTATTTTTTTCCTTTTCCAAATAAAATGAAAATAAAAGATACACTGTATTTTTTGCCTGCCTTCATTCAGTTTTATGCTGTCAGATTGACCTACACTTTTGAATGCACTCTTGACCATTCATTCCCTTTGCTGTTTAGTATTCCCTTTTAAGCCCTTCAAATTTAATTTACCCATTTTGCTGTTGGTAAATTTGCTGTTAGATGAATTTCAACTTGGCCTTAGAAAATACCGCCATGAACATTTAAGTAAAGTTAATTGTGCTAGAGGGCTTGCTTTGGAAACATCAATGTATTTTAAAGTGACTGGTATTTTAGCAAAAGTATACACAGAATGTAAGGATTGTGTTTTATATATGGCATTATTTGTGGAAAAAAAAAGTTAAGTAGATATGTAAAACTGTATTCACTTGGGTTTGACTATGCACTCCTGTAATCCTAGCATGCGGAGGTTGGGGTAGAAGGACCACAA